>NC_057930.1:13333333-13636363 GCF_017639315.1 Drosophila ananassae
CTTAGCTATCTATCATCAGGAGTTCTATTTATAATCCAGCTATGAATACCCCCAACTAATCATGCTCACTGCCAATGGTTGTCCTTTTCAATCAGCCAATATTAATCAACCATTTTCATGACTTTCTGGTGAAATAATTTGCCCCATTTTATGGTACCGCACTTGTCAGCCAAATAACTCATTTTGCTGGCACGTGTCGTTGAACCGAGCTAAGTACTTTCCCCAACACTCTAGCCCATTATCGAGAACTTATCAATGTTTCACTTCCGAAGGACACAAACGAGAAAATATCGTCCTGTCTGGGCCAAGTGATAATTGATGTTTTATTGTTGTCACTTGTTGCTCCGTCCTCTTCTGTTGTTTATGGTTATATGTGTCGGCAACTATATTTTGAAGTACTTTGACATCCTGCGCTAATCGGCTGACAGGGTGCGGCCTTAAAATAATGACCATGGCCGTGTCCAAGGTCTGAGACTTCTGTTTTCCTTTTTTTTCTGTAGTGTCTGCGGCTGTTTCTGGAGGACAACGCAGAAAGTGTCCAATAAATGTTTCATAGTTGTCGGTTGCTGCTGACATTGTTGACCTTATCAAAAGTACAAATACACTTACTGCCACACCACATCCTACATATATCCTGCGTATATCCTATACGCTTCATGGGTGCGTCCATGGGTGGCTATAAAAAAAACACACACGCCCTGAGCGTCTTTTGTTGAGGGGTCCTGCTGGGGTTTTTGCGATTGGATGCACTAAAACAAAAGTCTATTTTTGATATAAATTTTCCAAACTTTTTTGGGCACTTTGTCTACTTGGAAATTATTTAAAATATTTTATTGATTTTATGGCAAGGAAGAATGTAATTAAAACCAGAACTTTGTAGGCAACAAAGCCTGAAAGACACCCCGAAAATGCACTTTGAACATTTTATATATTCTCTTATTTAAAAATTCCGGTAAAGCTTTAAAGCTTATTGTAAATTATAAATCAAATTTTCCAAGTGTGGCATTTCTGCTTTGCCATTTTTCCTTCATCTTGTCACTCTTAAAATATGCAATAATGCTGGGAGTCTTTGGCCAAAATAAGAATGCGACCTGGTCTAGTCCCAGACTTTGGCCATAGACCAATTTTGATGTGGGTTACGAGGGCAAGAGCCGGTCAACAACAGCATCAGGAATCCGGGCGAACAAAGGTTATGTCAGTCATTCCCGGCAGACATATTGTTTCGGAAATACGACACCCTTAAAACCCAAAAGCCCCCAACCCAATTTTCTTTAATATTTATCACTGTGGACGGAAGTCCACGAGGTGACGACCTGCATGCCTAGGCGTGCGCGAGGAAACTCTATATATAGCCGAAGAATTAAAAATTTTCTGTAGGCAACCGATCTAAATGAATGATATACCAATCGAAAGGTATTGTTTCAATTAGATAATTTTTGTCGAAACATATTCCAAAAGTTATTTGGTTTGGGAGAAATTAGGGTGAAAGTAAAAAAAAATTTTATCACTAAAGTGGGGCTGGTGGACACATTTTAGTCCCCAGATAGAATATTTTTATATATTCGCATTCTAGAGCTAAATACACGTCGATTGGTACCTCAATCGACCCGATCCGACATTTCATTCAGTTCACTTTCCACACATGTTATATTTGACCAACATTGAACATATTGAATTATTTTGCCCAAAGAGTAATCTGTACCAAGTCCCATCTTTCTTACTTAAAAAACACCAAAGTTTGCCAATTCCGATCGTTGTATGACAGCTAAAGGATATAGTCGGCCGATCCTTATGAAATTTTGCACATAATATATGTTGGTCAAACATAACATGTGTGGAAAGTCCCAACCCTCTATCTTAAAAAACAACGAAGTTATGGCATTTCCGATCAATCAGTTATATGACAGCTATAGGATATAGACGGCCGATCCCGGCCGTTCCGACTTATGTACTGCCTGCAAAGGAAAGAAGGATGTGTGCAAAGTTTCAACTCGATAGCTTTAAAACTGAGAGACTAGTTTGCGTAGAAACAGACAGACAGACAGACAGACAGACAGACAGACAGACGGACAGACGGACAGACGGACATGCTCATATCGACTCAGGAGGTGATCCTGATCAAGAATATATATACTTTATAGGGTCGGAGATGTCTCCTTCACTGCGTTGCACACTTTTGACCAAAATTATAATACCCTCTGCAAGGGTATAATAAAAAAGAGCTTAAAAAAAGTAAAACATAATCATTTTGCCTCAACTAGGATTAGAACTCAGGCCCTACCGTGTTAGAAACAACAACGCTCTCCACTCGGCTAATCTCGAACTTCGTTGCTTGATGGCAAATTTTGATGTGTTAATAAGAAGAATGCAAAATTTTATGAGTAGAAAGCTTTATATGCATATGCCCCCACTGAGCATATAATGCATATAAATTTACTTAAATTACGTGTTTCGGTCAAATCATGGATTAAAAGCTAAAAAAAAAACCAGGCAAACCAACTCCGCCAATACTTTTCTAATATTTATTATTTTATATCGCACACCCAAAATAAATTGTTACATTCAACAATTGGTTTAACTAGAAAAACTGGAAAAACGAAATTTCCAGTTTTTTTTTAATTTTTTATCTTTGCGCATTTATTTTAGATATAATACATGTTTATTATATTATTGATCGGATATGCAATAACTTGGTTTTTTTTATAAGTTAGAAGGATGGAACTTAGTACAGATTGCATTTTGGACAATCTTATCCGATTTGCAAAATTTTATTAGGATAATTGGCTTAACTTTGTTGTTTTTGAAGCTAGAATGATGGGACTATCTATGGTTTCCGTTTTGGGCAATCTAATCCTATGTTTCATAAGAATCGGCCAACTATATCCTATACCTGCCATATAACTGAAAGATCGGAAATGGCACAACCATTCTATTTTTAAAGATGCTTGGGGCTGTTTACAATATTTTTATTAGAAATTTTGTTGATGGTGAAATTCTCATAAGGATCGGACAACTCTATAGGATCCGATATATATAATAATAATATAAGCTTCTGCTTAACTGCAAGGGTATATCAAATTCGGCTCCGCTTGAAGTTAGCTTTCCTTTCTAGTTTTTTTTTATAATTTATTATATAGTGGAAATCTCATAAGGATAGGCCTCTCATCTGTTAATTTGTTAAAACAATTTGGTTTCCCACAACTATGAAACAATTTTGGATTTTAAATACATTTTTGAGCAAATTTTTAATTAAAATTTTTAAACTAACCAAATTCCAAAACCTTTGTAAATTAAAAATACGTATAACTTCAGAGCCACTGAAGCTATCGAAAAATTCTTTACGTCTTTGGAAAGGTTTTTAATTATTCCACCTTCTTGAATGTCAAAATCTATAGAGTTAAGAAAAAAAGAGTTTTGATGTTTATCCTTACAATTAAAGTATTGCTAACTATGTGAATCGCCTGTCCAGAGGTTACTTCCATATACATATATTCTATATATTATGCGTTCTGTTTTAAATAATTGAAGATCAATATATACAAAAAAACAACTGATATCATATAAAAAAACCTCTTGACGAGGTAAAGTACCGGTGACGAACCTGCATGCGAAACCCAAAATATCTGATATCAATTTTAGTGACGAAAATATGCTATATAGGTGTACAAAATTGCATATAAAAAATATTCTTGTTCGGCACGTGCAAGAAAAACAAAAACAAATCAGTCACGTGCCGAACAAGAATATTTTTTATATGCAATTTTGTACACCTATATAGCATATTTTCGTCACTAAAATTGATATCAGATATTTTGGGTTTCGCATGCAGGTTCGTCACCGGTACTTTACCTCGTCAAGAGGTTTTTTTATATGTACCCTATGATGACACTTATTAAATGGGTATAATAGTTTTGTATTTAACTGGAATTTTAAGATTATTTTTTAATAGAAAATATTAAACGTAAATATTATAAGATTTGGTTAAAAAAGTTTAGAATACATTTATTTTAAAGGGTATATCTATATTCCACTCTTTATATCCTTTTCTGACTTAAGTATTTAATACTATTTTGCAGACAATTGTTCCTTGGTCCTGCCATGAATGCCACCTCGCCAAAGTCATCTCTGGTCAAGTTGGGCCTTCATACCAACAAACAAAAGACGCTCAAGGTTATGGTTTTGGGCCAAAGTGGCGTGGGAAAAACGGGTAAGTGAAGTGAAAATCCTCAACTTTCTTCTGAATAGAAACTTAATAGATTATCCCCACTTAGCCATGGTGGTGCGTTTTATCACACGTCGGTTCATTGGCGAATATGATCCCAATTTGGAAAAGATATACACCTGCCAGACCACCCTGGACAAGGAGCAAATTCAATTTGACATTCTCGACGCTACCGGCCATCTACAAGTGGGTCTCAAGTATTCCTTTTAAATACTCTTTAAATATAAAATAAGTGGCTTTATTTAACAGGAACTAGATGGTGTCACTCTCGAGTCCAACATCCGGTGGGCGGATGCTTTTATACTGATGTACTCCATTACGGATAAGTGTTCCTTTGACGAGTGCAGTCGCCTCAAGTTCCTTATTAATTACAACAAACGAAGACGCAAGCTGGGCTCTGCCAGTAAAGTGGGTATTTAAATTTTTATATTTTTATATTTATAGCTTACATTTTTATATTTTTAAGGACTGCACTTTGGATATTCCTGTAATTCTGGTGGGAAATAAAACAGACCAGCCAGGTGACAGGATGGTTACCTTGGAGGAGGGTCAGCGCCGTTTCAGGGAATTGTCCTGCGCCTGTTTCCATGAGATTTCAGTCCGAGAGAATGTGGACCAGGTGGGCTATAAAGCTTTCCAGGCTTTTCTAAAGAAACTCACTCACAAATTCTTCCTCATCAAGGTCCAGAATGTATTCCGAGATGTGTTCCGATTCTGGCGTGTCTTCAGCAAATTCCCAAAGCTCAAACGTTCCACCAGCGATGTGGCCAATTCGGCGGACGGTATCCTGACTCCCGATTCGGGTTCCTGTTCCTTCTATGATGCCTCCTCGCTGGGAGCTGGTCGTCGTTCGTTCCTGGTCATCGGGAGTGCATGTCTGGAGGAGAGCAGCGGTGACCATACTGAGTCCACGGATGAGATTGCCAGCAGTAGCTTGAGCAGTTCACGCAGCGATATCGACGCCCCCTTCCGGAGTCGAGCCTCCACGGATGGAACCCTCTTGTCCCGACCACGGAGATGGCGATATCCACCGCCGGGATGCCTCCTGCCGCACACAAATCGAGTGGAGCGGAGGATGAGCATTTCCACCAGGGGCAGCAATGCCAGCTACTAATTGGGATTTAGTCGGGGGTTGACGGGGAAGCCGAGAGAGCTTAGTTAGTCAATATGTAGTGACAAATATATAGCTAGATGTTATGATGGACTTAAAAGGGGTTTCACTTAAAGGATAATGGAAGGATAGTAGGGAAATTGAAAACAACAACTTCTTCAATGATGATGTATTTTTTGAACAGTAATTACATAAACATAACCAATCGCAAAACCTAGTCATCGTCGATTTTAAGCAAATACTCTTCGGCGCGTAGAGCCAGTTCCCGGATATTTCTGAGGCAACCGGCGGCTGCCAATTGGAGCTCCTTGTTGGTAGAACCAATACACTCCAGCAGGAATGGAACCACACCGCTCTGAAAGTATTAAAAATATATAATAAAGTAATAGAATAAAAAAATCGTGTCTCTTGGTACTCACTTGGTGCATGGTGATGCAGTTCTGCGGATCCATTGACAGCTTCTCCAAAGCCATGGCCGTGCTGCGATGCACGAGAGGATTATCACTGGTCATGTAGGTGACAATTGGCGTCACAGTGCGTAGGCGTCCCAGTTCCTCCGTATTATTGCCGAAGGTGGCACATGCAGCCACGGCAGCGGCCAGATTCATTCTCAGGAGATCATCGGTTGTCTGGACAAGATCGGCCAGCTTATAGATGACCCTCAAGTCGGTTAAGATGGCCAGATTCGTTTGATCCTGGGCGATAGTGGCTATGGCGGCGCAAACAGCCGACAAGACCATTATGTCCTTGGACTTAAGGAGACCCACCACCAGTTCCATGGCTCCCACTAAGCTCCTGACCAGTTCGGCGGAATCATTGGCATTGCGGACACAAGGACATATGGCATAGGCGGCATGGGCCTGGACTTTGGTACTGGTATTTTTCAGCAAGGACCAAATCAAACGCACTGCATCGAGTTCCTCCAGGTCTCTCATACTGTCCGGATCCTCGGCACATTCCTTGAGACCCTTGGCCAGATTTTCTAAGAGCGGGGCATGGGAGCTGTTGAGTAAGGACACCATAGATGCCAATCCTCCAGCGGAGCGAAGTTGCTCGCGATTATTTTGGAATCTCAAGCACTCGGATAGTGCTCCCGTGACGTTGGTCAGGACCTCATCGCATTCGTCATTCAACAAGGCCACCAAGTGGTTGACAGTTCTCAGTTGGTCCATAACCTTCACATTGGCATCCGTCACGGCACACATCCATATGGCCCCCGTGGCTCCTCTCAGCAGTGGCTTGTTGTCCCTCAGGTTCTTGTCCTTGATGATGGTAACCAGTGGCTCCAATCCTCCAGCTTCTCTCACCAATTCCCTGGTATTGGGATCAAAGGCGCACTTGTAAATCGCCGTACTTCCCTCCATTTTTAGTTCCGTGTTCTCCGAATGCAAATGGCTCACAATGTCCGGAATCATGCCCTCCGTGGTGATTGCCAGTTGGAATTTGGGTTCCGAGGAACATTTTCTCACAGTGCCCATAATGGGTATCACCACATCGATGTGGACGGATTTCAGCAGCTGGGCCATCAACGGTACAATTCCACTCTTTCGCATCTGTTCCATATTGTGCTTGGAGTCGGCCAAAGTCCAAAGGGCACGGGCACCGGCTCGGGTCATGTCCAGGGATTCCAGGTCATCGGCATTCAGTTGGTCACGGGGAGTCTTCAAAATACTAACCAGTTGGGAAATGGATCAACAGTAAAGTTTATAATATTCCACAATAAAAACCCACCTCAGCTTGATGTCAATGAGATCCACCAGCTTGGGAATCCCGCCACAAGTCCTCACATACTTCCTGGCCAAACGGACTTTGCACACATTCGCCAAGGTCTCGGCCGCCATGGTCTTGAGATCCTTCATGGAGGAGTTGAGGATGTCCACGATGAGGGGTATACCATCCAGATCCACAATGGTCTTCCGGATATCAATGTTCAGGGTGATATCCGAGAGAACGGTGAGGGCGCCCAAACAGCACTTGGTGTCGCTGCACTCCAGGATGTTGACCAGGACATCGAGGCCGCCGATGTCCGAGATGGCGAACTGGTTGATCTGGGTGCTCAGATCGTAGTCCTTCAAGCAGCACAGCGATACTATAGTGGCCGTCTGATTGCCCGCCTTAATATACTTGACCAGTTTCTGGATGTTGTAATAATCGGCCGGAATTTCGGCGGCTCGCGCCACTTCCTTCCACCGATCCTCCTCGTCCGTGGACGACTCCACCTCCGTGGTGTCCGAGTCCTCGGCCACCACCTGCCGTTTGTCCTTCGAGAACCGATTCGGGCAGGAACCGCATTGTTCCCGGACCTTACCTTTCCGGTTCTGGCCTTGATGGGCAATCATTCTTCGATCTGAAAAGAGGCTTCCCTAAAATAATCACTATCCGATGTGTGGCCAAATCCTTTGGGGTATGTATCGGAATTTATGGGTGTTTCAGTGTGGGACGGAATTTATGGGTTACTCAATTGATTTAATACGGAGTGTTGCTAGGGTTACGAATGGAAAATTTGAAATTGCCTCCGATTTATTTTGAGATATCGATAATTCCCCGGGAAATTTGGCTCATAAGCGGTTTCTTTATGAAACAAAGGAATAAATTCAGATTTCTTCTATTATTAGATTTTAGTTTAAATTATCCATTCAGGTGCTTTCTAGCCTTTGGACAGGTGCTTTCCTTTAGTCTTTTAATTGAAAATAATTTGATTTTACTTTCCAACTACTCCTATTTCGACTTGATTTTACTCGATGGTTCTTATTGAATTTGCCATTTTATAATTTTAAATATCATTTAATTTACGTTCTTTGTTTTTAATATTTACATATTATTCTGCTGTTGAGTTTATAGTTTATTATTATTTAATCATTTTAATTATGAGTTATTTCTCTATGTTATCATCTATTATCATCTATGTTTTTTTACTTCAAGTTGTGCATCAAATATTTTAATGTTCCTTTTTATTTCCCATTTAAAATTTCCGTATTAAATTTTACATTTTAAATTTAAATTTCGATGAAATTTTCGATTTTCTTTCCGGCAACACTGCCCGTCCTTGCCACAAAAAAATACCAAAAATACCCCTGAGAAAAATACCAAATTTTGTATACTAGGAAATATCGATATATATTTATATTTTGATCTATCAAGTCGAATTAAATCGTCGAAGAGCAGCTGAGCGGATTGTTTACAAACGGAAAACGGAAGACGTCCTAAGCGGAAGTATCTAAATAAATTGGCGGCCCGGAAATGGGAAATGCGAGCGGAAAGCGGGATACGGATAATCTCTATACGTCGGAGGAACTCCGGATGCTGGAGTCGGCATACAAGAATGCATCTGGCGGAGCCCTGGAAAAACTGACCCAGGACAGATTGGTGGTAAGTTGGGGGCTTCTTTGGGGCTGCTGGTTGTGTGTGAGGGCCAACAGAGCAAAAGCAAAAAATCAATGCATACTGCAAGCACCCAGCTGGGGGTCAGGGTCGCAAGTTCAAGGCCGCCCGGAGACTGAACTTCCTTCGGAGATGCAGAGGAACCCCCCGGATAGCCAAAGTCATGGGATTGCCTAAATGACTGCGTGACAAATGACGCTCCACCTGCTGAGGCCCTTATACCCTGTAGAGGGTATATTGATTCCCCCAGATTTTGGCCAAGAAATGAAAGTGCCACCAAAAAGCCAACAAGGCGACCAACAAGAGACAAAGACGTCGTTGAAAAAAAAACCGGTTTTACTTTGAAAATAAGAACAAATCCAAAAAAATCGATTTGCTTACATCACATGCGTCTTAAATATTTGTTTTAAATAATTTTCTTAAATAAATTTTCTAAAAGAAAGAGCAATAATATTAGAGAATTAAAAAGATTAATAATTTTCTTATATAATACATTTTACAAAAACCAAAATCTTAAATATTTTGATTAATTTTTCTCACACACATATGGAGCTCAAGAAAAGTCAATAAACATTTTGAAAAAAAAGTAATAAACAATTTATTCTCACAATTTTCAAAGTAATACAAAGAAAATATTTCCTAATATTTTCAAAAACACTTTCGTATATCTTGATTTCAGATTAACTTTTAAAGACCCATTCAGTAAGTCAATTAATCATCTAAATTTAGGCCAAGAGCCTCTTGCTTTTGAAACACAATCAAAATAATAAGTACATCTTGGGCCGTTGCAGGTGCCACCAGTTTCGACAAAATCTTGACGAAAATTTAAATTTATCGCCGCATGCGGTTAAAATTCAATAATTAAAACCGAATACACCCGAATAATGTATGCAAGCTTTTTATAGACTTTACATAATCCCGTCGTCATGAAAACAAAATCGAATAGGGTACGAAGGGTGTCCATATCGGGACAACTTTGTTTTGTTATCAGTTTGGAATTGATAAGTCCGCGGGCCGCGAGGTAAACGTGTCGGGAACGAATTTGTCTAATTTGTTTGCCCGGCGCATTTCGTTGTTTGTCTATTGCTTTGTGGAATTTGCTTGCTAACGAATTAGTCGTGATTTCGATGACTCTTCGGGGCTGTCAATTAGGGCCACCTAGTCCGCCCAATTGAATTAAAAATAAACAATATGCTTAACCCCTATTTATGAGGGCATAACAAAATTGTTGCTCCCTTCAGTCATCAAACCTAATGGGTTAAATCTGTGTCAGCATTTCCCAGACCTTGGGGCCCTTGGGGACAAGAATTCGCTGACACCAGCAGGAAAATGATGTTTGCGTATCCGGTGTGCGCCGTTTGTTTATTTCAATCTCTTCATAAATTTATCGCTTTTTGTTTCAAATAAAAAAAAAAAAAAAACAAAACAGGAAACTTGGTCGCAAACCATCGAACGATCACTGGCCGAGAGCACGGCTCAGTTTTTGTTTACACCGACAAAGCCGGGACAGTCATGTATCAACATTCCCCTGCGGAAATTTGGAGAGCCCTTCTACATCATGGAACGGGGCACCATCGACCAGAAGCTTCAAATGCTTCTCTCCTCGCTCCAGAGATCCGGAAACGACACCTTCAATATCAAGCAATTGGAGCAGGTGAGAAATAAAATACCTTTAATGGGAAATATTATTGTTATCACATTAGTTTCTTTTGTTTTCTTCAAAACAAGCTAGAGATAAACATATCACATCTCTCATTAATAAAAATATTAATATAATATGTATTTTAGTACATCTATTCGGTCATGAAAAGTTACGTGCATTTGGAGACCACATCGAAGGGTTCTTGCATCAAGGACTGGCAGGATTTGGGCTTCAACACCACGGAACGATCGACCTGCACCTTTGCCAAGGGTCTGATGCGTAACCTTGGAAAGGAACTGGAGCACAGTATGCCCAATGAGGCACTGGAACGATGGCTTCACGTCACTCCCCAGTTCCTGCAGATTTGGCGAGAAGTGTTTAGTCAGTTATATTCCCGTCATGGTGGCAGTAAGCGGAATATTATCAAGGAAATAGAAATACCCATTCTTCCAGAGCTGTGTGGTGAGGAAATATAACACGTTTTTGCCAGGAAAACCATGTAATTTTGATTCATTCTTCAGATGCCCCCCAAAATAGTCACTATCGCCCCATCATCGAACTGCCACATGTCGTCTACATTAACGCTCAACTGCCGCGAGAGCTGCGTCACAAGTGGCGCTTCCTCTTCTCATCGAAAATCAACGGCGAAAGCTTCTCCACAATGCTGGGCAAAGTAATGGATAAAGGACCAACGCTGTTTTTCATCGAGGACGAGGATCAGTACATTTTCGGTGGTTATGCGTCGGAATCCTGGTCACTTAAGCCCCAATTCGGTGGCGATGACAGTTCATTGCTCTACACTCTGAGCCCGGCAATGAGGTGTTTTACGGCCACTGGATATAATGATCACTATCAGTATTTGAATCTGAATCAGCAGACGATGCCGAATGGCCTGGTGAGTAATGTTTATAATCCATTGATTGATTGCCTTGCTAATTGTTTATATCTTTTGGGAATACAGGGAATGGGCGGTCAGTTTGATTTCTGGGGCCTCTGGGTTGATTGTATGTTCGGAGATGGACAGAGTGTTGAAAGCTGCACCACATATCGGGATTACGTGCAGCTAAGGTAAGCTGAAGAAGTAAAAACTATACTCTATATATTTATGTTTACATTTTTTAAATTTCATAAAGCAAACGCAAGCAGTTTAAGATTCGTAACATGGAAGTCTGGGCCGTGGGTGACTTACCGGTTAAAGATGAGGACGAAGAGGGAGCAGGTGATGGTCAGGTAAGCAATTACTATATAATTTGAAGTATATATTGTGTATTAATTGAATATCTTTCTGTAGAAACGCTCTATATTGGACAGTAATTTGGAAGATCGCGCCATGCTCGAAATTGCTGGAAAGAAAATGCATTCGGATGGTTTACGTGAACCTGGCATGGATGATTGATATTATATGAAACAAATGAGATCCGTAACTTGGTTATATCGTATTCAAGAATTTATAAAACCATGCCCGGTTTGGGTGTGCAGCTAATAATTCAATTATTTTTACTTTTTGCCTTATCGCGATCCCTATGAAATCACAAAACATGCAAAAGTCCTGTGAACAAAGTAAAGTATTTGTTCAATCCATTCCTATCAACGTTTTTGTTAAGCTATTAATGTTTATATATATACAATGTATAATGGATATAGTTTATGTAATACTGAGAGTATTGTTGTTGCGTTTTAGATCATAAAAGTTGGAAAAGTGAAATCATTTCAAAACTCTACTATAACAATGAAGCTAGTAAGAAAAATTAATAAGCAATGTTAAATCGTCGAATTTTCCCCTTTTTATCCAGCGTCAATAAAATGCAAAATATTTGCTGAATTCTAATTTATTACGAAGACTTTAAACTAATCAACAGTGGTGGATTTTAATATGGGACCGACATTTAATGTTAGTTAAGATGTTTAAGGGCTTTAATATCTGTGCTTTTCGAAACTATAGGATAGTTTTAAAATTTAAAAGATCAACCAAAAGCTTGGAATTCTGAAGAAAGTCTTGAAATTATAATTATTAGGTGGGTTTCTTTTTAGCAACTGTCCTAATATTCCGAAAGACACAGTATTATTTATAAATATTTTAAATTCATAATTGTATGCTTTAGATATCCACGGCATAGCCGGAGAGTGTCACTCCGGGAGCGATTTCCTCCTCAACATAGGATCCTGCCTCCTCGAAGGATCTGGCGTTGTTGTCCTCGAAACTGCGACCCACACTGGTTGGATTCTGTCGCAGCGTTGGTGTCCGTTGCTGTTGCCCAAAGTTCCTGCTCACCCCATAGTTTCCGGACGAGGAGTTATAACCTTCGTCCTCCTGGAATCTACGGCCCGTGGACCGGAGCTTGGGCGCCTGGAATGTGTGCTGATCTGCGTCCGATCCGCGACGATTGTGGAAGTCATAGGTGCTTGTCTCGGAGCCCCTCGGATAGTTGGTCTTTCGCAGCATGGCCTTGAAGTTGAACGGTGGATCCTCAGAGTTCTAGAAGATTTAAAGTTAATTATTAAATTTATATTTTTTTTTTTAGTTTTTACTTCTCCTTCGTTGCGTGCCATGTTCTGGAGCTCTCTCACCGGGTCCGATGGTGGATAGGACGATCTCTGCTGATAGTTTCGCTGCTGCTGGCTGGGATTATTCCGATAATAATTGGACGAGGGCATGGGCGGTGGAGGAGGAGGTGCAGCATAGCCCTTCAGGGAATTGCGTCTGGATCCCGAACGATGGACACCCCAGTTCTGGTTGTTACTGTAGCTATTGTAGGCATTATTGTAGGCATTCATGTTCATTTGCATTTGGTTTCTACAAGAAATTAATTATTAATAGGATTTCAAACTTAGAATGATTGCTATACCTTCTCAGCTGCTGTGGGTCCCTGAAGAATCCTTGATTATAGATGTTATCGCTCTCGCCCATGCGGTCCCAGTTGGTCTGGCAGGCCTGCTCCTTTTTGTAGGCATTGTAGGTCAGGGCACACGAGGTCATCGAAGGATTGCGCTGCAGAGGACTGTCCCAAGGCTCGTCGTCTTCGAGGTTCTGCATCAGGAGCTGATTGGGGAACGTCTGACGGGAGATGGAGTTGGCCGGATCGACCATGTACTGGGTGTCGTAGAAGGGGATCTGATCCAACCGGAAAGGCATCTTTTTTATGGGCACTGGCAGGGGTCCCAGCTGGGAGGAGTTGACCTCCCGCATGTTGATCCTCTCGAAGGGCACAGCCCGGGTGCACTTGTTCAATCCGGCCACCATGCGTTGGTTGTAAATGTGGACCTGAAGGACAAACATCAGGACAAGTATTATTTGACTTTTGGAGACTCACCTGTTGCGATAAGTTGACAAAGTCCTGGAACCGCGCCGCCCTGTAGTACAACAGAACCTGGAAGATGGACTTTTCGCGCCATTTCTTGGCATAGGGCCGGATAAAGTCCGCCGTGTTCTCATTCAACTGCCCGGTCTTCTCGTTGACCAGCGGGGGTAGACGGATCCGTTCACGGAATCCCCGGTAGGCTAGAAAGAAATATAAAATAAAAATGAAAAGTGGAAGTAGAGTGAGCCACTAAAAAAGAGCAGAAATAAAAACAAGTCGGTCAATAGGTGGTGGTGGAGGGATCGGTGTGGAGAATGGGTGGGAAGTCGCCTTAATTTAATTAAATTTTCATTTCTTTTCTATGCAGCACTTATAATTCATCTCTCTCCGCAGGTGCCGTCGATGTTAAGTGTTATGTCTCAGACTGGGCTATAAGCCGATTGGTTGCATCAGATACCAGATACAAGATACAAGAAAATGGGTGGTGCACAAGGTGCCAGCCACCACATTTGACACCACTAAGCGGCTTAAGTGGTTGCATAGACCGTAGACTAGTTGATTACTTTGTTGGTTTTCATTTTCTGGATTTTATTGGTTTGTAGAACGAGTAGTAGTAGTAGTAGTAGTAGTTATAGTGATAGTAGTACGAGTAGTATCGATCGATATAGTGATATAGAGTGTGTATAAATGGTTTATATATGTCTATAGTATGTGGCCTATTCCTCGGTGGAGGCCTGCTCGATTTTGGAGATTCGCACCGCCGCCAGAGCCTCGTCCATGCGGGCCTCAAGGAACATCTCCTCCGCCTCCGAGGGCGTCTCACTTATGTCGATGTGCTCCTCTTCGAACTCTTTTAATTTATCCACCTGCGTTTTTTTACCTTTTTGTATCTTGGAGGCTGCCACATCGTGATGCTCCTGTCCCTTTTTGCCCACTATATGATGGGGTTACAGAAAATTAGTTTTCTTTTAATACTATTTTTTAATTTGGAAAACGTACTTTTGAAAACTTTGCCGCCTTTGACTCGTTTTCGTGCCAGCAAGGCGCGCATCATGGACTGGACTTTAATAACCTTCTTAACCTGTACTTCATATAATCTGAAAGTAAATTGTTTTCTCTTGAAATTAAGTTTTAATTTTAAAGTTTAATGTCCCACCTTGACAAGAACTCATCATTGTAGTAACGTAAGAAGACCTTGGTCTTGCCCAAAGCCCATCCCTCCATCTTGAGACGCAAGAACAGGAGGCGGCAGTTGTCCTTTGTCATTTCCACAGGCTCATCAAAGTCAAAGGCCAGAAATTGGTAACTAAATGGAAAGGACATCACAAATTGTTAAGCTTTTGCTTGATTTCATTTTGAAACAAAACCTACCGCCTCAGGAACTCCTCGAAGGGCAGACGTGAGCTGAAACCCTTCTGCCTGGCAATCACCGTGTCCAGGACACCCAGGGCCTTCATCTGCTGCTGCACCACATCCGAGTGGAAGGCCCTGGGCCTGTACTCCAAGTCGGCCCGAATGCATCGGACAAAGTGCACCCCGAGACTCGGATTCTGGCTGAGCATTTTGAGCAGGCTGAGACAGGTGAACCGGAAGTTGGCCGCCAGGGTACGGAGATTATTCACCTGCGAAATGCAGCCGGCACTCAGGGTGTTCAGGGCCTACAATGAAGAGTTTAAATATCATTTTAAATAGTTTAAAATATATAATTACAAGGTAGAACTTACATAGGACCTGCGTTCGGTCTCATCTTTATGCTGGATAGCCTCGAAAGGCATTGTCAGGTTGCCGGCCTTGGTCAACTGATTTGTGAACATGGCCATGATACTCTCGTCCAGCGAGGACCGGAAGGTCTCGATCATTTCCGGCGGAACAAAGTCCCTGTTAATGTCCGTAAAGGCACGCGTATCGTAAATAATACGGCCCGTATAGTGAGCCACGGAAAGTTCAGTGGCAGTGTGCTTCTTCACAAACTGGCTGTGTTTCTCAGAAACGCGATCTGTTTTTTGAAATTATAACCTTTAAAAATCAAATAAAAATATATATGTTGGAGTAGATTATACCCATTATCAAGTCCTGATCCTGGCAAGATCTAGACGCATCATCGATGATATAGAACAGACCATCCGGCTTGGTTAGCAGATTGTCGAGTGCCGTTTTGTTGTCGTAGAAATTGAAGTTGACAGTGTCTATATCCTCTGCCTCCATTTCCAGCATTTCACTGATGAAGATCCTTTGGTTATAATGGTACTGCATCTGTTCGTTCAGGGTATTGATCATCAGCTGTTCCAGACCATTGCGATTGAAGCACTCGAAGCCGAACATATCGTGGATAACAATGGCGTTGGTGTCGCCACTAAAAGTTTGATTTTCCCAGTAAATAAAATTTATAAAAAATATATATGATGTAATTTAAGAACTTACAATACAGCCCTGGGGAAGGACATGTTCATGTTGATCCTGTTGATGATAAAGTCCACCAATCGTGAGTAAATAGTGCTGGCCACTGCATCTCGGGCATCCCGAGCTTCCTCCGTGGTGTATTGGCGCCTCTCGGCAATGCCTCCTTTCACCATAATGAAGTTGGTCAAGGACCACATGAATTTCTTTTCATCCACTCTCAGTAGCTCTGAAATCCTTGACACAATATCCGTGTTCTCAACTTCGGCATACTTTCCAGACTGCCGGAAACGGATGTTTCCAATATTCAAGATGGCTGCTAGTATTTTGCGAACAGTTTCCAATTGCTTGTGATTGAAATCCAAATCACGAAGGATATTTTCAAAGTCCTGGAAGTGCTCGACATTTCCCTCGGGATCATCTCGACGGTATTTCAATTTCGATGGCGGAACTTCCGGTGGAACACGCAGATATCGGTAGTTCCTGTCGGCCTTGAGATTGTACTCCTTCAGTTGATTCTGCTTATTTATGAAATCGTAGAAGTAGTAGAAAATGTGGAAATTATGCTGGGTGCCATCCGTAGTGGCCACCCTCAGCTTCTCCAGCATATACATATTGAATACCGCTCCGCTCATCTTTCCGGTTTTTCCGAAAGTCAAGCAATACTGCAAGACACACCTGGTAGAGTCGTTGTTCACCGGAGTGCCGGCATTCACCAACATTAGGATGGCCTTGATGGAGCTCTCCACGCGTCCCGTGGCTCCACGGTTGCCGGCGCCCAGGTAGCACAGGTGCTTGATCAGCAGCTTGGCATTGGTCGACTTACCGGAGTAACTCTCTCCGGATAGCACAATGTGCTGGGGCTCACGGTGGTGCAACATGTCCTGGTAGGCGATGTCGGCCACGGAGAAGATATGAGGTTGATTCTCAGAACGTGACTTGAAGCGGTACTTGGCATGGAACTGGAAAAAGTAGGACAATTGTATAAAAGTAAAATCATCTTAATCTCTATAACTTGACTCACCTCATCGGGAAACTCCTTGCGAATATCATTTGAATTCAGGGACAACAGAATATCGCCAATGAAACTGTAGGATTCTCCCATCATCATGCGATTTCGCAGCGACTCAATGATACTCTCATCCACTGGATTCTCCAGGGCAGCCAAATCTTCTGGGTACATCCTCTCCGGCTTCTCATCGAATCTCTTCACATAGCCACGATCCACAAAGAGTTCTGGCTCCTTGTAGAGCGATTTCACGTCCCTGGAGAGCTCCAACATCTCGGAAATATCCGAACGCATCTCGTCCTCGTTTTCAATGAGCTCAGTTAAGAATGGATGCTCCACCATTTCGACCATCATGGGACGATTCTCGGCATTCTTCTCCAGGCATTCGGAGACAAAGTCATTGATCTGCTGCGACCAGTTGGTGGGACGCATCAAGGTCGGCGGAGGATTCCTCACAATTTGGAACATGGCCCTGGTGGGATGCATATCCGCGAATGGCGGCTTTCCATCGGCCAACTCAATGGTGGTGATGCCCAAGGCCCAGACATCCGCCCTCACGGTGATATCCGGCTCACGGGCCTCCATGGCGGCCACCACTTCCGGTGCCATCCAGCAGGGTGAACCGATGCAGGTTCCCCGTTTCCCCAAAGTCGAATCCACCTGACGCGACAGTCCAAAATCGCAAAGCTTAACTCTACCATTTTTGGTCAAGAGGATGTTGTCGCCGCGAATGTCCCGATGCAGCACATGATTGCGGTTCAGCTCGATGGCTGCCCGGCAAGTCTCCCGGATGATATAGGCAATGTGCTCCTCCCGCATACGGCGGTCCAGCTTAAGGAGCTTGTTAACCATATCCACGGCAGTGCCACCGGAGCAGTACTAAGAAAGCATGATAGAAATGGAGAAACTTTTAAGCTTACAGAACCCCACTTATATTTTCTTCCAAAGTCTTTGATTTTCTTCCCAAACTCACCTCCATGACAAACCATATCTCATCGGGTCCATTGGGCTTCGATAACTTGTAGACCCCATAAAATTCCGGTAGATTCGGATGGTCACAGTAATCCCTCAGAGTGCGATACTCCTCCTCGATGGAGACCTGATGCTCTTCATCGTAGTGCTGGATCTTCAAGGCCACAATGCGATCATTGTCCAACTCCTTGGCCCGGAATACCTTGGCATTCACACCCTGGGCTATCTCCTCATAGATCTCAAACTTATCCGTCGGATCCGGTAGTTGCGAATACGGTAAATACATCCTGACACAGTTTCTAGTTCCTTAAAAAATATAATAGATTCTTGGTCGATATCACCCTTTTATTTTCACAAATCGCATTAGACATTGACTGGCTGTTGCATAAGAACGAGGTGACAGCACTACGAGGGCTTCTCTGGGGTTACGAAACGGTTGCAAAAATGCTCTAAATATGTTATTTTTTTATTCTATTCATTAAAATTGATATAGTAGATAGTCAAAAGGACCACAAGTTTTCATAGACAGTTAAATTTAGAGGTTTATATTTGGGGTTTATCAAGTATTAACAATAAAGAGAGTAAGTAGAATTTCGGGTAATTTTTTATAAGTTTCCAAGGACATTTTCAAAATCTTAGCTTTGTGGGTTTTTCAAAAAGTGAAATTCAAAATTTTATCCAATTCGTTTATTTAAGTTTTCGCCTAGCAATTCGAAACCGTTTGCATAATCCTCAGATGAAAGGACCTTCGAGAACACTCGTGATATTTCAAAAAAAGCTTTTTCCTCATTCAAATGCTACAGCAATATAGCGTTTTAATTTCTGGGCCACAAAATGTATAATCCTTGAGTATGAACCTTTGGTTTTTTAGGGTTTTAGTTCTCTTTTTCAAAGTATCAACTTTTTAAAGATTTTTTTAATAACTTCCCGAACCGACCGCACGCAAGCAGCTCGAACCGCTGCCGAAAGCCAACTAAATGGTGGCCAAATGCTATTGACGGCTTTTCACTGGCTAGGAAGGAAGCCCTTCAGTGGGCAGCAGTAGTGGCCATATACCTTGGACAACTATTTAGCCAGGCTAATTCAATTAACGGCGGCGACATTCACGTGCCAGATCAAAACAAAACCCAGGTGAAAATGAAGAAAAACGTTCAGGTGAAAGGGAAACTGGTAACCCGAATGAAAGTCAGCTGATTGACAGACTAATTATGCATCTTATTATTCGTATTTACAAAATATATTTTCATACATTCATATATATTCACTATATATATATATAATCATATCCAAAATGGTTGGAGATTGCTAAACTAAGCCTTGCATTTACACACTTTTATGAATGTCTGTCGATTTTAATACTGATTTTTGTGTGCGTTTCTGTTAAGTTTTAGATTTGTTTTTTGTTTAGATTGAAGAAAAGTCTTTTCTTATGCATATCGTTGAGGCTTTCTCTCACTCTGGCTTCTTGTTTTTCCTCTATTTTCTTGATTATGGATTTTGGGATCCTTGGAATTCCAGAGAACTTCTCAATTGCACACACTGATCCACTCCTCCACGTGGCACTCCTCGCACTCCACACTACAGCACCATTGAAATTTACAGTGACACCGCTCGGCCCGCCGTTCGATTATTTGGCTATGACCACGCCCACAACAGAGGGAGGTGCAGCCGTCACTGGTCGTGGTGTTCCGGTTGCACTTACGACCCACAGTGCCTGGAGAGAAATCACAAAATATATAACTATTCGGGAAATAATTACAAAATACTTTATAATCTAAAAAATCATTTCTAAATATTTATATCTTTAATCTTAAATCTTTAAATCTACTATATATATTTTGTATACATATATTTTTACTAATAAATATATTATTTCTATTAAATAAACTTTAATCGAATATAAACTGCCCTCCTTTTCGAGAAGTCTGTCAGCCATAAATGTCGATTCTTTACAAAGTAGCATCTAATCTCATCTATTGGAGGACACGCGTGGCTATTAAAAGACCATAAATAAACTATTAAACTAAAGCATAAACAAAGTATCATAATTGTTTGGCCGGCGATAATTGCCAACGTTAATTGCCATCATTTGCCTAGACACGACACCGGACACGGGCACATGAATCAAAACGCCCGATGGGTTGGCTGCCTGGCTGTTAGGCTGTTAGGCTGAACTGAGCTGAGCTGGCCAGCTCACTTCATTCCACTAAGCCAACGATTAATTATAAATTTGCGTCGTAATTAACACTTTTAAATTGTTGCCAGGCCCGGGCTCAGCAGCAACAGCCACAGAAACGCTTTTGATAATTTGCAAATGTGTCAACAGCAAAATGGCCAACGAAAATTGCAAGTGGCAGTTAGACGACTACGTTGACGTGCCTCTCCGTTTAGTCCGATATAAAATAACAGAGGTGCCTTGAAAAGGGGGGTTTGGACAGGTAAAAAATTAGCCTACAATATGAAAAATATATTATATTATTTTATAGTTTTTAACACATGTTTTTAGGCCATGCATTCTTTGGCTTATGGGAACTTAAAAAGATATGATGCTTTTTGCTTGAATTCATTTCAGTTTTCTTTATTTATTTGAAATCCCCTCTTTAATTTCTTAAGCCCCTCTCTGAATTTAACAATCCAAATCCGATTTAAGCTGATCCGATCCGATCCAATCCAAAACCGAGCTGCTGTACGTTGTCAGTGGGTTGCATATTTTTTCGTGAATTATGTGGCATGTTTGGGTAGCTCGTTTAAAAATCGTTTTTATTTTTTGCTGCCGTTCATTTGCATTTTTGATTTATTTATTAGAGAAAAATTTAATTTATCGCGCCATCGTATCGGTAAATCATTTTTAATTAGTTGCACAAAATATCTTAATAGGAAAGAGATCTCGTAACGCTTATTTGGTAACTTTTTAAAAGCAAATACATATTTTATGGATTATAGACTAATTCATAATAAATTGAATCCTGGAACTTACCCTGTATATCTGCTCCTAGATCCCGCTCACAAAAGTTAGGCGATCGCTGGTAATAGAACAAGGACGTCTCCAACTTGCGGGCCATCCTGGCGGCGTTCTTGTCGGCACCCTGCTGCCTTGCTCCACGCTCCACACCCAGATCCTCGTGGCGTCTCGAGTCAGAGTCCGACGAACCACCGATGTCCAGCGCACTAGTCGCATCCATTATGTCCATATCCTGGGACGACGATCCTGAGCTGCTGCCGCCATTGGATTTTTTGTTGCGTGCTCGTTTCAAAACAACGACTGGTTCCCCATTGCCCAGATTTGATTGATCAACCAGGATGGCCTTGCGGAATTGGTGCTTCAGGACCTTGCCCACAACGTGGAAGTCGGGGGCGGATTTCCAGCAGGTCTTAAGCTG
The DNA here is from genome assembly GCF_017639315.1 of Drosophila ananassae. NCBI lineage: Eukaryota > Metazoa > Arthropoda > Insecta > Diptera > Drosophilidae > Drosophila > Drosophila ananassae. The sequence continues at coordinate 13,354,747 of NC_057930.1, forward strand.
GCAGCTCCCGGACATGCCATGGCATTTGCATCGAAACTCCATGTTGTTGGAAACGGCCTGAAAAGAAAGTTTTATGTTTTTTTAATTAACAATCTATAAAATTTAGGAAGAACCTACCATTCTTCCTGCATGATTGTTGTGTAGATTGATCTTGGACTGAATATCACCCGCTTTTTCGCGACAATCCAGGAAGAGCTTGGAGTACTCCACACCGAAGTCCATGTTGTGGGAACAGCCGCCCCATTTCCAGCGACTGGCGATTTTGGAACGCTCGTATTTCTTCTCCTCCTCGGGCGTGAGAATCTGGTTTGTCTCCAAGTACTGGAGAAACTGCTTCTTCTCCTTGTCCAGCGACTGGCGGAGGTTCTTGTTGAGGGTCTTCCGATTGATGGTCGGGTCGCAGCCGCAGGACATCAAACGGCCTTGGCTGCAGGCCCGGGCCACACTGTGGGCCACCCCGGCGGCCGAAATTGCAAAGGCGAATGCGCTCTCCCGGTACCCTAAAATGGCGCAAAAAAAAAAGCAAATAAATAAATAAAAATTGGATATATTGTTTGTGGATTTGGAATGGCAGAGAACAGAGAGCAGTGCTTGCTCCTTTGGGAATCATTGGCAACTATTGCAATTTATGCGGTGTTATTTTTAACGCTGCATTCGAAACAGCAGCAACCGCCCTGGGAATTCGATAGCTGCGGCTTTTCTGCCTTGACAAGATCTCCAAAACCAGCAACACTGTGACAAAACCCATTTTAATGATCCAGGCCCACACCCACCCAAGGTACTTGGATGCAGTTAAAAAAAAAAAAAGACCTTCAATGGGTTTGCTGGAATACTTTGAAAGATAATTAATATATGATACATGTGGACTATTTCTCCAAAATTAATGATAAAGATTTCAATTCGTGAGAACGTTCTTGCCATTATTACGAAAAATTGCAAACCCCAAAGTGTATTTGTGGAAATGCCTTATGCAGCGGTGGCAGCTGTCAAATGGCTGTCAAAAATGTTGACGTTAATCATGGCCGACATGGCCGTGAGTGGCCCAAAGTTGGCAACATTTGTCAGCGATTGACATGCAAATAGTCAGCGCCACTTTGCATAAAAAAAACGAAAAACACAAAAAACCAAATCGGGCGACAGTACATATGTCAATGTGACAGGCTTGCATCATTCCGGGTTAGCCTTTTATTGGCATTGGCTGGCTGGTTGACTCCTCTCCAGGCGATTCCAATTCGATTTCAATTCAATTCGGCCTGCTGTCAAGCAATCAGTCAGTCAAGCCGGCCAGTCCGTCACTCAGGATGCGCACGAATGCAAATGTCAATGTTGTGACAAGTTGTCGTACAGATCGGTCATCCATCCGTCCATCCATCCATCCATCGAACGATCGATTGCAATGCAAGTGCAATGGAAAATTGTGTGTGTAGCGCGCATTTGATTGACGATTAAGACGCCATCAATCAAGGCATCAGCGAACAGTAGCCCCCACACTCCGGTATCGACTTGAATTCCAACTGCCACTCCCATTGAAAGGCCCGCTCTATAGTGATCAGTGGTGGATCGGTGATCGCTGATCGGTGATCGGCGATCGCGGACTTGATTTATGCACGCTTTGTTTGTTCTGTCCCAGGCCATTTGCAAATCCAAATCACATCATTGGCAACAGTTACATTTGACAATGCCTTGGGGCCGCTTGATCTCCCGATCTCTCTTGCATAAATTGGCCACAAAGTGGACCCTGATGTTGCTGCTGCTGCTGTTGCTGTTGCTGCACTGGCGTCCAGTCTCGATCGCGACTTTAGTCTGAATATCCAATCTCCACAGCTTCCCTAAAACTCCCAATTCCAAAACTCCAACCTCCAATATCCAAGCTCCAAGCTCCAAGCTCCATGCCCCTGTCTCTTGTCTGTTGTCTCGTGTGTTGCAATCCCAAGTAATTGTTTGCGACATACGTCGCTCGCTTGTTGTCACATGAGCAGCGAGAGACAGAGAGAAAAGGAGAATTATTGGAGAAGAGCATTCAAAAGTGAGACCCAGAGATAAAGGTCGATCTGCTAGTACACACTCAAAAAATACGTTTTTGAAAATATTTTAAAATAGATCATAAAAGGTGATAGATGCCTACACCTACCTGTATATGATAAAGTTGGAATATTTAGTTATACATCTTCAAAAATATAATTCAGATTAAAAAAACACTAAATCTTAACTAAATCTTACTCCTCATAATATTGCAGAATAGATAAAATTATAAAACTTTTTAGTAGTGCAGTTAATCCTTTTACTACTTTTCCGATTGGAGCCTTTGGTCTCCTCTCCCGCTCCACTTGATTGACAATAATGCATGGTAGCAGCAGAAAAAAGCAAAAGCTACGGCACCAGTGGCAGTGGCAGTGGCAAGCAACCCAATCCAAGATCAGCGATCTGCAACGTACGACGATCGACGATCGACGAGTTCCATAAGTTATAGTAGATGTATGCAAAATAGTTGACCTGTCCATGCGCCGTTTCGTTTAGTTTCGTTTCGATTGTCAGTCATTGTGCGGAGTGGAAATGGCTGGGCGATCGGGCGACTTGATTTGTTTCGTTTCACTTGGTCGCTCGGTTGGCTTGCTCGAGAGAGGTCCACTGTCCACTGTCCACTGCCCAGTGTCCAGGGTCCATTTGTCCGTTCATCGAATCGATCCGATCCCTGACTCTGTGGCTGCCTTTCTGCCCTTATAAGTCGTCTTCGGTTTGCTGTTGGCCTGTCAATATTGACTCTCGTTATGTGCAGTTCCTTCCTTATTTAATGGACGCACGAACGGGCCCGGGTTGACAAACGGACGGACGGACGGACAGAGGGACTAACGGACAAATGTAGAGGCGGACAGACGGACATACGTACGATCCTCAGACATGTCAGTGACATAAGCTTGGGTTTACCATATTGGCTGAAGGCTAGTCGAGAGTTACTTGGAAGTGCTGCTTAATGTTGCTGCTGTTACTGTTGAAGCTGATGCTGATGCTGCTGCTGCTGCTGCTGCTCTGGTGTGGCATGCATTTGAAGATTTATGGTTCGGCATTGTCTTTTCGGCAATGTTGTTAACTTTAGACCGTTTTAATGCCATTTTGGCATTTGCCTCGATCCGCTTTCGTGCCCTCGAATGCAAATAATATGCACAAAAATTGGTGTAATGGAATGATTTGGCTTGAAAGGGGTGTTCTCATTTTCATTTTCGCATTTCCATCTAAATTGCCAAACTTTTCCATTAACAAAAGCAGCAAACACAATCACAGCATAGGGTCCATGGGGATATTGATGTAGTAAAGTTAAAAAAATAATACAAAAATATATAAATTATTAAAAAAAAGCATTAAAACCAAAACTGCCTAAGAACCCAAATAAAACTTATTTTGTTTTGTAAAATTTAAACGAAAAAGCATATGAGAACCACACTGATAATCACATCAGTGCAATGACAACAATGACAATGTAGGGACCCTGTCCAGTTCCACATCCATTTCCAAGTCGAAATCCGGGGTTCATTCCCAGGACTGTCCAGCAGCCTCCTGTCCTGTCCTGTCCTGTCGTCTCCTCGCCAAAAGGCATTCGTTTGTCTCGGCTGTTCGATGTCAGTGGATGCGGCAGCATCCGTCAACGGAGATAACAATTTTTTAAATTGAAATTGAATGAAGTGGTTTGCTTACAATATAATTTATACAACGAATGCAAATAAATTACGCCGTACGGAGGAAGAAAATGAGAGGAGGACCAGACCCAGGACAAGAATGAGCCCATGGCCACATGGCTCTTCCCTTTTAGTCAAGAGCTACTGTATGGTTGTCGTTGTCGGTTGTCGCATTGAAATTTGCGAGAAATCTTTCCAATATCTTTGACTTTATATCGCGAATTTCCATTTTGCGAATTTCCATTGTTTTCTTTTAATTCAGAAAATATATAACATTTTTAACTTCTCAAAAGTTTTTACAGAAAAATGTGGGTTAGTTGATTATAAAATGTTAATAAAATGGATAAAATAATAAAATAATAGTTATAATAAATATAGAAGTAAATAAGAGACTCTCTAAAGAGCCACAAGACATAGGAGCCGTTACCATTAGAACTCTGGTCATAACTGGCCGCTCGACAATATAATACAAACAATTAACAATGGAAAAATAAAATAATTCAAAAATAAGCAAAGAAGAAAACTTGAGCAACCGTGGGTAGATGTGGTTCCGCATGAGATCGCTGGCAAAATAAAAAATCAATTAATTTAAATAATAAGATATATGTAAATAATGATAAGGACTTGCTAAGAAGTGATCAGGATTACTTGTCCTGGTGCAGTTCCACATAAGGATCCCATGAGTGGAATAATTCATTTAAATAATTTATCATGGATTATTGTTATTTATTGAAAAATAATTCAAAGATAAAAGAAATCCAAAATAAAGAAAATAAAAGAAAAATAATCCCAAAATAAAAGAAAATGATAAGGAGTAGGTGCGGTACCAGAATACAAAACTACCATCTTCCTTCATCATATTTGACTTTATATTGGAATTTAGTGGAATTGGATTTTAGTTTATATAAATGTTAAATGAAATAAGAGACCATGATCGGAGAAGTATATGATATAAGTCAGGCTACTTAATAATTAAATAAAATGAGATTGTGATGAATAAGAACTTCGTTTAATACAAGAAGAAACAAGAAAGATGGTAATGAAGGCGCCAAAAGTGAAAATGTTTTATTTAATAATTAATAAAAATAAAAGAAGGATAATAGAACATGAGAATCAGGTTGTCCAAACACAGATGCCAGGTGATCTTTAAAATATTAATAAAATAAAAAGGTTAAGAAGTACTGCTCAAGCAGAGTCTGGAGCACGCCCACGGAAGAGCCCATGAGTAAAATAATTAATTTAAATGATTTTTCATGGAAAAATAAATAGTTCAAAAATAAAGAAAGAAGTGGAGGATCAGGAAAATAAGGACCAAGACAACAAAAAAAAAACAACTTTCTTCAGCCAGATCCTGGAGGCTGATCCGTTCAAATCAGAAAATCAGAATGAGGCTATTTCTTTGAAGACTTAAAAATCGTACAAGATAACCATAGATCATAAAATTAATTTAATATGAAATACTTTTTTCAAAGTATTTAAGGGGTTGAAAAAATAATATAAATAATTTAAAAATAAGAAAAGGAGAAAAACCAAAGATGCAATAGTGTGTAGATGTGGGTCTGCATGAGATCGATTGCAAAATTCAATTAAAAACGGAGAGAATATTAAATTGTATTGAATCCAAAAGTTAAGTAAAAATAAAAAAAAAGTGAGTTTATTGGAGAACCTCCTCCTGGAAGCCTCCGACAAAACTGAATAGAAATGTAGAAATGCTGGCCTTTTATACGAAACGGAGCCAACATTTTAACAGAAGCCATGGCCTGCTGGCATACAGGATCTTTAATACCAAATTAGTATTACCAAACGCATTAAATGCCAATGAAAAGTTGTATACAGTTACACTTAAGTTCAAAGGGCGGTATTTTTTTTTAAATTTTAAATTTACCGCCACAGCAACTTAACCTTTACGTGTGGAAGTTCTATTATGGGTAATCCTCGCTTAATCCGACTCCAATTTCTAACATGACTCATAACAGTAGTCGGCGGAAAAATAAGAAGCTTTCCACTTTTTGCAAAAAGATCGGCGCCTGTGATCAGAGTTACCGCTACTTGTTGGCCAGCAAACAAAAGCGGCTTACAATGCGGTCCGCCTTTCATCATTTTCCCGGGTGTGGACCTGGGGGACATGGGGAACGGAACTGTGTGTGTGATCTATCCATCCATCTAATACGAGAATGCATCCCATCATGAGGCACACGCCGCCAAGGTAATACAATGCCCCACAAACAGATTAGGATATCAAAGTCAAAGTTCGTCTAGCCGCCAGTTTTTATTTAATTTTTTTTATTTTTTTCAGTTTTCTGGATGCACCGAGCTGTGACAAAACGGTGGGTCCCACATCTCTCAGAACAAGGTCCCTTTGACACTCTTAGCTGGAGATACGGAAATTTGATCTAGTCCCTAGTATCGTTGAGGTACACTGAAATTAAATACAGTATTCGGACGTTTTTTCAATCTATGTAACTCCTTTTTATACTAGAACTTTTGGATCTTTCTTAAACCTGTTTTGGTAAATGTTTGATATTTTATTTTATTTTTCAACAATACATTTTACTAGTAATTTTCTGTAGTGTCTAAGACATTAGAAGCTGGGCTTGAGTTGCTGCTGTGGCTTTTTTTTTGCCATGTCGCATCTAATAATGCGACGGTTAATAGCCTCGGACATTGTCTGCTTGACCAAACGTCTCCTCTATGGACAATTTTAATTAGACTCTATGCCTAGCGGTTTGCGTGTGGGCCGGCAATGTCTTACCCCCTTTTCCCGATGCTATAACCCCCCTCTTTGAAGACCCCAGCCTCCTGCCTTTGTGAACCGCAAAACTCGTTGACAGTTGGCGACTGGGGCCGGTCATAAAGCGATTTTGTTTGCGTGAAAGCTGAGCCACGCTTACAGCACATTTTAGTGTCAGCTTAATGGCTTTGGGCCACGACTGCAGCTACCTCTGATCTTCTGTTCGGCAACCTGAACCCCTGCCAGGGAATCTTTCGATGGGAAAGAGTGAACTCACCTTTCTTCAGTAGACTGGAGGCATGCGGATTCCGGCTCTTTGTGCTCAGCGATGAACAGTTCCAGCGGTGCCATTGAAACTGTTGGGAAAATGGTAGGAATTTGGTCGAATTTTAATGGTAGAAGAACACTATTACTTTCTTTACTATTTTTAAGGAAGCAATCCCCTTACTTACCTGGATTTGACATTCCCGTATGGCCATGTCAAGTCCTTCGAGAGCTGCTGCTGTCACATCACTGGCCTTATAGCAGAGCTCCACTTGGTCCTTCGTCAGACCAGGCACTGAACGGCAAGTGGCACGGCCATCCGGCAAGCCATGGAGACTGCAAGATAGTCCGGAAAAGTAACAATAATTATAGCTAACTTATTACTGACAAAGTTTTATAAAACAATAAATCCTATATAACATATTAGACCAAGAGCTACATAAACATTTTTAGATCATAATCATTTATCTAGACTCTGAGAATTTAAATTCAAATTAAATTTTTATTGCGCCAAACATTAAAGTCTCCAACAATTCGAAAACCGTAATTAACCTTGAGTTGCTGGCACAAAACCGCAGGCGAAGACCCAAAAAACAAAAGTAAATCTAATTAAATTTCATTTTGTTTTCGTTTCCCGAGATGTGAAGTTAAATTAGCTTTTATTTGAGCTGAGATTTAATCGAGCTACCCGCTGCGAAGTTGGCCCAGACGGTAGCTTAATATAATTTTTGTTACCAAGATTGACATAAATCTTATGGTGGGATTGTTAGGCGATGAATCACTGGGCTTTGGAGAATTCAAAAAGGTTTTCGAGACTAGAATTGATGCTAGTTAACCCTATGAGTTTTTAATTTATTTGAAATTAACTCAGATTTAATTTGAGAAACTATAAAAGATTCGAGAAATTTTTGAATCAATTTCCTTCTTAAATATTAAAAATTTGAAAAAATGTAAATACATTTTTTATAAAACGGGTTAACACTGCGCTCCCGATTGAACCCATTTAAGAGCAGGCCGTGGTATTCAAGGTCAGCTAAGTTGAATTAAGTCAAGCCGAGGTGTTCAGATCTTCAGCCCCAGATACAGATACAAGTTTTTTTTTCCTTGCTGTGGTTTTCAGTTTTTATTTTTAGTTTTGTTTTTATTTTTTGTGTGTGAGAGTGAGTGCCAGTTGACGTTGAACAACTTCATCTGACGAAGCTTTAAACTGAAGTTGTTGCCACATCGCACATTGCATCGCTTTGGAATCGCGTCGAAATCGCGTTGATCTACGACACGCAGTGTGGAATACCGGGCGTATACGTGATGCCCTGGTGTCTGCTGGCGTCTGCCTTACTCAGTTTGTTGGTAAATATATATTTTCTTAATGCCCAGACCCCTTAGCCCCCGTCGGCTGGGGTTAATTGTGGCACGTCGCGTGTAAGAAAAACGAATGGAAAAAAAATCCAGTGTATGCCTCAAATGTAGAAACGTGCCATTTTCACACACGTCCTCTGGCTGCAAAGTGAAGATTTAGAGATCCTGATCGGTATTGCGCATCATTTGTATGCCACTCGCGTTCCGGCGTAACTGCAGCCGTTGATTTGGCCAACCAGATCTTGGCCAGATGGCAGATTCGCACAGCAGGTTCGTATAATTTACAAAATTTGCAACTTTTAATGTTGAATTTGCACAAAAGAGCACAGACACGAACGTTCTGTGGAAATGATAATGGTCATGGGGTTACTTTACCATTTTAATATGATTTCGTAATTGCTTATTAATTTATGATATATTTTTTGATCGTAAAATGATTAAAAATCATTATAATTTAATTGAAAGTCACATAACATCCTATTTCCTACCCGTACTTATCATCATTTCCCAATCAAAGCCAAACAAAACTGCAAATCTGAGGAGTTAAAAAAGTATCAAAGGAGCAAAATTATAAAGGTGAAGAGCCGTAAAAAGAACTTGAATAACTTCTTGGGCAAAATGCATTTTAATTGGCTGACGTTTCTGCGATACGAATGCGAATATGCAATGCGGTCCAGACATCTCGCCAGATAAAGAATTTAAACTGATGCACATTTTGTTAACAGCTTTATAAAGCATATGGCTTTTAGTTACCATTGCCGATGCCATTTGCCGACTTCAATAAAACTGATAAGAGAACGCGAAGAAAGAAAAATCGAAACACAGAGAGAAAAAAGTTTAAATATCAAAGAAAAGTTCATATTTTACATTTCTTTGGACCTTAGCGTATTTTTGCAAAATATTAAAAAAGCAAGGAAGTCTTTAAGAGTGTCCAAGGTAGTAAGAAGAAAAAAAGAGTGCCCAAAGTAGTAAGAATAAAAAAAAGAGTGCCCAAAGTATTTTTCAGTGCCTAAAAAGCTGATGGAGACGCTGAGTCATGATTTCGCCAAGCTGCTGAGTTCAGTTCCCAAGATTCCTCGTTTGCGTATTTCACGCGATGCGATAGCAATGCAATTGATTCGCTTATAAAATTTATCGATCTCTGTTCCTTCGCAAAAGGAGCGAAGACGTTTGCTTATCAGGCTAAGATACAACAAAATACAAAAAAAAAAGCATTGTGGCTAAAAGATAAAAGCCGGCAAAAAGAAACTGACCAGATCTAAATTTAATTTCGATTTTGAATTTCATAACTGCAGTCCTTTCTCACGCTTTCTGCCGTTCGGGCCTCGAGTTCTATTGAAATGCCATAAAAAGATTGAGGCTTTAATAGGCGCCGCCGCCGCCTCAGTCTCACTTCAGTCTCAGCCACAGCCTCAGTTATTTTTTCCCTTGGTTTATTTTTGATTTTAATTTTTTGTTTTTTGTCTGGTCTGTCAAACGGTAGCCCATGCATAAATCAAGGATTTTTGCCTTCACCGAACTACTACAATATAAAATCACAATCTTTGTTATTCAACTAGCCAGCTAAGCCAGTTAGGCCAAAACAATGTTTCCCACATACAGATGCAGATACAGAAACAGACGGATTGCCGGATAGCCATAGATTGAAGCATTTCAGCCGGGGCAGATAACTTTGGTGGAGACATTCCTGAACAGTTTCCTCCATGGGCAGGGGGCTTTTGAAGGAGGTGGAGGCAGGGATGTGAGTTTGGGAGACCACAGCCACAGCTAGGAATGTCTTTGATCCAATCCGTCGTCCGTACAGGGTGATCCAGTCACTGTCAGCGCCAGGCTTTAAGTCGAGAGTATTTCATTTCCATACCCCTTCGGCTTCAGCGGCTTTAAAGGCAATTAAATTTAATTATCGCATATTTTGGGAATATTTAAACAGTTGCGTAAGCAAATAGGAGTTGGATGGGTTTTCGAAATAGTGATTTAAAATTACATGAGAGACATTGTTTAAAACAATGTTATTCAGAAGAGTTATTAATTAAAAAACCATTTTCAAGCTTATAATTAGTAAGCTTTTCGAATCTCGATAAGTGTTGTAGTAATATCGTTAGAAAATAATCAAAATAAGTGTTGTAAGCTTCATTATCAAACCCGAGGTGCTTAATCGCAGCCAACTTAAGGCATTATTACTTTGCAGCTCCGTGACATCGTACGTTTTCTCTAAAATATTGTGGCATGTGAAAAATTGTGAAAAAGTTATTGTGAAAAAGTTGTGAAAAATTTCTTAAATTTAATAAATTTTGTGAAAGAAACTAGGAAAGGTGAGTACTGGGCATTGATTAACTTGAAATGGAATTATGCTAGCTGGCGGAAGCGACTGCAAGTGGCAGCTTTTTGGCTCATAAATATTTTACCTTCAGGTGCTCCACCAGGCCACTGAAGAACACTTGAACGTGTGAAATCCTGGCGAATGCTGGTGCATCCGCGGAAGCTTACCTGTGCAGGTGAGCATGTGTGTGTGTAGGTGTTGTACCCAATTAAGCTGCAAACTGCAGAATTTTCGAGCCAGAGGCGTGGCAGCTTGACAATTCATTTGCATTTCAAACGTCGCCAATTGTGGCGCACATAACCCATGCATGCATGTGTGTGTGTGTGCCTCCCCTGCAGTACCAAAAAATCACTAAGGAAAATATTCCTCAACGATAGAGAGGGACACACTGAGAAAAGAGTGAGATGCAACGTCTTTAAAAACAATAGAAAATGCAAAGACAGTCGATGAGAGAAAAAAATTCTCTCAGCAAAGTAAGTGAGCGGAGAGGGAGAGTATGATCACATATTCTTGGGTTTCTAAATATTTTTCGCGTGAAACTTTAACCCAATGGTTCAATGGTTAAGATGTCTGCCTGTTAATCCTAGATCGTTGGTTCGATTCCCACCGGAAGACTATGAATATTATGAGTTTTCTTTATGTTTACTTTTATTTATTTTTTAATATCGCAACCTCAATATAAAATTTTACATTTATTCTTTTTTTTAAATGGGGATTTAAAAAATAATTGAGATTGATTGATATATACACCTTTGTAGAGTCATATTATTGTCAATCGCAGTCTACGCGCGATTCCTTGATAGCTTAGAGGCTTGCATGTTGGTCTATTAAACAAAAGCACGGAGGTTCGAATCCCAGTCCAGGCGAAAGTAAGTAAAAATAATACAATGTAGTTTATGATATTTGTAAAATGTTTCTTAACATTTAAACTCGTTTACGATTTGCGAAAACAAATTAATACATAAAAACATTGGTGTGGTGGGTTTCTAAAAATAGACAATGATTTTTTTTCAAAATGTCTTTCCAGGGATTTTTTTGCAAAAAATGACCAAGGAGTTCTTTGATGAGTTCTTTGCAAAGAATACCAAATACCTTCCCTAGGATTTCTTTGCAGGTATTCCTGGGGAAATTCCCTAACCAGTTAGGGAGAAAATTCCCCAGGTCACCGATGCATAGGACATCCCATACAAAAATTCCTTAACGAATTTCATATACCAGCACTGGGGAATTCCTAATGCATGGTGAGCAGGTAATGGAGAGTTCCACAAGGAACTCCTCAACACTGGAACTGCAGGGTCATTATGCGTTGCAATTATGATGTTGCAACTACAAGGATGGCAACAACAACAGTTACTGGAAAAACGAGCCACGAGAAGGAGAACAAGAACGCCAGCGAATTGCAGGCTGCACTTCAGGCAGCAAGTTGCAACATCGTTGTTGCACCGCTGCAGTCTCAACAAGCAGAGCAAAAAGTATGTTGACAACCCCGTGTACAACGAAAAAAAAAATGGAGGTGTCATTAATGGAAATCGACTAATGTTATGCCCTATAGTAAGACATTTTTATTTCTATGTGTTTAAGAGAAGAATATGTTTGAGAATTTGCAACACATACACGTTATTCCAAAGATCTTCATTTTACTGAAATATTTTCTAGCTTCTTTTATGAGAAAACTCATCATTTTTGAAAACTTTTATGTTTTTCAGAATTAATCTCTTGACATAAGATTTTATGATCCCCTTCTAGGGTATGACAACTACGAGAGTAACGAGATTAACAAGCTGCAACTACTAGGCGAGGCAACCAGTCAGACCAGGCGAGGTAATGCAACCAACCCAGCTCCCAGATCTCTGATCCCAGCTTCCAACTCCCTGCTCCACCTCTCCATTGCAGGAAAATCTAGAGTCGAGGCAGGAGACTTGGATTGACAAGCGACCCAGGCGCATTATAAAACTTGAGTACCATGGACCACCCTGCAATTGAAATCGGCTCAATTGTGTGTAGGCTCCACGGTTCAGCAACATCAGGGAATCCGATTCCGATCAGATGGAGTCCCACATCCATGTCCAATCATCCACTGAAAATGGGGGGCGGCCCCGGAAGCTGTTCGCTTTTTCATTTGTGGCAAGAAAAAATGGCGTTTGTGGCTTGGGCCTGGTCTAACACGTAAGTTGCCATTTTGGTTTGAATATTTTTTTCAGAGGTCTTTGATTTTCTAGGTTATATTCTTGGGTTGTCTGGCTATTAATTCTGACATTTTAACATAAATTCGCATTTAACAATTAAGATTTCCTGAAAGTAAAAAGCAGCTGCTCGACAGCTAGCGAGAAATTCCCACAAACCGCAACAATCTCATGTTAATCAGACACAATTAGGTTAGCTTAATTCCCAAAATGCTATCACTAGATCAATATTAATTATGCCAACACCTCCGGCTGACAGCAGTTTCTCTCCGAGGGGGAAATTGATTAATCTGTTGTTGCTGCGACAGCACAACAGCAACATTAACCCGGCAGTTGTTGCTGCTTGTCGTTTAATTAATTAACTCGCCAACAGCAACAACAGTCGTACATATAACACGGCGTAATGAGCTCGTAGCTGGAAGTTAATTTGTTGACAAGCTACTTCAAGTAGAGAGTTTTGCTTTACATTTGCTGATGGATTTGGTCTTAGTCCTCTGGCTAGAAATGGTAAGAGAGAGCAATACCTACCAACGTGTGCAGCAGGCCAAGATAATTACAACAATTAAATGCAAATTGCAATGGTGCGATGTTGCTGTTGGTGTGGTGATGTTGCTGCCAATGTTGCTGCTGCTTCCTGTGTCTTTTTGGTGTTGCTGTTGCTGGTTGTGGCCTTTTGATGTTGCTGCTGTTGCTGTTGCTTGCCACGCAGTCATCGCTCGGCTTTGATTTGCATAAATTTTCATACAATTGAAGCCCAGTGTTTAATTGTAAAGCATTTTCGTTAATCAATTTATCACTTGGCACTGTTGTCGTTTTGGTTGCGGTTTCATTCGTTTGCTGAGGCCAAGCATCACGAAACATTTTGTAGGGCACATTTGAATTATCTTGATTGCTTTTCCTTTGGCCTTCACAAAGGGTTTTTAGAGTTTTTTAGTTTATTAAGGGCTATGTTTTTAAAGGAAATTAAACTTGGATTTTGAGAACTGGTTGCCATTATATTAAACTTAGCTAATTCATTTGATTTTTTTAGAAATCTAAGTTTTAAGGATCTGAATTCACTTCGAATACTTATTTAATTTCATTTTTGAGTTTCAATTTGAAAGCCAAACTGTTAAAAATATATAGAATTTTACTCAAAATCAAACTGAAGGTTCAAACTGAAGTAAAATAATATAATAAACTTTTGTTTCCCAAGTTTTATATTCATGAAAATGAATTATTTTTAGTATATTTAAGTTGTAATCGTTTATTAAACGAATCATTAAACCAAACGAATCAAACGAATATCATTAGTTCTTTTACTGGTTTATCACTTTTAACTTAATTAATTTCAGAGATTCTCACAAACTGCCGTATAAGATTTGTAAATTAATTTTTTCTTGGGTTCAATTGAATTTTTCACCCGGCCATTACACGATCAGCTTTGTCTTTGGCTTTTAACTTTGAGCCCAACTCCCTGGCTACTGGCCAGCGAAATTCATTTTCTCGTGATGTTTGTCGTTATATTCGTACATTTTTTTGTATTTCTTGTTATTTTTCTATTTACAATCGCTTTTTTGCTTGGAACCGAGAGGAGACTGGGCTTGTCCGATTGGTCTGTAATACAAGTTTTGGATTCTTTTTAGGTTTTGCCTGAGTGCTTTCCTCTTTTTTACTTTTTGCTTCTGTTTCTGGGTGGCTTTCCGTACTTTGATTCGATTTGCGGTTTTTTTGTTAGGAAGGTAATGGCTTTGTGTGCGGCAATCCAGTTGGTAATGGCGATTATAGTTTGTTTTTAAAGGTATTTTTTAATGTTTATGATAATTGAATTTTTTTTTTTAATTTTTGTAGTCCAAAATTGTTATTACATGCGATTAAACCAAGCTAGGTTTTTGCCAGTTTTAAATATGATCCTTGCTTAGTTTGTAAACTTAGTGACGGATTTTTGCATTTTAATTTTTATATTTAAGAGGAATATTGTATAAAATCATAAATAAAAATCAAAAAAGTGTTTTGATGAAATAGTTTTTTGACTTTAAAATTTTTAATTCAATTCTTCAATAAATGTTTCGTTTTTATTTCAGTTTAACATCTTAAATGCTAAGCCAAGTTTATTTTGTGTAAATTTGTATTAGAAATATTTATATGTAAACATTTTATTTATTTTTTTTCGCTTATATTTTATTTGATTAGAACAATTTTTTACCAAATACTGAAACTATATTTGGTATCCTTTGTTTTAATTGCACGGAAGACACAGGACACGAACGTCCTGCTAGCGGAGCGAGTAGAGCGACTATGAGACGAGAGCCGAGCCCGTCAGCCTCTAAATGCAAATTAAAATTGAAATGTTTGAAACGGAGGCTGGGTGGCTGCCAGGCTTCGTTGTTATCGACATCGACATCGTCGGTTGTTCTCGTTGCCGTTGTCGTCTTCGTCCTAGCCGTGTCCTGTGCGTGTTATCCTGGGAATTACGGATTCATGGGAGTGGGCTGCAAAATGGGGAAAGGGATGTGGAATGTGCGCGTGCCTTTCTGTTAGAGGGTGAATCCTGATTTCTGGCTCAGCAGCGACTGGCTGGCGAAAGTAAGCAAATACATCAAAGGATGCAGGATATACATATATTGAGGCAGGGCTGCTCATTCTGGTTGCATTTATCGCATGCGAGAGTATGTCCTTGTGCTATCCTTGATTTGCGGCCCAATTAACACATTGGCATTACAATTGGATGATAAATTCATTAATAAATTCGTATTCATTGGGTGTTTGTATTGATTAAAGATTTTTAACACCTGACTAACAGGCAGGACTGAGTCTTTAAAGACTTATTAAACACACAGCTGGCTTGTGGGTTTTTGCTGCTGTGGCAAGGACACACGACCGAGTGCCACTTCTCTTGAACATCAAAGGGTTAACAACAAAAGTGAAACTGGTGCAGTGTCAGCTTCTGCCCCACCATCTTTTCTCTTCTCATTGTTGTCCTGTCAAGGACTCCAATTATTGCAATTTCGTTCCTTTGTTGCTGTTGTTGTTTGCCTTTGAAATATGCTAATTTATATACTCGAGGCGGTAAAAAACAAAGGCCCAGGCAATTGATTCGCGTCTGCTTCCTTAGTTAGTTCAAGGGGTTTTTGGGGGCAAAATATGGGTCGTTTAGACTGGCGGCTTTTCTTTTATTTTCATTTTGACCGTAAATACACATATATGTGTGTGTGTGAGAGTGTGTACTGCCTGTGTGAACTTAACCCTCTTTGACTTTTCACTCGCTACTTGCTACTTGTTACCCTTCAAAGGGATTTTCTACGAGGCAGGCCAAGGGACACTTGTTGCCAGCTGTTTTTCAATGCAATATGTTGTGTCTATATGATGGCTATAGAATTTTAAGTAATTTAAGGTTATTGGCTATTAAATTATGACTTTTAAATGCCATTTTTAGTAAGTTATTGCTTTTTAATTGATTGATCTTGACCATCATAAATTGCTTGTCAAATTAAGATTAATTGAGGAAGTATTTAACAGCCAAACAGAGTCATTCAAGGAGATCTTTTTATTAGTCGTAGGTCAATGTTTGTTATTCTATTAATGTTTATTCATGTGTTTTAAAATAATAGAGCTATTAATCTTTAACACAAGTTATTAAATTAATTTGTAAAGCCTTTTTTAATAGTGTTTTTGTAGACTAATATCAAAAGAGTGAACTCGATTTATATTTGTTAAAGAAAATTGACAATTTAACTAAAAACTCACTTAAATTTGAAGCTTAATAATTTAATACAACTTTTGAATGGAATTTTCCTTGTTTCCTTTATAGTTGCTTGAAAACAACGCTAATGTTAAAGCTCATTAAAAATTATCAGCCAACAGCTTCATGCACTGCATCTCATTTTAAAGCAACTTTTGCCATTTTAGCCAGCACTCAAGCCAAAACCGCAAAAACAACAAGGCATTTGATGGTCAAATATACCTCTACCGCATACAACTGCCATGAATCACCATCACCTGGCTGAATGGAACGGAACGGATCGGATGGGATCAGTGGTGTTCTGGTTTGGGTAGTGGCTTCGCCTCCGGCAGAGGAGGAACATCCATCAATGTGCCGTTGACATTTGCTTGGACCGCTGACAAGAATTGTCACAATAAACAATACAACCACGACGACAACGACAACAACAAGAATAATTCAGGCAGCGAAGAGGACACGTGACGTGATCTGGAAGGGAGACCAAGTTCGGGATGGGATTCGGAAAACAGGAGTTGGTAAAGGAATCAGCCTGATGATTAGTTCGGTAAGTGGCAGCTTTGTTTTTTTTTTTGGTTAGAGGGGCGCATAAATTACCGAAAGGATTAACAACCCACCAGACAGGACACAGAGGCCATCAAGGGAAAGGAGGGTAGCATCATTGTTTTTGGCAATGTTCGGTGAACTGTAAGGGATTCCAACGGAACAGCGAACCGAATTCGAGGGGTTAGGATATAAGCATCATGTTTAAATTACAATCAGATCAATTTCACAGATATTTGCATGCTGAGCAAGTGTTGATGAAATACCAATGTCAGCCAGGGGTGGCTTTCTTATTAAATTTTCTAAACAAAAAAAAAGGGAAATATTTTGGTAATGAGTTTTGGGCGTTATGATAATGACAAGATAACACTGCTAATTGTGTGGGAATTGAATTTGTTTGTGAAACTTACTAAGAGTTATGTGTCTATTTTCCATAGTTTCATTTAGCCCCAAATCCCAAAACTAGTTGGTTTTGGCTGAAAAGCTTACGAAACTTTGCTCCAAAATATACTTTATAAACAAAACCCACAAAAATAGCTTGATTTTTCCACTGATTGGATATTTTTGGCTGCAGGTGTGCCCTCGACAAAGTTCAAGACAATTTTCGCTCATTAAAATGGAGAAAAAAATCCATACGAAAAATTCATCATAATGATGTTGCCCAGGGTTACCCAAACCCCCAGCCCCCAAAAGACCAGCCATAATTTAGTTAATTTTCGGTTGGGTTTCGTTGGTTTTTTCGTCAGTTTTTTGTCGGTAGGTGCAGCAGCTCTCGATTGGTTGATTTTAATTAACTCGAAATGATGGCGCGTTCATAAATCCTGACAAACATCTGACAAAATGACGCAAATTTTCGCATCGAAGAAATATCTCTTTCGGCTGAAGTAAGAAATAAAAATAAAAATTAAGTGAAAATTAATCGAAGTAATTTCGAGAGGAGCTTCTGCTTCTGCATCTGGATTTTTGGATGCCGCAGAAGCCTCTCCACCCTTTTTCTGCAAAAATCGGGCGACATTGCGAACATAACTTGCGGAATTCTTGGGGCCAAAGTGGCACAAGGTAAAAAGGGTTCGGGTTCGGGGCATATTGGAGTCCCCGGGTTTTTGGGGTCTCGTCTCTCGTTCGTATGGGAAAAATTCCGCTGGCCTCCAATCAGTGCACACACAGTTTGCATTGCCCTGACATGAAAAAGAAATCAGTGCAGGGCCTTCACCTCCACCTCTCTCCACCTTTTTTTTTTTATTTACAATTTTTTTTTTTGTTTTTGGTTGCAGATGTGTGGGAAAATTTTTCAATTTTAATTGCACGTTGTGCGTTGTCGTCCCAAAATTTAAACAGTCGATATCCCATCGTGGTGCGTCGGCCCACCTACAAAATCCCGCCCAGCCAAGAAGGGTTGGGGGCGGTGGTAGCGAAAAACAGGTGGGGTGGGAGGATTCTCTTTCCAAGGGGGGGAACTCACACAAAGTTAGCTCAGTTCGCGTCTGGAGCGCCTTTCTATGAAAATTCCTGGCAGCATCTCGTCGTCGTAGCCGCGACTGGCATCCCAGCAATGTTTTGGCTCTCAACTATGCAACCGAAGCTTCCGAAGTCTGTTCTGGGCCTCCCTCTTTTGCGGGGTGGGTTGGGGGGAGTGGGGGCAGTACCGCCCCTGCCTCATGTCAAGTTTAGCAAGCCAAAAAGGGGGCGGTAAGCGGGAAGGCGTTGCTTTGCGCAAATTACAATTAAAAATTGTTTCAAGTGGTTTACAAACCGCAGCACGCACACAACTTTGCAACAAGAAAGAGTCCTCTGATTGCCCAGGGATGGATTTCAAGATTTATTTTTCATTATAAAAATCCTTAAAATATTCAGAACAATCTTAATAATATTTTAATTTAAAATACAGCTCCTAAACTTTAATTTATTTACAAAAGAGTATGATTTTAGCTTTCGATTCTTAGCGTTTTCTGCATCCCTTGAATCTCTGCTTTCTGAGCTGGCCAGCCGGACTTGGCCTGGCCCAGAGCAGCTCATTCACATCATTGTTGTTGTGGTCATCGTCATCATCATCAAAATGAAAGTTCAAGTGCATAGCACTCGACTCGTTGGCTCCAGCGGCCATCTTGGCTTTTTAGTGACTGCCAACCAACCAGAAGAAGTGGTCCGAAATGAAAAAGAATGGAATGGAATGGAGTTGGACTTGGTGGAGATGGATGGCTGGATGGTTGGTTGGATGGATGACATTGGAGGGCTCCTACCTCCAAGAAGATGAGGGTTCGGAATGGAAAAAAGCCCCAGTCCCAGTCCCAGCCCCAGCCCCAGCCCGGTCTCCATTGTTGTTTATGACGTTGATGTGGCGCTGAAAGCTGACTGCATTCGTCATCCAACAAGTTGCAGCAACAGTTGGCCAAAAACCTGATTAGGAAAACAAAACAAAAAAATGAAGAGGATAAGGAATTTGCACATGCATTCTCATTGGAGGTTCAGGGAAAAAAAAACAGAAAAAGAGGAAAGCATTTGTCCATATGGCGGCTGAACTCGTTGCCTCTGACTTTGATTTGCTGCTGTCATTTTGTCCGTCTTTCGATCTTTCGGCCACGGCACGAAGTTCCATCCTGGGAACTTCATTTTGTTTGCCGGCTGGCGAACGGAGTGCATCCAAACCATTCAAACCATCCAACCCCCTTGACTCCACTGCGCATGTCCGTGGTGCCCCAACAAAATGAACGCCCTGTGTGGGTGGAGCCAAAATCAAAATGAACTCTCGATGACCCCAGAGCTTTGGAGCTTTAAGTTTTCCAGGGGGTTTACCCCAAAGAGCTTAAAGCTTAGCCCCAAAGGATGAGAAACAATGTTGCCAGACGATATAAGAAATTATGGCAATTTTATGATTAAAACCTAAATATCTATAAATAGATAATCTGATATTTAGTTTGCCGTTTAATGAAGTGGGCCAAGTATTTTTCGCTCAGAGTTTTAAAGTTAATTTAACCTTTTTATCCTTGAGCACTGCGCACGCGCACAGCTTATGAAAATTATGAAAGATTTACATTAATAATTCTTACAAAAGCCACACATAAATAGCCGACTGGGCAATCTACAGAGATTCTTCTACCCCATCTCCAGGGAAGTTTCCACTTCCCTCTCCTTCTGCGGAAAGAATGAGAATAAAAAATAAAAGCCAGTAAAAGACAATAACCATTTTTATTAAGCGACAATCAGCGCGCGCTGCGCGAAGTCCAGCTCAGTGAATTCCCCCAACTCCAATTCTCCAGATCTCCCAAGCTCCACTGCCTTCAAACTTTATGCTTCAGGGTCCAGTCTGCACAGAAAAAAAGAAGAACATTTAAAGTTTATAAAAGTCTGATACTGTCTGAAATAACAGTCAATCCTAAATCCTTGTTTTTAATATTTGTATTAATATTGTTTCCACTTTCCTTGTAAGCTAAATTTTTAAGTTCATAGCTTAGACTTCATAGTATTTAAAAGAAATAATATTTTTTTTGCTGTATACTGAGTAAGTTGTTGAAGACCAGGGTCCAGCTTAAGCCTCTGGTTCCAGATGGGGACTCTCGGGTCTGAGGAGGACTTCGGAGCTCGCAGTCCGGACTTCCCGCTGCGCATGCGTGCGGGGCTCTTGCATGCAAATGGAATCACTTTATTAAACAGCTTACATAATTCATGTGCTGCACATTTAATTTAAGGTCATCAGGCCCAGGCAATGGGCAGGCCACATCATGGGGTCCCCACATCCCGGGCATCATGAAAAAGACTGTGTAATAATTTTTAAATGTTTGTAAAAATAGGTGTAGACAAGTTGAAATTTATTATGGCGACGTTATAGAAGGGGCACAACGTGGGCCGGGGAGTCCATTAAAAAAAATTAGAGTAATGGAGCCAGGAGGATCCCGGACGGAAGTATTTTCGGGTTTAGTTTAGTTATTTGTTACGAGGAAGAGTAATTCATTATGAGTTCTTAGTTAAGAAAAAAATTGTCCAAAGAGAGCTCAGGGGTTGTAATCTCTATATTATATTCAACAAAAAATTAAAAAAAAAAATATATTGTTCGAGGCATAACTTATCCATTGCATTGATGTAAATCAAAAGAAAGAGACAAGGAACTAAAGAAAAAACAAGGAAAGAAAGAGAGACCCACCTGGCTTGACTACCCACCATGACTGCATTAAAAATCAACTTAATTTCACTGCCCATGGGGTCAGTTTTATGGAAACACAAAAAACCAAGATCAACACAAACACGGCAACCAGCAACCAGCAACATACAACATGCAACAGCAACAGCAACATCAAAAGCAACAGCAACAATAACCGAGAGCAACGAAAAAACGAAAAAATGATGAAGACCTCCAAAGTGGCAAAACACGAAATGGCAACAAAAATCATATTTTCACAGGCGCTTGGCGTTTGCGCAGAACTTCGCACTTGATCGGCCGATGTGGATATGGTGGGGGCTTTATTTATATATATGTGTGGATACACACGGAGGAATCCAAAAGGAAGAGACCCCCAAAACATACGCAATTATGTGTTTTTTATTAACTCTGCGTTGGGGGCAGGGGGACTGAATTTAAGATTCAGACCAAGTCGAAGAAGTCGCCATTAGGGGGGTCCACTCGTACGGTCCGCACACGCACTCTCTATATAATTTTAACACATGCTGCGTTTTGGGCCTTTCGTTTCCCAGTCCTGGCTTTTTGTCTTCCTTTTGTTTCCACTTGTTTTTTTTGTGTATTTAAAAACTTCTCCTTTTTTTTTTATTTTTTGGCACTGCAACATTTCCCTCTTGGCTTCAAGGCTTAATAACTTTATTTAGCTTAGATGGAGATTGAGTTGGAGATGGAGTTGGCGTTGGAGTTGGAAGAGCTGGGTGATGAAGATGGCGATCGTGAGCCGTGTGTGTGGCTCAAACTGTGGGGCGTTTGAGGCACGAACGGATCGAGATCTGTCTTATGGGCTGGTATTAATTAGTGCGGTAGTCCTTTGTGGCCAGAGTTAAAAGTCCAGCCACAATAAACCACCACAAAAGGCGCAACGCTTTGGTGTTGCATTATTTAGACATCAGGACTTTGATTGATGATTCTTTTGCCGTTCGAGTTATATGAGCCGGGTGTTAATGCCTAACTAATGACATTCAAGGGATGCATAAAATTCGTGAAACTGATTGAAATTATTTTATAGGTATTTGCACAAAAAATGAGGATAAAAAATATGATAAGCCTTATTTTCAAACTAAATAAAAAGGATTAAATATAAGATGATTCTATTAAGTCTTGTAGTTTTTATAACCAAATTGTGCATTTCATAATTCCACAAAAATCATAAACCTTTTATACCTTTTTTCCTGACTTTCATAACATCACCTCGTGGTTAATTCCTTCACTCATCGTTCACATTACAAGACAAATTAGCTGGATGAGGTTCCACACAAAATCCTGCACCACATGCAACAATTAAACAATTCATTTATCTTAATTTGTCTGCAATTTCCTTGGATCACCTCGGGATCCAGCTGCCCAGATGGAAAAAAATTTGAAATTAATTGCTGGCAGGGACTTTCGTTTCCTTTTTCTGCTGTGTCATAATCTTCACACCCGAAAAAAAGGATTCACGAACGTTCGGGGTGAT
The DNA here is from genome assembly GCF_017639315.1 of Drosophila ananassae. Lineage (NCBI taxonomy): Eukaryota > Metazoa > Arthropoda > Insecta > Diptera > Drosophilidae > Drosophila > Drosophila ananassae. The sequence goes on from NC_057930.1 coordinate 13,377,160, forward strand.
GATCTTTTTGGCCTGTCCCTTTTTTTTCATTTTATTTTTTTTTTTGTCTTTTGCAGCCTCCCGGTTGGAGGTTGTAATCTTTAAATAATTTAAGCCAATTCGCCGTAAACCGTTAAAGGTTGGAGGAGTTCAGGGCGTTGCCCATCCATCTGCCCGATCCCAAACCCGAACCCGATCCGATCTGTGTTAATATTTGCTCACGATCATCGGCTTTTAAGGATCTTCCTCTGACTTCGCCAAAAGGCAACCAACCAACATGAGAACAACAAAAAAAAACCCTAATTACCGCATTAAGGTGTCAAAATGATGAGCACCACCGTCTCCTTTGTCTGGCGTTCTTTTGCCGGCAACAATGTGGCAAATTTAATGAATATGTCAAGTAGTCAGCGCTCTAGAGTGTCCAGTGATAAATCTGCCTTAACGTCTTAGAGGGCCGGTGGTACCCAACCACAATTGACACCATCAGCTCACAGGCTCTGGATGAGCTCTACACTTTGCTTATGGAGCGTGTCCAATCACCAGATGGTGGAAATATATTTTGTCTTTGTGCCTGGGAACTTTTCGGGAAAGGTCTGGAAGTATTTTGCAAATTATGTATGTAAGATTTTTAGTTGGGATTATGTCATTTTAAAGAAATTATTTCTTAAAGGGTTTATATTTCGATAATATTTTAGATAAGTTATTGGATTGGAGTACTATTTATATATATTATTTACTATATATGTACTATATTTAAATTTTCAGGTTTTTATTTAACAGATTGTTTTAATTTCTATAATGTAACTAGGATGATTCCCTTGATACTTTAAACAGAATATAGACAAGATCTAACAATACCTATTTTTTAAGTTGATTAAATTAATATAAAAACTAAACAATTAGCCACATTTGGAGTTTTGGACCATGGTCAAGACGAATGTATTGACCAGCCCAAAGGAGAGTGGGTTTTGGACCATCTGAGCCTTGTGCCTTTTCCTTCCTTACCTTCTCCTGTTTTTGCCACATTCTTTTACGCTTTGCCTTCTTCGTTTCCACATCTTCGGGTTGTCGTTTTTTGTGAATGTGTGCGAGTTTGAGCCTTCTCAGGGTTTTGAGAGGTTCAGGGTTCTACAGGCTGCGGGTTCTCCAGGTTCCATGTTCCCGGTTCCAGGTTCCAGGTTGCAGGTCCAATGGGTCGGCCGGTCGGTCGTTCGTTCCATTTTAATAACATTAATTAAGGTGTTGCCTTCGTTGGTGTTCTTCACGCCTTTCCTTACAAATTACGCAGGAATTTCATGTTTCAGGTTTTGTTTCTGTAGTTTTTCGTTGCTGTTTGTTGTTGTTTTTATTGTTTTTGTGTGGTGTTGTTGCTGTCGTTTTGGATCCCGGACAGGCGTTCAAGCGGTCTTAATAGTTGTTCTTTTTTATTGTTGTTGTAGCGCCCCGTCTGTCGATTTTTGTTGTTCCTGATGGTGGTGGTGGTGGTGCTGCTGGTTCTTCTCCTTTTGAGAAAAACTGCCCAAGAACTGCAATTTGGCTAAAATGATTCCCGCTGTTGATCATTGATATGTACACCTCCAAATTAAGCCATTAGTTGGTGTCTATATACGAGATCTTGAATGTATAGGTTGTATATGGGGTATTGCCTATATATCAGATTGATATGAGGGCGCCATTTTAAGCGCCACTTGAAAGAAACTAAGCCGCTTTGTAGGGAAAACTAACTACACAGTGGAAAAAATTATTGAAGTTTAAGGGATACATAGTTAAGCGTAGAAATTATCATTTTATTAATTTTTACAAATATTTTCCTGATTTATAAGTATTGATTGTAACTACTAAAAAGTTATTAAAATTTTTGATAAAGTTTTAGTTCAATCAGTAATCTAAAAACCCTCATAATAAGTCATTTAGTCTTAAAGAATCTTATTATTGAAGGATATAAACTTTCGGTAACCCTAAAAATAATCTAGTAAATGACATAAATTGTTTCCCGTGTATGAGCCGCATAAAAATGCATTTTTATTAACATACTCGCACCATAAAGAAGAAAGGCAAATAAGGAGGGTTCCCCCTTCGGGATCTCTACCACCACCACCACCACACATAATCCAAGGTCAGGCCGAGGTCAATGGCACTCTAGAAAAAATAGAGGAGTAGGAGAGTAGAAGGAGGAGGTGGAGGTGGAGGTGGAGGTGGAGGTGGAGGTGGAGCATCATCAAGCCAGGTTGAAGGTAGCGCCAGGCCAGCCGCGTGTTTAGTTTGTTAGATGGATGACTAATAAGCGTCGCCACAATTAATTGAAATCCACTGATACGCATCTACCGAATGGCTTCAGATACAAGCAAATCTCATTAACGCGCCCAAGATAAAGCCACTGGAATCTGGAAAAACAACGCGGACGCCGGGCCGTGAGCCGTAAGCGGTGAAGAAGCGATGATATCCCAGGGCACATATATCTCTCTTGGCCATACATTTTGTTCAGTCAAGTGAACCAAAGAAGCAGCAGCAGCGGCCAAGAAGAAGATTCCAATCCGAATCCCAATCTTAAGTCCAATCCCCAATCCCGTATCCACATCACAGGCTTTATAAATGCATGCAGATACAGTTTTTGGTTTTATTTTATTTTTGTTTTTATTTTTGGAAGTCAAGCGGTTTGCATTTGTACGATAAATAAAATGAATGCGATTGTTAATTAGTTGTTGGAGCTGTTGGAGAGCTGCTGTGGCTTAAAAAGAAGTATCTTATCGCCGGGATGGGCTTGTCTTCTCGTCAGCCCCAAAATAATAAACCAAATAAAAGAATCTCCAATAAGAGCCAAGTAGGAAAATGCTTTGGAATTTGGTCTTAATGTTGGATAAGACTTTTGGGGTTCAGTGGTTTCTGTAAAATGTTGATAACATTTTTTATTTGAAGACTAAAACTATAACTTTTATTCATAAATATTTCCTTTCATCCACCTAGTCTAAAATCTACCCATTTATAATTCTAATGAACTTTATTCCAATGATAATCGGCCATTATAATTTATATATTTTGCTTCCGTTGCTCACGAACCAACATCAAAACAGTATTTGATATTCATTTAATTACATGCATTTAGTGATATATCGTTTTGAATTCTTAATTTATTCATCCCAAGATCGATCGTTATTTATGCACAATGGGCAAATCAATTTGAATTCTGTCCAAAATGCGTTTTGCATTTTTCTATTGTTCAGTTTTTTAGTTTTGTGCTGTTTAGGCAAATTTCTATTGATTTTTATCTCGTGTCGACAACAATAAAATTGTGTTAATTTATGGGAAAGTCAGCGGAATGACTATACCCAAAATAATAGATGGATACACTTGAATGAAACTGGGAAACTTGTTTTAGCCGATCAATCGATTTCATTGTGGCTGTCTCGTTTTGTTGTCTTCATTAATTTACGTTTAATCATTTATGCAGATTTCAATCAATAGGCGAATCGATTTGAGATACATTTCCGTTTTGTATTAAATTTTGTTGTAGCCAATCTTGTTAATTCAAATTGAATTTTGTTGGCTATTAATTGGCTGACAATTGTTTCTAATACTTACGTGCCTTCTTCCCAGAGGACTACTGGATCAGATAGTTATAAACTCGATTTATTTTTAGTTTTTATTACAACTATTTACAAAGCTTACATGAATCGATGTGTTTTTTATTTACAACTAACTAAATTATTAGAGATACTGTTAGTTATAATTAGAATAATAATACTTAAGCAGCCAAATGTTTTCTGTATATGGGTGTGTGTTTGTGTATGTTTTCTATCACGCGAAATGGAAAGCTTTCAAAATTCTCTTCCTGACTAAACCGAATTAAATAATAATACAAATGATAATGGTGAAATGTCGGGGGAAGACACCTGTTCACAGGCAGGTGTTGACCTCCCGATGCTCCAGGCACTTTTCGCAGGTCACCTCGCAACACCACTTGAAGACGCACTTGCAGTTGGTCTGCTCCTCGACGGTCCGATGTCGGTGCCCCCGATTGCAACACAAGCGGTCACAGCTATCGGATCCGGTGCTGGTGATGTTGCACTCTCGATCCTGGGTGCCCAGAGCTCCCGTTTTGGGGTTGGGACTGCAAAAGTCCGGCGATTCGTCGGCATACACCAGCTGGTATTTGTTCGGCGGCCTTGCGTGCGGGTTTTCCGGCATGAAACTATCGCCATCATTGCGCAGCGTCACCTTCCGGGCACTGTCGTAGCGGTCCCTCAGTCGGGCGGCCACCTCCCGGAAGGGGGGCATCTTCAGCCAGCAGGTTTTCACGGTGCATGAGCCGGAGAGGCCGTGGCACTTGCACTCCAGTCGCATGGCATCCCGAATTGCCTGTAGGGATATTCGAAAGTGAAGGGTAATAATGGGTTAGGGGCTAGTTACTTTCTTCTTATGTAATTTTAAAAGTTTAGAGTATTAATAATTTTACTCACCAATCTGCCTGCATTGTTGTTGTGCAACTTGACCAGCGTCCCCAAATCGCTGCGCCTCTGCCTTTGTTTGGCGTCGAGGAATACCCTGGAGTGCCGGAGGCCAAAGTTCACATTGTCACTGCATCCGCCCCACTCCCACTCTCCCTCCGGGAATTTTATGTTGTCCCAGAACTTGCGACGTCCTTTCCTGCCTCCGGGTCTTCTTCCGTTCCGTCCATTATTGCGTCGTCCTGCCAAAGGACCTAGTTCCGTCATGCTGGCATTGCTGGTGTTGTTTCCCTCGCGGTTCAGGGCCGAAGGCAACTGTTGTCGCAACATGGAAGCCTGTTGCTGGCGATCCAGTGCGGCTCCTGCCGTTTCCGCAGTGACCATTTGGAACTGACCCCCATTCCTCCGCATGTGAGCCTTGTCGCAGGAGCATTCCACCAATGTGCCCATGGTGCAGGCCTTGGTAACCGCGTAGGTAACTCCGGCGGCTGTGACTGCGTTTACGAAACCCGTTTCCCGGGAGTCTACAAATCAGAGAAGGAAAATAAAGTTCTACATCTGCATATAATTTCATTTTCTACCAATTTAAGGAGGGTCTAACTAATGTATTTATAACTAACCTAACCAATTACCCCCTGTTCAATCAATCTTCAATCATTAGCCTTGTCAGCACGTGTCGCCTGATTGATTTTAATTTGTCAGAGCCGGCGACAAAATGATTTATGGCTTGTTCGATTGGCGATCACACCAATCGACAATGACGACGACGATCGGCACACCACTCTATGCAAATCAGAAAAGCCAAACACCCAAGTGCCGGACAGACAGTCACGTTTAATGAAAGCGAAATCAAAATCCGAATCGTAATTGTAATCGCCAGGGTTTCAATTTGCATATAAGCTGTTAATATAGCTTTAGTTATTCTTTTCAGACAGGTGATATGTTTCGAGCCACCCCAAAAAGTGGAGTGTTACATGAGGGACTTCTTCGGCGGATTTATTTTATTTTTGCTTGACAGGTTGACAGGGCGAGGCCTTAATCCGGCCAAGGAGGAATTTCGGTGGTTACGCCCGTGGAATTTATGGCACACACACAATTTGGTATGTGTTTTGTTTGCGCATTGTTGTCATTAAGTGCTGAGATCGAGGATCAAGGAGATACTCAGCCAACAGCCAGTACGACAGCCCGCTTTCCTGTGCAATAATTTATTAAAATTGACAGCTTTGTAGGCTCATTTCAGGCGCTATTCATCAGCGCGGGTCGCTGCATTTTTATTATGCAACTTGATGGATGGTGCGGTCTGCAGAGCCTTGTCCATGACAGTCAAAAAAAAAGTACAAAAATAAAGGGGCGTGCAACGATGAGTTGTAATTAGGCAGCTAAAACGCGATACCATCTTCACTTTTCTGGTTTTTTTTTTGTCCCCCCTCCGCTGCTCAGTGACTCAGAAAGTGTCGACAGGGGCTGTGCCTGAATAATAAAGAGATCTCCATACCTAATAGTTTTCGGTCTGAGATGAAAACCTACTTACCTCGCATTAAGATTTTCCTCATGCTCTTGCGTAGAACAGTGCAATTCCAGCGGCGATTGCGGAATTGAAATTCGCATTCGCGGAAGCCCAGGTTGATGCCATTTATGATGATCTCTTTCAAGAGGGCCGAGTCTTGGCGGCAGATTTCGGCCAACTTGCCGCGCAGGCGACGTGTCTTTTTGCACATAAGGTTTGGATCGAGAAGGATGTTGGTGCCCTCGGCCCTGGAATAAGAAAACACGTTAGATTAATCTATAAAATAGTTTCCTAGTATTAAACCGAACTTAAACATCCAATAATGAGTGAGGCCTTTCAAAAAGGTATTACTAATACTTTCAACGAAGTAGGCACTCCTTAATTCTATATTATAGTCATGGTATTGCCCCAAACGTCATAACCGATAAGTCAACCATTTTGGAGTATCGATGACCAACTTTTTGTTTTCCTTGAAGGGTTTGTCTTGAAGACCCCAAAGGCATTTATCAGATAGCACTTTACTTTGTCATCGATGAATAATTTTTGAAGTGCCCCGAAGTTTGGCCGTGATTGCTTTTATTTTTAGACTGACTCAACGGAGAGTTCCAGTCACTTTTTATAGTTTTCTGCAAATAGAAATACCAATCGCAATTCGCTGGAAGCTATGTGTGATGGACAAATCGATCAATCAGTGACTGAGAGCAAAAAAAAAAAAGGCAACAGCAGGCCCTATTAAATGCGTTATTTACCCTGATCTCGAGCATAAACCATCCGAGAAGCACTTTCCACACACAACTGGAAATCGGCGCAAAGTTCACGAACAGCTAAAGTAAATTTCACGCGAATGTGCAATGTGAAAAAAGGCGAAAAACCTAGCGCAACAGCAACAACAATTGAGCTATTAAAAAGTCATAAATCTGAAATGGAAAAACATAAATCAGCGCCAAAGGCAAAAAGGCAGGCAAGCCAGGCAGGCAACACTAGCACTACTACCCCCAGAAACAATTTCCAGTAGTGGCCGCCGCCGCCACCGCCGCCTCTCAAATGCTGACACATACGTACCCCTCCATCCGAGAACTCTCCAATATCCGTACAAATATCCGAATAGAAATATAGTATATACTCACAGATATATAGTGTGTGTATGCTCAACTGCACCCACATTGTTGGGTAATTATTAATTTTCCACCTAAATTAAATTTTAACGCTGCACCAGCAGCCGGCAAATGGCATTCAAAATGAAAACGAAAATTGCATCGATTGGATCGAAAATTGCAAAATCTGGGTGTGTGTGTGTGAGTGAAATTTTATTGATAATTTTCTTTCCTCTTTTTTTTTTTAATTTTAATTTTGCCAACGCTTTAGCTCTGAAACAATAAACAAAGCCTGAGGACCTTTTCAGCGTCGACATTACGTATACGCCGCATTGGCAAAAAATAACCAAATCCAAATAGAACACACGCAAAAAATTGCATAAAAAATTGAGTTCATCTCTTGGATGTTTTTGTTTTCATTCTGGTTTTCTGCACTTTTGGCATTCTATGCAAATAAACGCAGACAGTTCAGCTAAGCAGCATAAATAAGTAAATAAATAAGACTACTTTAAATGAACTTGCGCGTGGAATGATTTACGCCATCGATGGCGCCATCCACTCATAAGTGGAAGTTAAGCCGACAAATATGCTAATAACTGAGATGATATATAGCTTCGATTTGTTGTCTCAGATATATAATCTAGAATTTAGTGTCGAAATTTTCAAACAGAAGCCATGGATGAAGTCTTTTGGGGCAAAAATGGGGGAACATACAAACATGATTCTTAAAATGAAAACATCAACTATCTTATTCAAATCCTGAGAATCCCTGCACTTTCCCAGCATTTAACCCAATTCATATAACCCAATCTAGTGGCCCAAATTTCTCAAAAGTCCCACTTTCCAGACGGCAGTAGATAAAACACTTGAATCGCTTCAGATTCCCATTATCGGTGCCCACCTGGGTTGCTTTTGCCACCTGGCTGTGCCCAAGATATACATACATATACAAATATATAAATATACAATGCACACGCACTCATTGAAACTCAAGGAGATTATGACAACTTAATAGCTACAAAATGAAAAATCCAAATAACAAATAGAGCCAAACACAGGCACGCACAAGTGCTTAACAAAAATATTAACTCCAAAGACCGCCAAACACAAACTTCCAAATGATAGACAAAGTGAAAACAATTGAAGTTCAAATCAAAATGATCATCTTCATCTCCGATCGGAGCGATCTTCATTGCTATCTGGAGATGTTGCTGCTGTTACCCTAGATGTTGCTGTTGCTGTTGCTGTTGCTGATGCTGTGTGTTGCTGTTAGTTCCTCTTGGTGTGTTGCTGCTTTGATGATGATGACGTCTGGGCTGCGTTGCGTTGATGACTGGAGAGATCTAAAGAACTCAAACACCTTTCAACCGCACAAGTTGCCACCACCAACAACAACAACAAAAACAGCAACAACAACAAACACAAATAGCTACAAGAAGCACAACAAAAAGAGATGATTTTTGTTAAGCGGAAAATAGCCGCACAGAGAGTGGAGCAACCGATCGTTCGACACTTTTTGGTTTTTGAAGTTGAACTGAAGTTTGCTTGGCAGCCAGCAGCAGCAGCGACAGAGACAGAGACGCGAGCGGCAACGTCGGCAGCGAGGTTGTCGGCAAACATCAAAAAAAGGAGCCAGCCAGCAACTTCAGGTCTCTCAGGTCCCTCTACCCATCCCATACCATTCCCACAATACACAGCCAACAAATATATGCATAGTTTAATGTCTATTTCTTGATATGCGGATAAAGATCTATCTCAGTTTTTTATATAATTCTTAAGATCTTGGTTGACTTGGTCTTTAAATGTATAATTTTTAATTTATATTATTTAATCCATTTATTCTCAGTGCATCCATCCAGTTTGAGGCCACACTTGCCAACGTATCTTTATTTTGCTTTCACACAACCAACTCCCAGTATCTGTGTGTTTTCTTTTTTTTCGGTTTTGTTTGCCCTGGTATGGGTGTCGTTATAGGCCTCAATGGATTTTCAGTGACTCCTTTCCCTCTCTATCGCCCCGAAATGTATCTTTCTCTTACTCCGGTGCTTTGGCATTGATCAAAGTGTCCGGTTGGGTTTCATTTTTGGTAGCCTCCCAAAAAAATGGACATACTAGATATGTAGGCGAAAGGTCTATGACTTAAGGATAATAAAAAAAATTTTCTTATTAATTTCGTTTCAGATTCTTTAAGGATTCGCGGATTCTTCAAGGAATTATTCAATGATGTTGGGAAGTATATTTTATTAAATATTCTTTAAATGCTTTCACTAAAATATTCTTAAAAGGAGATCATATATGCGTAGAGTAGTTTTTAGAATAAGCTTTAGTCTTTTCAGAAATTAAAAGCAAGGATTTAAGTGGGTAAGTTGGAAAAATGTTTATAAAATATATCCATCGAGTAGTAAGGCCATTTAATAACAAATGAAAGTGTTTTTTATTTACAATTTTAGTTCCAACTATTTTTAATGAACGTTCACCTTTGGTTATTTAGTTTTCCTCTCTCGAGTCTTTTGTATGTAAATGCATGTTTTCATTTGATTGACTCACTTTTGTGAGTTGCCTGTCCAGGTTGCAGATACTCTAACCCCTCCCCACCTGCCAGCCTGCCCCACCCCGGTGTGGCCAGTGCAAACAAATCAACGACTTAAACCACTTGTCAACATGCGAGTTGCAAAGTATTTAAACAAAGCGTTGACAAGTGAATGAATGGCCATTGGATTGGTCGCCAGGCTGCGACTCTGAAACTGCCTGAAAGTCAAGTGCTGTTGTGGCTGGTCAGTTTCATTTACGCGCTCAAATATTTGTCTACAGAATGCCTCAGCGCAAGTGCTGATCTCTTGTGCACACGAATTTTTCCAAAGAGACGATCTCGCCGTTTGATGTGGGCGGCAGCATTGACAATCGATTAGGTTCCCCCCAGCCAGCTACTGGCAGCAAAAAAATTTAAATAATAATACAGAAACACACCAGCAAGTAAACAAATAAGAAACACCGAAAAGGTGTTGACATGACGAGAAGTTCGGAACTGATCTCCTGGGTGCGGCATCGTGTGTGGGCGCCGCCTGCTGATTTTTGGCACCTTTTTTGGGGCACGAACGGGGGCGGAGTGTTTGTCGTTTGACAATTAGCATATTAGCGCGTTGGCTTCACTCGGGCGCCACTACTTATAAATTCATCATATCCTTTAAAAATTCAGTGGAGTCTTTTTTTAAATTACGAAAATGTGAAGAAATGGCACTAATGGCCACATATATGGGTATATCTTGGCCAATTTCCATCCGATTCTTGAACGGAATACCTTAATCGATTTGTAGATCGATTCTCCATCGATCTGCATCAAAAACTAAGAACAAAATATTTTTTTGATTTTTCGTCACTTTTTCTGGGCCATCCCCTTCAAAATGTGGAAAGTACATGTGGGGGACAATATGACCCCCTGCGAGGGCTATATCTTGGCCAATTTCCACCCGATTCTTGAGCGGAATACCTTAATCGATTTGTAGATCAATTCTCCATCGATCTGCTTCAAAAACTAAGAACAAAATATTTTTTAGATTTTTCGTCACATTTTCTGGGCCATCCCCTTCAAAATGTGGAAAGTACATGTGGGGGACAATATGACCCCCTGCGAGGGCTATATCTTGGCCAATTTCCACCCGATTCTTGAGCGGAATACCTTAATCGATTTGTAGATCAATTCTCCATCGATCTGCATCAAAAACTAAGAACAAAATATTTTTTAGATTTTTCGTCACTTTTTCTGGGCCATCCCCTTCAAAATGTGGAAAGTACATGTGGGGGACAATATTACCCCCTGCGAGGGCTATATCTTGGCCAATTTCCACCCGATTCTTGAGCGGAATACCTTAATCGATTTGTAGATCAATTCTCCATCGATTTGCATCAAAACCTAAGAGCAAAATATTTTTTAGATTTTTCGTCACATTTTCTGGGCTATTCCCTTCAAAATGTGGAAAGTGCAATATGATCCCTTGCGAGGGCTATATCTTTTTCGATTTTTAGATCGACTCTTCTTCATTTTGCATCAAAATCTGAGATCAAATTATTAATTATATTTTTTGTAAAGTTTTCTGAATGGAACTCATAGGTCCTCATTACCCAAAAAGTTCTTTTGTTTTAGCGTTTCCTAAGGGCTAAAAGCTGAAGTTTTATGTTTTTGAAATGTTTCCCAGGCATGTCCATGTCCAATTGGCGCGACAAAAACGCCGGCTAATAATTCAGGCATATTTACTATGAGCGTTTTCTTAGCCTGGCTTTGTCATTCCGTTAACAAGCCTCCGCCTCCTTCGGTCCCAGTGGGCAGGGCACGACTTCAACTTTAGCCTTAAGTGCCTGTGACTTCTCCAAGCCAAACTCCAACCAACAAAGCCGACATCAATCTCCCGGCCAAGTCGGTTGGTGACTTTCGAGGTGCGCAAATTGCGACAACGTTTAACTTAATTATGGCTCAAATAGGCGTAGCCGGGCTTAGGGAATGATCATCGTTCCACGGACATGGTCATGTTCATGTCAGGATGGCAAAACTGTGCTTAATCACGATGAATCGCGGTTGTAAGAAGGGGGAATTGGGCAGGCAGTTGGCAAAGGATTCCTCGGGGCTTTTCACTTCAACGACATTTTATGCCCGGAAAAATATTTTCATATGAGGGTAATAATTGGATAGAATCTGGAGATAATTTTTTGAAGTATCTGGGTATTATCATTCAGTTTCTAATACATTTTTCTTAAACGCATTTCCTTTTTCTACTTGGGCCACCTTCTCAGCCTCGTTTCCTTTCAAAATAAGATGACAAGAATATATTCCTGGGGCTCTTGCTCGACAATTTGTTTGACAGACATCATGGCCTGGCCCTGTCCCTGTTCTACCTGTTTAACTGTCCTCCAACTTGACCCGTTCTCTTTTGGCCCGTTCTCGTTCTTTTGTTTCGTCATCCAATTTAATAATGATGCAGCCAACAGTTAGTAGACAGTCTAAAGACTGAAGACAGACACATTCGTCAATGTGACATGGGGGAAAGCGACAAATTAACAAAATAAACAAATGGCATGACTTTTAATTAAAAGATTTGCAGGCACGACTATTGGCTACTTTGGGAGGAACTTGAACGTGAACCACAAAAATAAGCGAAACAAGGTGAACTTTCTCTAGAGACGAAGACCCAGAGAATCTCGTTAATGTCGAGTGAATTGTGTCAGAGATTCTGACTTTTTTGTGTTCTGTGTGTTTGTTTGTTATTTTGCTCATAATCAACTCATCTGCATTGGATTTTGGCAATTGGCCGAGTTTTGTCTGCTCGTTAGTTGAACATAATTATTAAGTTGCTTTTTTGCTTTTATTGCTAGTTGTTGGGGGTGTTTGTTGCTACTGGCTCATGCACATAAAGTGTGCCAAATTTTGCTGCAAAAGATAATCACGATGTGGTGTTACGGTTGCACGGGGCGTATGAGCAATGTTGTGTTGATGCAACCACCGACTGTGGAGCCAGCACAGCTTGAGACTAAGTGGCCACTTGGCCACCACGCCACACCACAGATCTCACCCTCGATTACCTCCGCCCCCTGGCTTGCCTTAACCCATTAATGCCCCAGCCTGGCATTAATTACCATTTCACATGCTGAGAGTGCCAAAAAAGAAAACGTAAAATCAAGCGCAACTGAATGAACCGATTTTCAATGAATGAAATGAAAATGTAAAATGCAATTGCCAAATCAAATTAGAATCGAAAAGCAGGAAGTCGCCTGCAAATGTCAAATGATTTTCTGCCAACGGAAATGAGCTCATTTCGTAGGGTTAATGACGAATCGAGGGAAAAAACCAAGCTACTGGCTGATCTTCTCATAAATTGCGAGATCTTCATCGAATGTTTTTAATTAAATTCCAGACACATCAGCACTAAATTTCAGCTCCGATCGACGGCAATTTGTTGTAAGTTTCTCTGTAATTGCTGCCTCCCCCATCCCCTCTGGAATTTTCATTCATTTAACGGAACATCTACCCACAATTCGAGTAGAATTCTACTCATCTCTGGTCTGGACTGCCCCGGCCTGGCCAGGCCCATTGCCCATTGATTATGATCTCAATCGCTCACACAACGACCGTTTGATTTAGTGCACTTTGCCAGCGAATTTTCGCAACGAAATTCGCACACAAACAAATACCGATTGTATGGGGGCTGTAAACCTCCGGTCTGGATTTTGGATATATAATACATATATTTCCGAGCGAATTCCGAACCCATTGTAAACTGCAAATTGAGCAGATCCGCTGACGATAACTAATAAAATGAATTTATTGTAAACTTATTGGGTTCTATTTATATTTTTTAGGGCTATTTAAGAGGGGAAATTTTCGGTTTTTAGCTATGGGATAATGAGCTTAACACCTTTTGATTACCTCGTTCATCTGTCATCCTTCATGGCCTGCTGGCTGTCATCAATTTGGTCTTTTATTCAGCCATTATTTGTTGCACATTTCTTTGTGTGCCCCAGCCGCCCTTGAGTGGCACAGATGAAGCGTAGAAAGTGGCACATCTCTTTTTTCAGCCGTCTACGCACATTCGACACATACTACCTACTATATATCCGCAGCTCGTTCAACATTCGACGTTCGACATCAAAAGAGCTCTGAACTTGAGCTTTAATTATTTAATTAATTTATTGTGAAAAAGTGGCAATTGAATTGGCAATGCAACGTCGCGACGTCGGCATGGAGAGCTGTCCGTCCACCTCTATTTTTGAGAACCCCCTTTTCATTATGCAGGTGTCCACCTTCGGTTTTTGCTGACGCGCCCAGTTGCACAGAACTCAAATTAAATTGATGCAGAAATAAAATCAAAAAAAATAAAATCGAAAATAAAATAAAAATTGCACCCACAAAATCGTCATGCAGTCTACGCCACGCGACGCCCACACCCACTTTCCCCTCCTTTGACTACCCTTACACATGCACCACCCGCCCTCATCACACCTGCACCACCACTATGTGGATGCCCTGTAAAATTTCAGCTTTCGTTGCCGTTGACAGCGACAATATTTCTACCTTTTGGCAAATAAATAAGAGAGAAGCATCCTCTTTGGGGCGAATTCATTGATGCCACTTTGCTGGCAAATATTTTGGCAAACTGCATAACTTATGTGTAAGAAAATGTCTCTGTTTCCCCCGAACTCTTCTTTCTATTTGATGTTTGTCCTCCTCGGTTTGTTTATTTATTTATTCATCTCGGGGGACGCCTTTTCGCCTGTAATTTCGCGCATAAATTGCTCCAAGTGTCATTTGGTTTTTGGCTCCTTCTTGGCTATTTATTTTGGCCACAATTTTTTTGGCAAGCCCCCCAAGCTCACCAAAATATAAAAACAAAAAAAGTGTAAGAGAGTCGAAAAGTTGCCATGTAATTAAATCTAAATCAAACGTCACATTTTGAAGGTCCCCCTGTGCTGGCCACGCTCGATTGGCTCAGATTTGGTTCTACATTTGCATTTTGACCATTTAGATCGTCGTGTTTGGCTTTGACTCACTACCAGCGGCATCGTGTGTGCATTTATTTTTGGGTGGGGGCTTGCACTTTTTTATTTTTGAATGTGCCACCGGTCGGTCCACTGTACCGGAAGCTGTTATGCCAATCTCTATCTCGTAAATTGATGCGATTTGACAAGAACACAGATGCTAAGCACGGCAGAGGCCTCCGAGCGGGTGGTAATGGGTTTTTTGGCATTGAAATCTGAACATAAATTGCAATCCCAACGAGTGCAGAACGAATTGCCAAAACGAAGCGACTTTGTTGGCCAAGTTGGCTAAGATAAACCCAGATGACTTAATATAGAGTTGGTAATTTAGTATTTAGTATCTAGTAGTAAATGGTATCACTTACCATCCGAATCCAGTCATTGGCATTGCGAATATTAAAATTGCAATTACCATAAGTAAACGCATATCGATTGAAGCCAAATGCAGCGGCAACAAACCAAATTCTGGCCCGCTGAGCTGGTGGAATTTTTGTGTTTTGTTTTTTAAACCAAAATGAGTATTATAATATAGGGGTTTTTATTTTATTTTATTGTTTTTTGTTTTTGTTGATGCTTGCTCTTAATTTTTTTTTTTTTGGCAGGTAGTTAAAGTTAAAGCGCTTTTTATTGCGGCCACGATGAGTACACGAGATGCTTATTTGAATACCGTTGACGTGTGCGAATTAATCAAGCGGCTCGAGCTGAGTGGATTTTGGTTTTTTTTTTATATATTTTTCTCATTTTGGGGGGAAGTTGGCGGTTGGTGGCGGAATCCCGGGCGACATGATCACCGATCGATCTCCTTTTTGTTTAAAGTTTTTCTCTCACAATTTATTGTGTGTGGTGTTTTTTTTGTGGAGTCTGCGTAAGATTCGTACGCACACGGAGAAAGCTGCCGGCGTACTGAGCAGCGTTTAAAAAGGAATATTATGGCCAGCAGCCAGTCGGCCAAGTTTTGAGATTCAAGCCACAAGAAGAAACACACAACAGGCACTGGGTACAGGACAGGGCACAGGAACAGGCGGCGAACGAAACAAACAAAAAGTTCCAAAGGCCCAAGTCCAAGTCCAAGTCCAAGTCTCCGAGTCCAGGTCGACGTTTGGGCCACAAAAAATATAAAAGCCAGCGAACAGCGAATCAAAAGTCTGGCCAAGGGTGGAGTTGGGAATATACTGGAGGGTTATGGGTATATTCGGGGATACAGGGCGATACAGGGATAACCAGGGAGTAGCGTAAAAAATGAAATTAAACGCGCGCTTTAATCAGAATCCCAGACCGAAAACCGAAGAAGTCGCGCGACTCTCTGAACCTTTTGTCTGCACTTTTTTGCCCTTTTTTTTTGGCTTTTTGGCTGAATATATATATATATTTTTAGCTTCTACTCCTTTTTTGATATATCGTATTTTTTGTTTTGTTTTTAAATTTTTGTTAATTTTGTTCTCTGTTGCGGAGAAGGCTGATGGGGCGCATCCTTCGGGCCCGTTTTTCCCATGTTGAGAAACAGATATTGAATCGATGAGGAGATATGTATCGAAGCACTCACTTTGACCGTTCGTTTCGATCTGAATGATCTGAGATCCGATAATATTGCGGGATTTTCCACCTATTTTCACTCTCGCGAAAAACTCTCGACGATCGGCCGCAGCACTACCACCACCGATTTTCTGTTCGATTTTCGAACAGCTCGGGCTCTGACTTTCGACTGATTTGCGGATCGTTTTTGTGGGGGATCGCATGGGGAATCTCTCGACGACCCGGCCCCACCACACCACAACAACATCAACAACAAAAACTATATACTGTATAGAAAGAAACAACAACAACAACATACACTATGAATGGACGGTCGGTGTTGTCGGTTGTTGTGGGTTGTCGGTCGGTTGTCGGATCGTTTCTGATTTTGTGATACGTCGCCGTCGAAAAGTCTCTTCCTCAGATGCCGCTTTTGCTTTTGCTCTGCTTTTCTGCTGCCTTTGCTCTGCTCTGCTCTGACGCTCTGTTTGAAAGCGTGAAAATTTATTTCACTCATGCGCGTTTCTCGGCCACTCAAAATAATGTGTTTTCAGTTCGGTTCTGAATCAGATCTTCTTCTAACGCCGCACTGCCTCAGCTGACTCGCTGTTGCTGTCGCTGCTGCCCCAACTGGCGACGCGTCGCTGCCGGCGTCGATGTCGACTCTGTAGTTTTTGTGTTGATTTTTGAGATATTTTCTAATGTATCTGTAGATTGTGTTGGATGTGCCTCAGTTTTCGACGGCTAATATGTGCCGGCACAGTGAGCCCTATTATTCTGCAAATAAACTGAAATTTGGGTCTTCAAATTTTTAAAAATATTATTAAAATTAATTATTTATAATACTTTATAATATCTTCATGGTTTCATTATAGAAATATTTGAAAATAAATAACAATGAAATAGCAGGAAAGTTTTAAAATGGCAAAGGATGACAATACGCCAATAAGTATGCTATATTTTTTCAGTGAATAAAAGCAAACATCCATTTTTATTTTTAATTTCTAATATAATGGTTTTAATAAATTTTTTCTTAAATATTTTTTAAAAATACTCATTTTTAACATGATATAAAATTCTCCAACAAACCTTAGCCACAGACTTTTGACCGTCAGTATGGGCTCTGTCAAGCTGTTACGGTTACCTGCTTCTCTTGATTTCCGTTCTAGTGACATTACTCTCCGATCCGATCCCCACCACGCCCCCCAAACTCCTTTCAGTTTCTTCCTCCGCCCGCACACTGCCACAAATTGTTTACATGCGACAAACTTGTCATCTTTTTTTCGTGTACATCTTGGAAGATAACAAAAAACTAAAGAAAAAAAATCATAAAGGTTAGCGACTCTGTCTTTGGCCTGTGGCTTTCCTGTTGTTGGGCTAGGCCACGGGCTCAGGTAACATAAAACCCAAAACAAGCAAAAACAAAAAAAAAATTTTAGAACACCTGGAAGTGGTTGAAAATATTTTTAAATAAATGGTTAAATTTTAATACTTTGTGCTCCACTGTCCAAGTGTCAGAGTTTGCATACACTTCGTGTACATCTCCCAGACACTTGTTCGTATCTGGGCGGCTAATCATTTTCAAATACCATAAAAGCTGATTTCACAGGGCCAAGAGAGAAGCGGTAGCTGCTACCAAAAGCTTAGAGCCAAGTCAAGAGTGATCAAAAAATCTTGGCAATATGTCGTGCTAATCTTGTGCTGCTGGTTTCTAAGAGATAACTTTATTCTGAAAGACCCCTCTGTCCTATATTTGATCTTGGGAGTTGGTTTGTCTTTGATGGGCTTAAAATTTTTAAATTTAATAATTAGAAGTTAATTTTTTTAAGAATCAAAATAAAATAATATTAAGCTTGTTGGCATCCCACTGTTTATTTTAATGCTTATTCATATATTATGATATATTTATATTTTGTTTGCTTGTTTATATTCACGTAGCCCACATCCTCCTTAGGATTTTTAATATTTACTAAATATATCTTGTTGTCAGGTGGTTGGTTCCTGTTTGTCTAAATTTTTTAGATTTTTGTAAACAATTACTAAGCTTGTCATGCCAAAAAACTTTAATTTGAAACTCCAAACTTTTATAGCTTCCCTCTTCGAATAAAATCCCTTAATTTTTTACAAGATCATATCGTTTTGTAGGGCAGCTCTATGAAATATATGGCTTAAGATCTTTGCTCGAATATGGGCTAATCGTTGTCTTATTATTGTAATATCTACTTTCCAAGATGATGCTTCAGCTGTTTGGCGCTTTTTTTGTTTGTTTATAAACCTCAAAGTTTTATTTTTTTCCAGCATCTCGAAGATTTCGGCAGCATTTTGTGATTGTTCCTTAATTGTTGAGGGCGGGGAAGATGTTTTGGTTTATGGTTTATGATACCAGTGGGCTGGGATGGAAAGAAAGGCCCCTCGTACCAGTGGGGCAGTGGGGCGAGTTGTCAGTCTAAAGTTCACAAGTTGTCAAAATGTTTGCGCTTAAGTCTCAGACATGGAGCATTTAGTGGCCCGGACTTATCAGACTGTGTTAACACATTTTACCAACTTTGACGTGCAGTTGGAGATGTATTTTTTTCAGCTTTTGACGGGTCTGATTCAACAAATAAACAAAATGCGAAAACCACACTGCGGAAAACAAAGTAGAGGGCCTAATTTAGATTTCTTTAAGTTCGAATTATATGGTACTAAGCTGCTATAGGTTTTTTTACAGTGCCTATGTCTACTAAAAGAAAATAGACACTGACGGAAAGCTCCTATGTGTCTCAGTTGCTTAAAAAACAATAAAAAACGGAACAAGAGGTAAAGTCCGACGTACTTCCAGGGCAATGATTAATGGATGCCAAACACTTTCGAAATCCTATAAACAATGTAGAAACGGCAAGGCTGGGTTTCTGAGACAAAGGCCTTACTCATAGCAAAACTGCATTTGTCTTCGATCAACTGTCAAATTCTTGATTTTCACCTGATTTACCTGCAAATTGGAAGAGTGGGTGGCTGGTGGATGGGTAGGGGAAGATGGAGAACGAGAGGGCGCTTGGCCCCCGTAGAAACATCTCGCACTATCAATGGGTGATCATAAAAACTTTATGGCCCCCCAGAAAACCTAAAAAAAAAAAACAGAAGCTGCCTCAGCAGCAGTAACAATTCTTTTAAGTGCCCTCCGATCGTTATTCTTGTGAAGAAGAAGCCCAAAGTCAGCTGAAAAATATGCCACTATATAGAACAGAGAGATCTACAAACATCAAATTTGTATATTCTTCTGTAGGTCGATTGTGGGCTGCTGTCAGGAAGGAGGGCGCTACATTCATCGATTGTTTGGTATTGTTCGACCGAATGACCGATTCGGGGAAACAATTCCCGTATTGTGCCACAAAAGCTCTTCTCTGATTCTCTTCAAACTGAAAAGGCTTTTGGCTTTAAAGAGTCCGAAGCGAAGAACAACAAACAAAAACGTCATGTTATGAGCTATTAACGTAATTGGAAAATGGCATTGGGCATTGGGAATCGAGCATTGGGGGAATTAGAGCACTCTTTGATGCACCACAGTGGCTACTGTGAGTTCGACCAAAAAGAATAATAAACAAGGGCGTAAATAAAATTCGAGTTAAATCGAAATTGAAAACCCATAATTAAAATCCATAGAAGTTTGAATCTTCAATCAGTTTCAATCTTTGAAAAAATTGGAACATATGGTGATCAATAAGTGGGGGATTGTGAAACAGAATTGCTAATTGCGTATTCATTTTTTAGACTTAATACTTTAATTATTCGAAGTCGTTCGAACTCTTTATTTAGGCCCGAGATCTCTCCCTTTGTTTTCCTCTCGTTCTCACTGTTCTTTAGTGGTTTTTTGTGTTTTGTTTTCTGGTTGGATACAGTATCTGGGCCTCAGTTTTTGGGCTTGTAATTAAAAACGCATAAAATCGAAACAACAAAGTAGCCCCACAACATGAGCGGCAGCACCACCAGCAACAAAAACAATCACAAACAGTGAAAAATGTTAATACTCTGCCTCGAATTCATTTTTACGCAATGTTCTCTTCATAATTCAATTGTTTTTATTGTGTGCGCCGACACACGGCGGTCATAAAATTTTATTAATTTAATTGGATTTTTTTTTTAGCCGGTTTTGTTTTAGTTTTTTGTTTTAGTCGTAATTAACGTAGAAAGTGCTGAGTGCTCGGCCACAGGAAATGATTCTTCCACCCAGAGTCGTAAGCAAAAGCCACAAAGATTTAGTTTATAAATTATTTCGAGCTTTTATTATTATTTATTTACCATTTTTACCACCCATTGTTGCTTAAAAAATTAAAAAAAATACGCACAAAAACCCAACAAAAAAAAAAAATAATAATATATTTCAAGTCAACTGCTTGGATTTTTTACGAGCGATTCAGTTGATTTACTATCCAGCCCCCGAAGAAGTATCTGAGAGTATCTGAGTATCTTTGGCTGGTTCGAGTATCTGTGAGTGTGAGTGTGCTTGTGCTTTGTTTGTGTGTGTGTTGACAGGCGTGTTGAAATGGACAGTCAGCATCAGAAGCGGCCGAGCACTAAAAGAGATTTATGCCCATTTTGTCAGCTGCTCACTCACATTCCGTGTTCTGTATGTATATACCTCTCCGCCCTAAGCTCTCCCCAAAAAGTTTCCAAGTTCAATCTCTATGAAAATGGATTTCTACATGATTTTTACTGGCCGACATAAATTAGCCCACTATCCTACCAAAACAGCGAAAAAATTAAGTGCCAAAGCTTAATTAAGCCACATCCAGAGCGAGCGTTTCGGTTTTTGGGCTCATCATAAATTGGCCTTAGTGTTGGACTGATGCCGAGAGCGGTTCGATCAAAAACAAAGAGAAACCTTGCCGAAGGACCACCGGGTATCTGCTCGCATCCCAAACTGCATAATTTCCTAAACTGGTTTTCGACCTGGCCGCCTGTCCGTTGCGGATTAAGCGATTAAACAAATTAAAACAAATTACGTTTTTGCACCCACCACGGCGACGATGAGCATAAAATTAATAAAACTTTACCTGTCACGGCAAGAAGAGATACTTTTAAAGCATCCTAATTGGCATTCAACTTTCCAGGATTTTATTTAATACAAATAGAATGAAAACATTTTAAAACTCTTTAAAAATTTATTAATATAATAGAAGAGTTTCCGAAATTTTCTGGGTATTTCCTGATTTTTCGATTTCGGCGCCAATTGCTGCAGCTCTGTTTGTGTTTTGTCAGCCCATTAATTTCTTTGGTCTCGACCAGATATCCAGAGCTCTTCCTGCCCGATCCGGCCACAAATTGTGATCGACAAAATGGGCAATTATAATTATTGTTAACGGTTTGTTTATGCAGCATTAGTTTGGCTGTTAGTTTGGTTTCGGCCAATGCCGAAATTTATTTTAATATTTATGCACCGAAGTTCATTAAAATTGGAATTTATTATGGCTCGTGGTCTTGTTGCATGGCCAATTGGCCAATTGAATTTCAATGGAAGATTTCAAACAACAACAACCACACCAACAATGTGTATGAAAATTTATAGAAATTTTTTCAGCTTAGTAATTGTTAACAAATTTATTGTATATATCTTATTTGCATACTATTGAAAATGCGGTTTTGTGTGCGTTTTCCAATGATATTACGTATACGCCATGTGAGTTTATGGCGGACGCGTGTTTTGGTAAAAAACAAAATACGTATACGTAATATTGCTTATACGCCGGGTTGGATGTTGTAGGTACATATGAACGAAGAATCCAGTGATTCACACAAACTAATTGCAAATTCTTGAGAAGCAGGCTGATGAAAAGAAAGTCCGGGTTAACAAAAGGTTTTTTATGATTAACTGGCGTTTATTATTTTGGCAAATTTTTATGGTTTCGGTTGATGAACTGAGAGTTCTTTTCTTTTGATGGTTTCTCGCTAATTAAATTTGAGAGATTTATATTGTTGGTATTCTGGAGAAATTGAACAGTTAAGACACCCTACATTTAGCCAAAATTGCTATTAACTTTTTGTTGATGTTTTCCAAGACCTAATCTCCCTCTGATTGCCTATTGGAAAGAGGGAAAAAAAAACAGCAAGTATCGCGTTTCACTTGTCAACCCTTTTTACTATGTTTTAGAGATTTTGTTACATCGGTAATTACTCAACAATTTTTAACCTGATTAAGCAGAAGCGACAGAAAAACAACAACTGCCTTGAGGCAACGACATCAGCCTGTCGTCGTTGTTGCTTTTATTTATTTATTTTTCTTATTTTTTTTGTATTTGTTCTTGTTATTGTTTTTGTTTTTGTTTTTGCGGGCTGTCAATGGCACTCAGAGCTGAATGCAGGGCATGTGCTGCATGCATTTAACTTTAACATGACAAACCGCAAACTCATAATACACAACATCGGCGACAGCGATGGCAACAGGTTTCCACAACCACAAGATAAAAGGGGGTTCAAGTAGCCTCAACTACACAAACTCCTCCACTGAATCTGAACTGGAAAAGACCAGAAAAAAAGCAGCAGAGAAAAAAAAAACAAACTGTCCCAACTGTCTGAGCGGGCGATTCATAATATCATATTTCACTTCCTTCAGGATATCATAAAACTTGGCGCATTGCGTTGTGGCTCCGCTGTGTTGTCAACATTTATTGAAAAGTCGTGCCGATTTTATAGCCATTTTCACTGTAACCTGGGACAACACAGGAATCTCCCAATCCCAATCCCAATCCCCAACCCAATCCAAGCATAAACCCATTCCCCAAAGGCCATCATTCCCAACGTCTCCCAATGTCCAAAACGAAACCCATCCCTAAGCTGCCAGAATGGCGCTCCATTGCACTGACTTAGTTTATTTTGCAGCTATTTATCTCGCTTAGTTGGTACTTTCTGGCGTAGATTAAGTGCACTAAATACCAAAAGCCCCGGCTAGAAGACTCCCGCCGATCCCGAAACGATTCGAAAAAAAAAGTAAAAATAAAGAAGAGAAACAGAAACCCCAGACAGAGTTGCAGACAAACGGCTGGACATCGGACTGAAGGAGTTGAAGTTTCAGCCAGAGTTCGGGGTGAACTGTGGCATAAAGTTGCATTCGTTTATTTATGAGTTAATATACATGAATTATGACATCAAAGGCCCCACAGCCAGCCGAAGTTACTATACTGACTGGGTCTCTCTCTCTATTTCGACTGAAATCGAAAACGAAATGGAAATGAAAATGGTTGCCGATTCATAGGCAAAGTTTTTAGATCACCTAGAAAAAAATTTTAAGGAGTTTTAAAATAATTTTTTATTTAATTCTATATTAAGAATTATAATTATAGAAATAAAATAAAATATAGAATTTAGAATTTAGAAAGTACATGGACCTTTAAAAAATGTTGATCAATTCATATTCTTAAAGATACTTATGTATCTTATGTATCTTACATTTTTACTTTTTAGACAATATTTTTCATAATTAGATAACCCTGAATGATCCTCACAAATCTTTTCTCCAAGTGCATCCCTTTCCTTGCTGAACAAATTGTGCTCCCAGAAAAAAGACGAAATAAACCATAAAAAACGTTTGTTTTGACACGCGGCGTTTTGTCTAACGGAGGCGGCTTAATTGAGTTTCATTTGATTCAACGATTCGGCGGCTCTTTGGGATTCAATCGCTGCTGGGCCATCGGGGCATCAGGCAAATTAAGAGACCACACGCAAGGTGTGCTCCGGAAACAAAATAGCCATGCCCCTATGGATCGTCGAATTGAAGGTTGTGTGAAAAATTGTTTCACATACAAGCAGCCAAAACAGAAAAGAACAAAAAAAGATACAGCTATAAGATATAAAATAAAATGGAATATTTTATGACTAAACGTCAGCACGGCAACAATAGCAGAAACCCGGTGAAACAAGCTATTACCAAAAAATGAAGAAAAAACATGAAAATATATATATATTTGTTCGAGCTTCTGTTGCGGCTTTGCGGTCTGAGTTCAGATCATCGTTTGTCGGTCTTTTGCCTTTTTTGGTCAGCGTCGTCCCCCAACCCAGCAGCAGATCCACCGGAGCTCTAAAGCTACTCATTCCGGACCCAAGTCCAGCTCCATCGTTTGGTGCGTGTGGCATGTTGCCATTTGAGTTTTACATGTGTTTGCGGCCCCTTTGAATGCCGCTTTGGAAGCGTGTGCTTGCCGCTCTATATTACCTGAAAAAAAAAAACAACATCAGAAATGTATATTTGGGCATAACTGCCCCTCCTCCTGATCACCTCACCAATTAGTTACAGCTGTGAGTTGTGGCCCCAGCGGAAGGAAGTATTAGTCAGACTCCGAGAAATTCAAGGGCACGTGGAGGGTTTCTCCAACTAAACATCGAATTTCATGAATCGAATTCTTGAAACAGAATCCAGATGAGTCATCAATGATTGTTGCTCTGAATCATCGGATGAAAACTCAATGGGGAAGATGTGGCCAATAAAACATTGATAAGATAGTCAATATGATGTTCATGATATTTATAGTACAGAATCTAAAATCAGATACAAGTTTGATTTTTAATTAAAACAAGAATTGATAACTTGATTGAGAGAATTAAAAAAAATGTATAATACATTAAGCTGTATGTTTAAATAGTTGCTGATTACAATAATACTTTTTTGGAAAGACCTTATAAGGCAAAAAGTTAGAAAAACTACTCATGCAATCAACTAAATTTAATAATTTTTATCCTAATTTCTTCCCTTTTTCCCTGCGACCAAAATCGAATATACCTTTAAATATTTCTGTCACTATACCTTATTTGTCGATCCATATGCCAAATGCATTTGTCAGTGCCAATTTGGAGTGATTGGAGAAGATATATCGAGAGCGATGCTGACCACAAGATGTCAACGTTAGGACAAAATGCAATGAGAGGTTTCTGTGGTGCGTCCAAACCAGATTGGGTTACAATATTTTCCCCATAAAAATGTCGAAATATGCGCACGCCGGAACCCTTAAATTTTTTTTTGGACAAAGATTAGATCTGCCATGCGCAAAAATATTATGATGCGGCCAAAACCAAACCACAAACAAAACAAAAATAAAACCGCAGACAAAAGGCAAAAAAGCGATGTTTGAGGGACTGATGGAAAATAAAGCCAGACTCTGAATGCTTGAATAGATCGGGTAGATTGGCTAGATAGATAGATGGATGGACGGCTACCAATCTGGCTGCTGAATCATAGAAATATAAGCGCGATCATAAGCGATCGCCCAGAGATAGCCAGAAATTCAATTTGGCAAAAAATAAAGGATGGGAAGAAAAGTTTAGTTTGGCAGACAGACTATTTGAATTCTCTAGTATGGTTAGGAGTATGTATTAAGGTCCCTATAGTTACTATAGAAAAGTAATCCCAATGAAGTTATACCATTATTTGCTCAGAAAAATACGTCGTTAAGATTTGGTGGTTTATGATCGTTGCCTAATACAAAATGAAAAAAACCTATCAACATAATTTGTATACCTTTTGAAAGAGTATTGAAATAAAGTTCAAAAACCAAACCGGCAGTTCGACATTTTTGCTAATTTGTGCAGGGCGACTGCCAGGAGGCATTAGTGTCGCTCAGCTGTCCGCGGCGGTGTGAGCGACAGAAAATAAAGGGCTCTCGGACCTGGACCCTGGAAACCCTGGATAGGATTCGAGGGGGTTGAGAGGAAGGACCTGAAACTGGTTCTCCGGCCGGCTAGGGCGATCCACTGTCGGCTTAAGCCTCGAACTACACGCGAAATCGGTTGACAAAGCGACTTTGGCGAAATGACTTCATTCGTGTTTTGTGTGCGTTTTGTCTGGAAATATTCACGGGTCGGACTTGGCATAGGTGGGGTTTGGGGATCGAAGATCCAAGGGGCTTCTCGATCCGCAGCGATCTGTGCCAATTTATCGATCAACACGCTTAAGCGCATTTTGCGACGACGTCGCGAGATTTGAGGGCATTTAATTTGCCTGCTCGGGGGCTCCGGCTCTGCCTTCTGGTGAGCTTGATAAGCTTTATTGATGCGATTAGCGAAATGAGCTTTAGCCTGACAGCCATCAAGCCCCGACTTCTTGAAGTTGCAACCAAAACCGACAACCGACAACCGACATTTCTCATTAACAGAATCTTAACGTTTTTTTTCGGCCATCATCGTCATGATCGGCTCGCTCTTGTTGCATTTTGTCAATCGCATTTCGAGGATGAAGTCATTTGTATTTGCGTTCTGACCTTGACATGAAAGTCTTGGGAGTTATGGGATTGGTAACAGGAAGCTGATGACAGGGCTATAGTAGAAATATGATGGTTTTAAGGGATTGTGGCTTATAGAAAATTATTTCAAAGGGGTAAGACAGGAAAAACATTCCTTTAAGATCTGTACAAATTTTTTCTTAAAATGAGGAATCTCAAGTCCCTTTATGTATATGTAAGAGCTCATTCATTAATCGATTTAAGCCCCAGCATAGGGCCAGTATAAATTCGCAATCTGCAAAGTGTCACTAATAAACTTTCGGGGCCAGCTCATCACGCAACGCCAGATGAGGGCCAACAGAGTCCAAGCCAGATTACTTAATTCCCAAATTGGCCTTAATTCACGCGCCAAAGTGTGTTAAATTGCCATGGCAAGGTATCCCCGGATCGGAGGATCACAAAAATCCGAGGCGCTGAACTTTTGCATGTGCGCCCACCCGTGACTTGCCCCGGCTACCTGGGAGTTAAATCCGTCCAGTCCAGCCCAGTCCAGTCCCAGTCCATGCCAAGCCAGGGACAGTCCAGTCCATTCCACTTCAGCCCAGGGATTCCGATTTGGAGAGCCTTCCCTTCTGGACTCGGGGCACTTTGCTTGGATATCTTCGGCTTCGAGTGTCTGTCTGTGTATTTTGATGACTACTATCGGGTGCAGTCGCTTAAGCTATAAGAAGAGTGCCAAGCGCATCCGGAGGTCTTTTTTATGCATTTAAAAAAATGGTTAAATAAAATATTTAAACTTTAATACATGGATCACTTTTTATAAAAGAGTTTGGTTCAATAACCATTACCTTTATCCTTCAGGATCCTTCAGAATTTATTGAATAGTTATAGCAAGTAAGACCAACAGTTTTCTCTTAGTGTAGCTCTCTCTATCTATCCCTTTTCACCCAACCAAGGCGAATGAAGACGTTTCGTGACGATGACTGAGGTCCAGTCTTTGTACCTGGTCTTCATGCTTATTATTGAACTCAATTTGGCCGGCGCGTGTAATTTGACTTTGCCTTGAATTTGGCATACGGATTCGTTGCGCCTCCAATATTTGCAGAGGCCAAGCCCCAAGATGTGGATGCCTCGTCCAGCCATATCGCTCCAGACTCCTCCTCCGTCCCTAGAAAAATAAAACCAGATCGAAGAGGGCATCCACATCCACCGCATAGCTGCATGTCGTCGGCCACTTCCTTCCTCCCATCGATCGTCATGTGAGATCGAATAACCCGAGCCCCAAGAGTCGGTGCGGCAAACACAGGCCCACAACATAATTAATAAATACCATCAACATTGATTAACTCAACTAAGCTAATAAAATCATTTGTCATCTGACTGGAGCTCGACTAGTTAGCCCGAATGCCTCCTCCTGCTCCACTTTCAGTGCCTCCTCGGGTATCTCCTCCCGTTTGGCGAGTACATAAAAATCGCGTGACTAATTTCGCAAAATTAAAGCTGCAGCGTTGCAGCAGTTGCTGTAGTTTCTGTAGCTTTTAGTTGCAAGTTGCAGCAACTACAGCCACTCTCCGAGGCACAACGGGCCAACGAGCGTGTAAATAGCGCAAAAATTAATCAGTATTGTGGGTTGCCAAAGGAGCAAGGCGACGCAAGGAGCTTCAGAGCAGGTTCTCCTCATGGCCAAAAGAAGAAAGCGTGACACGAGTTAAATATACTAGAGTTTTCTTAATTGATGGGTCAGTGAGTCTTAGTTGTGGCAAGAATTACAATATTTTTAATTGTCATGACCACAATTTTCTTATCAAGCCTCGAATTTATAATCCAATTTTCTAAAACATCAACTAGTCACGCTGTCATCTTTATCACAAAATCGAAAGAAAAAAATCCTCGAGATGAAAAATCTCAGAACACGCACTAACAAAGCAACAAATTGAAACTAAATACTTTCAGTGCGAGGAGGCCATGGAAATGGAGATGGAGCCGCAGGATGAGATCCAGATTCGGTTCCAGCTTGAGAATCAACTTCAACTTCGGCTTCAGATTCAGA
The DNA here is from genome assembly GCF_017639315.1 of Drosophila ananassae. Taxonomy (NCBI): domain Eukaryota; kingdom Metazoa; phylum Arthropoda; class Insecta; order Diptera; family Drosophilidae; genus Drosophila; species Drosophila ananassae. The sequence goes on from NC_057930.1 coordinate 13,405,455, forward strand.
TTCTGATTCAACAGATTCAACAGGTCCAGAGCAGGAGCTCTCTAGCTTAGAGATATGCTTCTTGTCGAAGGCTGTTCGTTCCATTTATTTAACCAGAAATTGTTGCGATCAGTGAGGAGTGCAGATTTTAATTGCCTCCCCAGAGAAAGAGATAGTTGTATGCTAGTGGAAAAGAGAGAGCAAGATGAGGCTAGTGGGGGATAGCGATAAAGCGATGTCCAAAATGCCAAAGATTCCTGCCGAAGACGTTCTCCACCGGAGACAAGGAGACGACTTTTGTCTCATGCGGAAATCGTTTCTTGTTGCTGGGGATGTGGATGTGGATGTGGTGAATCTCTGCCATCCAGGTCCTCCGGAGTCCGCACTCCGCACTCCATAGTTTTCCATGGAGACAGAGAGGAAATGCCTTAAATCAATTAGTTGAGCACTAATTGCCTCAATACCTTGTGGCATAGTTTGCCATTTGCTCAGCACCTGTTCGAGGACCGACCCCTCGCCTTTCGCCCGGTCTTAATCTCTGCAAAAGAATTCCTGCGGCCTTCTCATTGTTTGTTTTATACACAGTGAAAAAAATGGATGAAGATTTTAGATTTATTATTAATTTAATTTTTTATAAACTGACCACATTACTAATTCAATATTATTCTTAGGTCCAACTATTTACAAGATCGTACCAAATTTTATTCTGAATACTCTTTCTTTGGAAGTTTTTCTTTGTTAAAATATTTAATATATATATATTTTATGATTCATTTTTGAGGGTGTATTTTCTGCTCTCCCCCTCGACTGCCCCCCGAAGCTGCTATCTTTCTCACAATCAAGGTGCACACACTGAGAAGATGCCGCCAAGTTTCAATGTCTTCGCGAAAACAACAAGTGCAACAAAAAAACTGTCTCAAGTCCGGCCAGGAGGAAGTGGCGTGCAATGGATCGTATTATATATATGTGTATATACACATAAATACATATATCCTTATACATTTCGATATGGTTTTGGTCAAGCCAAGATGTTTTGTTGCTGGCAGATATGTGAAACTTCCTGTAGTCAAGATTCTGTTGTGGGATCCATTGAGATGGAGAGGGTGTGTCTCCGGCGTAAAAGAGTTCCTTTCATCTTGGGATAATTGGTGGTAAGGATGTCCAGCCCTGCGCTTTATAAGTATTATCAAATCGCACCCACTGGTGTGGACGTGAAAATATAATAATACCATAATTGAATACCCTTTGATTTATTATACATTTTATTCAATCACAAAATCAATATTGAAATTTTCCTGAAACATGTTTAAACTGAAGTTTTAAGTTAAACTATATTTTAAGTGAAAATTATTTGGCTTTTCAATATCTACATTAAAATCTGAATACCCCCGGGGTTCCTTTTTTATATTTTTGGCAAGGGCATCCTCAAAAATCAACAAAAACAAACAGGAACAACGCGATCACCAACAAAAAATACACAAAAACTTAAAAGGGGTAACAAAAAAAAAAAAACAACAAACAATAAGCCAGGGCAAAGTTAAACAAAGTTGGCGCACCAACTCACTCTCCCTTCGGATCTCGGATCTGGGATCTCGGATCGGTTTGGATTGGACGGGACGTCGGAGGAGACTTGGATTGGGATCGGGTCCATAGAAAGAAGGGTCAGGCCAAAGGGTTCGGGCAAACAAAGGAGTGCGTTGATGTCGATGAAGACTGAAGACCGAAGACTGTAGACGGGCACAAAAGCGCCCCGATGCGATGATTGCTTCAGTCGGTGGTTCTCCACGTACTGAGACATAAAATGTACACTTTCATTTTTGCTTTTCCAAAAATTTCACATGGGAGCTATAAAAACTTCCCAGATTGTAGATCCATAAAAAAATGGTACAAGAGAATTGATAAAAATTGGAGGGAAATAATATCTGCACAACCATACTTCAAAAGTATGGTACTTTTAGATACTTTATTCTAAGAAGCATTTTTTAAATCTTAGTACTCTATTTAAAATGTTTTCTTATATAAAAATAAATACAAAATAGGTAAATAATTTTGTCAGTGCAGTTCCAGCCATAGGAGGTCTGCGAACTGTAGCCGGCACCCAGGCGCAGCACCCCTTTTTCCGCCAAGGTGGTAGTGCTCAGCCCCTTCTACCACACCTGGCTCTACGCCTTTGTTCGGCCTTTATTTTCTTATACACACATGTGTGTGTTTGCTTATGAGTGTGTGTGTGCAAACCTGACGCCCATTCGCGCGCACCTCTGGAATTCAGTGGCCGCGAACGCTGCATAATGGAAGCCAAATGATGGGAAACTTTTTTGTGGCACCGATCTCCGACAGACAGGCAACTTTAGCGGAGAGGAAACGATCGAAAGGAAGCGAAAAAAGGGGGCACAGAGAGGGGGCAGCAGCAACAAAAAAAAAATACAAAACTAATTAGGCATAAAGTGCGTGTAATTATAAAATAAATTAAAGTCGAGCACTGACACTGCAGCATCGATTGACCTTTTTGTAACTCAATTACGATCATCAGTTGATGTCAGCTTGGCCACCCAGCTAGGAAGGGAATGGAAAGTGTACAGAGAAAAATTGGCTATAAATTGAAAGAGAAAAGCTTATAAAAAAAAAGGAAATAAAAGTCTTAAAGATAATTTTATTACACAAAAATTGTTTAAGAAGAAACTAAGTTTAGGCTTTTAATAATTATATGTATTTTTCTGAGTGACTTGGCCTGTGGCCAAGTCCTGATGTCCAACCAGCTGTCGCGTCTTTAGCCAAAAATGGTAATGTTTACATGCGTGTCGCCTCCATCCCATTGCCATCGCCATCGCCAATGGGACACTCATATCCAATAGCTTCGTCCCATTCCATAAACGCTTCGCAAACACTTTTTGCGTGCTGTTAATTACATGGTCGGGAGTCTCTCCGGTCTACGGTCTCCAATGTCCATAGACTGTGGTCTAGTCGGTCTCCGAGGGCATTACCAGTTGCTCCTCTGGTGGTCCGTGCTTGGTCATTGCTTCCTGGTAGCGTCCTCAATCGCAGAACTTGTCGCCCATGTTAACAGGGCCTCCGCCGATGATTGATAGCCAAAGGCACTAGGCCAACTGGGTTTTTATTCGATTGGGGTACAAAAAATGGCATTAAAGCGATTGGATTTTGTTGCTAAAGGCTTCCAAAAGTTTTTAAATTGGGGCTAAAGTGGGATTGGGGTTAAACTAATTGGGATAATCTTTATATTAAATATAGAATAGTAGTTCAGTAGCAAAAACCTACCAAGCTACTCAAAAAGTACTATACAGTTTTCTTAAATATTACCATCCGGAAGTAAAAAAGCATTTTTCAAAATGTAAACCCTGATCTGAGTCAACCTATAATGTATTTCCTTACCTAATCCGACAAATTCTCACGCCTCGCAACAATTGCCACTTAATTAACACAACGCACTTAGCGACGAGACCTGTGTCAAAAATTTTCATTGTGGCCCTTTTGGCCAAAAGAGAGCTGGTTGATGGCAAGGGGGGGCTTGAAAGGGGGAAGTTTGAAAGTCTTGTCATGCCAAGAAGTGCGCGTGCCGGGAATGCCAAGTCAATGAGATGCCCCCATCGCAATATATTGCCCATTCCGAGCCGATCTGTTGCAATTTCCAAATCAAACAGAGCGCGAAACGTGTGGCGTCTGCAATTACAACACAAAAGCGAGGATCAGTGGCAAGTGGATCAAGGGGCAGTGCAAGGTGGTGCTGGTGTGGTAGTGTAGCCGGGGCATGAAGGCAATACATGCTCCAAACATGACGAACAACAACTGTCATTGTCACATCCACATCACCAGAGCTCAACCATTGAACGCTCATGCGCAACATCGATCGATCCATCGATCCGGCGATCGGAACGGCGGAAGATGACCAACCTGGGGTTCCCGATTCGCTTTATTGTCAGCCTTTTTTATTTCGATTAATTTTATCCTTACCAAGGGTATTGTGAATACTTTGAAAGGGTTTTTTTGAAGGGTTTTAAAATATTTTAAAAGGGAAATTATAAATAAACGACTTTTAAATATTGGCTCCCAACTCAATTATTTAAAATAAATTAGAGGAGAAAAATTAGAGTGTTTTTTAAATCGGCTTTTAACCCATCTCTCCTTTAACTTTTTATTATTATTTACCTTTTTTTTACAATTTTGTATGCTGCACAGGCTGCACTGGCCGAATGGACAACGCTGGCGACTTGCAATTCATTAGGCCGCCTGACCATTTTTGGGCTGAACGTGCGCCGCTTTTGGTCTCTCGCCTCTCGTGGATTCTGCACAAATGCAACTGCAACTGCAACTGCGGCGGCGACAATAACTAAAACTGTAACTGCCACGGCAACATAATCTTAATCCGCTCGTTAGTTTTATTGATTAGGAGCAATGTCTCTTTGGGGCCAGACAGCGACAAGAGTCCAAAGATGCGACAACGACTCATTGGAGACGACAATTGTCGCCTCGGCGTGCCAACTAAATAACAACAATGGCACGTCAATCTCTAACTAGGCGTACTATGTGCCCCGTGGGGTTATAAGATGGCCAATAATGCCAATAAGCCAGCCACATAGGTTGCCAGGAGACCCGGCTCTAGGAGACACACAACAAAAAAATATAAAAAAATATTCAATGGCTTAAAATACGAAAAACTATCATGATTGCCTTAGTTATACATTTTTTTTCTGTGTATTGGGGCGTTGAGGCCAACAGATCGTGAATCATTTGCCAGGCATTTGAAATCATTCCTCTAATTATAAGTGACATAATGGGGGAAACCAGGATAAGGTTTACTTGCATGTAAGTCCAGAGATAAAGGAACTGAAGTAGGGCGATTTCTCTGAGGTGATCTTGTCTTTCAATATAAATTATTAACAGCTGGATAGGCTTGCATTATAAATGATAACTCAGTGGATTAAATTAAAATTGTAACTTGTAGCTGAGAAAGAGATTAAGAACCCTGAAAGATTGGCATTGCCAACTTCAAGGCCTTTAAATAATCATCAGTTAATCAAACATCTCTTTGGAATCCCTCATTCGTTCCCTTGAAGGTAAATAATTTTCCCACCCATTGGCCGAAACAAAACTGTCAAGCCAAGTGGACACATGTAGCACAATCACTTTTTATTTTTTTCATCTGTTGTATTTTATTGTGAGAAGTGTGTATTTAGTTAGCTCCATCTTCATCTGAAGATCAGTAGCTGAAATCAGGATCAATGCAAGCGTTCATCCAGGCTTAGGTTTATCTCAGCCCCATGGTCTCGTCTAGATCTGTCGGATGTCAGGTTGCTGCATAGTTGGACCCGGCAATTGCATGTCGTTGGCCATGGCCGAAGATCTTTGGACCAGGCCTCAATCCACAAACCTCAATCCGCAATCCTCTCAATCCTCCTGGTCGCTAAAACTTGAAAGCCACATTCGATGGGTCGCCGCTGACAGCGCGGAATTGTCGTTCGCATTGTCAGCTGGAATGGCGACTTTTGCCGACGATATACAAAAGATGCAACTGTCGCTGCTTGTTCTGTTCGCTTTTCTGTACTTTGTTAAGGTACCTCGATTACGACGAGAGGAGACTACCCTACGTCTCTGTGCCCTGAGAGCTTTATTGGTCAGTGGTCAAGCACTAACGAATACAACAAAAAATGCGCGCTGGGAAACGATGCGCTAGCCTTAAATAATTATATATATATGGCGAATATACCATACCAGATCAACGGGGATCTGGGGCAGCCCTGACCTCTCTCAGACTAATTGCCCGCAAATAATTGCACAAATAAATTCCACTTTGAATTTTTTTTGTTGTAATTGTTTTGTTTTTTTTAATCATTCATCGGTTTTCGGTTTCGATTTTTTTATTTCGATTGCATTCGCATTTTTCTGATCTCGCTTTTTTTTTTGTTTCAGCATTGTTTCTTGTTTTCCTTCGCATTAATACTTTACAGAATTGAATGTCTATGAGCTAGTATAAATTAATTAAATATTATAATCGTATCAAGCTAATTAAGCACTTAATTTATATGTATAGTTTAACTAGCCAGCTAAGTGAATTTAATTAATTAGTAATACCTATATGATGGGCGGGGAGAACGCACAACCGAAAAAGGCGGGTGGTGGTGGGGGAGATTATAAATTAAAATGCGTTCTTGTAAAAAAAAAATAATATTTCATATGATTTTTTCTCTTATGTGCAAAATTTCATAAATTCCAAGCATTCTGAATTTAGCCTAAAAAACTACAATTAATTTTAAACTTAATTATTTACACAATAGATTTTGTATGATCAGGCAATGGAGTTTTTCGTAATTTATTCCATAGAAATGTTCCAGCCCTGGCTTTCGAATTATTCTTTTTCGAAGGACCTTTCGTCCTGCCACTTCCACTTTGCATACGTTTTGGTCCTGGCCAAAGCAGTATGCAAGCAGTTCAAGCAGTGTCCACAAGGACGAGACAGAGGCGTTGTAAAAAGGGAAGGAGAGATGCGCGTTATTTAAAAAATTTCAGTCTTGTTTTCAATAAAAACGATTTTAAAACGACAGAGGCGAAGGAAAGGGAAACGCGCTTGGAAAAAATTATTAAACTAAATTAAAATTAAGTCGTAACTCTAGTGGGTTAAAAAATCGAGGGGCTTTGTAATTTACAAAATATTTTCTTCTTGCAGGGATTATTTATATCATTCGCTTACTTGACTAAAAACTGGGCAAACACATGTTCTGGCTTATATACTTTTTCACTTTTTCTCGAACTCTACTCGTTAATGTTCCTCCTGTGTAATACTGCTACAAGAAAGTGAGTGTGACCTAAAGGATTCCGGGTGGGTTAGCTGTATCTTTAACTAAGCTATAGTCTAGGCTCTTAAAGTGCTAATAACAAAGGCTAAGCGTAGACAAAATACATAACACATACAAAGGGTGGGGTGGAGCGGGGTGGGGGCAAGCTATAGAGAGGGCGTAGTGCGTGGGGCATGCCCCATTACAGACACGTGTAGATGACCTTCTTCGTTCGACACAGCTTGCACTTGACCTCGCAGCACCAGTGGAAGGTGCAGGCGCATCGCTCCACCACCACCACCTCGTCCCTTCGGTAGCCACGCCCACAGCACATCAGTCCGCAGCCGTCCACGCCCAGCGATGTCTCATTGCACTGCCGCCCGTGGGTGCCCAGGATTCCGTGCCGCAGGTTCTTCTCACAGAAGCTGGGCGAGGGCTCCAGGTAGACCAGATCCTTCGAGCCTGGTGGCTTGTGTTCCGGGTTGTGGGGGTTTAGTTGGAAGGAGTATCTGAAGGAGAGACAAAAAATGATACTAACATTAGTATTTTGGAAACTCTGGTTGGGGACGCTTCTGAATTCTTAATAAAATTCAAAATGTAGAAGAAAGAGATTAGGGAAGATCCTTACCTATTGTGCTTGCGGCCCCGACGATGTCCATTTCGGTTAGGCTGACCAGCTTGAGGCAAGCTGTTCGATTTGCTGGGATGACTGTTTTCCAGCAGAAGACTGTCCGGCATATGATCGTTCAGCATGCGTTCCTCTTCCTCGCCGTAAACCACAGACTGGGGCATGAGGGCATTCGGTCCAGCCGTATTGGAACCGACAGCATTGGGACTAATCACGGGTATGGAGTTCTGACTACGGTGATTGTTGACCTGAACGCGGGTGGCCCCATCGAAGCGGGCCTTGAGGTTATCGCCGACGACACGGAAGTTGGCCAATCGCATCCAGCAGGTCTTCACTGTACAAGAACCGGACATGCCGTGGCATTTGCACTCCTGTCGCATCTCCGCCTGAACGTGCTGTAGATGAAACAAAATAAAAAATCATGAGAGATCGTTCATTAGTATGACTTTATTAGGCTCCTTGCGATTCGACTCGCAATATGTTTTTCACTTAATTATTTTGCTGTTTTTTTCTGGCTGCCTGCCTGGCTGGCTGGCTGTGGAGCTAACTGACTGGATGGGAGATTGGCGGCCCGCCTGCCACGTTGTTGCAGTTATTAAAAATCAATAAATGTTGTTGCAACTTGCTGAGCTGCGTTGTGTTGCATGTTGTAATTGTTGTTGTTGCTGCTGATGCTGATGCTGCTGCTGCGCAGACCAAAAGTAAGAAATCAACGCAGTTGGGGGCCAAAGCAGCAGCCCCACGATCATCATCGTGCCGATCGCAATGATTATGGAGCTGCGGCCCATAACAAGTAATAAAATAATAACACAGATGGTGGGCCCTGCACTCTAAAATGGGTCCCAAGTGGTGCAAGGAGGCCAGAGGACTAGACCCGGATCCGGTGGAATCGGCATCGAACGGCTCTAGCCAAAAGCTGCATCTTAAATGCTGAATATTGGATGTTGGCGCAGTGAGCTACTTTCTACGCCCCACTAAAACGGACAGCAGGAGTGGAGCTGCACAGTGGTTTGGTTATGGGTTGAAATATAAGTTACATAAGAAGTTATGATTTCCAGAGTATGATGTCCTATTTGCAACTTATTCTTTTCGTCAATTGAAGAAGTATTTAGACTCGATTTTATTTGAAAACTATTTTGAATACCACTGTGCAACTGTATCCCCTAAAAAACCAAAGTCCTACTATTTTTTTGCATGTGGAGGGCAACTGGAAGCTGTCAACGAGTTAATATACGAGCGACACAAGCGCAAACGAGTGCAGATATCCCCCACATATACTTGTTCGACGGTGAAAGAGACGGACAATGTGGCAGGGAAAGAGATGGGGCGAGAGCTTATTCCTTGGCAGTTAGGCCAATTGGCGTTCGGCTCCAATTAATTGCGGGGAAGGAAATTGTTGTCGCTGGTTTTTATTAGCGCTCCAGTCATAAATCGCCCCAGAGCAGCCAGCATTAGGCCTACTTATTACTAAAAACCTGAGAAAACATCCTCCGATTTGTTTTAAAAAATTCAACCTACCGCTCGTCCTGCTTCGTTGTTGTGGAGATTCATTTTCTCGCGGAGATTGCGACCACGCTCGCCAGTGTCCACGAATTCCCGGGAGAACTTGAATCCGAATCCGATATTGTCAGAGCAACCGCCCCATTCCCAATCCCTAACTCCGGCCACGCTGCCAGCCTGGTGGTTGGCCTGGGGAGATCGGGACTGGTGGCTGTAGTCGCAGGTGCAGGACTCGATGGTCCCCTCGCTGCAGGCCCTGGCAATGGAGTGGGTCACCGCCGCACTGGTGATGGCGTAAATGAAGCTGGTTTCACGGCAACCTGCAAGAAATTATAAAAATTTTTAAATTAATATAAAAATTTCAATTAATATTTCAACTGAATTATTGTTTCTCCTTCAATGCCATCATTATTTTCTTAGCCTTCTGGGTGTTCCACTTGGCACTTGGAGTCCAACACACAATCCCCCAAGACAAGATCTCAATCTCAGTCAAGTCAAGTCAAGTCCTCCTCGTCGTCGTCGTGGGCAAGCGTTTCGTTATGAAAATTTTTCGTTATGAATAATGACACTTGTCTTCCAAAGTCTGGTCAATTATGACACTTCAAGTTATCAATGCCACCGTGGCACAGTGGAGAAGAGAGATGAGCCCACCAAAACCTGACACAGATTAAACGCTCAACTATAAATTCCAACTTAACACTTTCGGTCCATCGCAGTACAATCCATTCGAGTGGACAGTTTCCCCTCTTTTTCCATATACCCCATATATATTTTTTTTATTTTTTTTATTTTTAGTAACTGCCTCTGTGTGGAGGACCCTCGCTTCTGTTTCTGTTTCGGTTTCTGGTCTGGAGAGTCCGAGAGACCATCACAGATAAAGAACAATGAAAATTGAATTTACATGTTGCAGATAATTTTTCAAGTGGTTTCGCCTCAGTTCATAGCTCAAGATATGATATATATTTATAGGGTTTGGTCTTGTATCTTCTCCGTTCAGGTAGCTGGAAATTCTTGGGTAAAAAGTATGAGTAAGCGGATGGACTGTCAACTGGGTTTTTGAATTATACAAATGAATTTCGTAGAGTGTCAAGTACTTAAACATTTAAGATTTATATTTAAGAACAGTTTTAAAGGGAACTATATTCGTTTTATGATAATAGTTCCCTGTCCTTGTTTTTTGGGGATTCTAAAAATTACCATCAGCCTTTTAGTTTCAAAGGTGTTGATTGATGTACCTATGATTGACTAGTCTATACTTGACGATTGACGCATACCCATGCTAGACTATATCACCCAAACAACTTCCGCTTGGTGTTAAAAAAAAAAAATTTCGCCGCTTTTGATTTCGATTTCCTGGAATTCGACCACGAACGAAACCGAAAAGAAATGATTTGTTTCTCCCACCATGTTTTTTTTTTCAATTCCCGGTTAATGTTTGTTTGTTTGTTGTTGGTGGTTTCGTTTTTCCTTAAATAATTTCACGTTTGTAACAAAATTTAAGGCGCACACAGGTAAATTGTGTGTAAATATGTGCAAGATGTTTGGGCCGCGATAAGAAAGCGGCGCATGCGCAAACGTTTTGGCTTGAGAGTATCCAGAGGCTCGCAGGGGCGTGGGTGGTAGGGGATTTTCCCCTGGAACAGTCGTGTGGAGAGGAGGTGGTGGGGGGTAACAGTACAGAGGCGTGACACAGTCATTGGTGACTTTGTTTTCTGGTGATTAGCTTAGCAAGAATTCGCGTTACCTTTTGGAAGCGAAAAAAAAAAACGAGAAAGGTAATTTCATTTTTGTTTTTTATGTTTTATTTGGTGTTTGCATTTCGTACTCTCCTTTCGTGGTTTCTTGTGTAAATAGCGAACAAAAGATAATAAATTGAAAAAGATCGGGGGTTTGGTGGTTCAATGGTTGGAGTATGTACCTACCAGTACCCTGAGCAATTAACCAAAGAAATGCCAAATGAGCGGGGTGTGGCCAAAATGGAGCAACCAAAAAAAAAAAAAAGTAAAATTTCCGTATGTGTAATACGATATGGTTGTATTTTTTTATTTCTGGTCTGGTATAATTGCCAAAACGGATTTCCGCTGTGAGTGGGCGTGTCGCAAACTGATTGAAATTGAGAGCAGCCCGAGTAGCCCAAAAAGGAGGAGAATCAGGAGCAGGATTTAGTCTGCTGATCACCGAGCTGAGCAACTGCCAAAAAATATAACTGAAATATAGCATGAGGGAGTAGGGCTCATCGCAGGGATAAGCTGCTTAGTGACAGCAGTTCTCGGAATAGTTAAGAGACCTCTTGATATAAAACCCACAGGAATACAGCAAGGACACCCGGGGTGGCTTCGTCACGAACCGATGATTGCCAAAAAGGAAATCTCTACCCCCGACGAGAAATCACTAATAGAGACAGCCTGTTAAAGCGTGTGGCGTGGCAAATTGACAAGGTGTCACCAATTAGAAAACAAGTTAGAGAAGCCTAAGCCCAACCCGAAAAAGTGGACATAAAGAGTCCCCTCGGCGACAGGCTATATGAATTATGTCCTGGAATCTGGTGTGCCCCGCTGGCAGGGTCTTCAATTCTTTCCTGAATTTTTAGTTTTAGAGCCACTGGTTCCGTTCGGTTAGCATTCGAACCCCAAGTGTTAATGGTGCTCTCTATAGGTGTTAATTAGGGCCAAGGGCACAGAAAAAACATTAAAAATTTGATTGTGGAAAGCGATGAAAGTGCTGCGATAAAAAGCTGTCACCAGGGCAATAATTTCCCTTTTTTTCTCTCTCTCTCCCGTTTTTAAGTAATCCATAAAATGTCAAGAGTTGCCGAAAAAAAGAGGGGCTCATAAAAAGGATGTTAGTGAAGAGTCAAAATAACTTGATAAGGTCAAGAGCCTGGCTATAAAAGTCAGCTGCTGACAGTCGCAAGGGATCGAAGCCACGCGACGCTGGCCACGCCCTAAAATGTATATATTTCGTATATATCCGTGAGCCATCCCACCAGGTAGTTTTAGTTTTTCAGTTTTCAGGATGTTCAGGAAGCAGGACAAAACGGTAGCTAATAAAACGGCAGGCGACTGCAATTCTAGCTAAAAACGCGGCAGGACAAGATCTGCGCATGCGCGACTTTTGTTTACATTTATATAAGAACAACTGGGAGATCTCCTGGGATTTTGCTGTTTGGCGCAGCAGGCGAACAAAACTCCCCGAAGACGACAAGCACGTTTGATTGATTTGAATGGCTGACTGACTAGCTGACTAGCAGACTGAGTGAGTGAGTGAGTGACAACAGTCTGTTGTCGTCTGTCTGTTTGTCCTTTAGAGTCCAGTGGTTTGGTGGTTCAGTGGTGCTGCCAACTTGTCCTCATTAGCATAAACCCGCTGAAATCCAAGTGGAGCAAGTGCAGCCAGCACACAATGCGCACTCTTTGTTCCTCGTCCGAGGGAAAGTGGCCTCTTCAAAAGGGTAGTCAACCCATATATGTATATATGTATAAAATATACATATTACCAAGTGCTCTCAGATCGTATTACAATAACAAACAAGCGCCACCAAGTAAGAGGTCCAGGGGAGTGACATTTCATAACATAAATAAAGTGGAAACCGAAGGGAAAAAACTGGATTTCAGTTGGTTATGCAAGCAATTTGTGTTTAGTTGCCTTGTTTTCTAGTTGCAACTGCATATATTGTAAGGAAAAACGAAGGCGTCGACAGCAATAGTTGATGCATAGATCATATTTCCCAGGGATCGTTAGGATCCCGAAGAAGCTAATTGAGATTTGGAGGAGATTGGTAACAAAAATAATACCCGCATGTGATGCAATTTGAATTTTAGCTTAGAGAGAAAGATTGCCATCTTGTAATTTAATATTTACAATCCCGCACCCCTTTTAATTTCATATACAACTTACCTCGATCTACGATTTTGCCGAATAGATTCTTGCCCCTCGAAATGGTTTTCGTCGAGCAATTCCAGCGGCGATTCCGGAACTGGTGCTGGCACTCGCTTATGGCCAAGTTGGCGCCTTTGACAAGAGCTCCCAGTACGCCAGGATTGTCCCTGACCAAACGTCGTTGTTTTCTTCTCAATGTTGAGTGAATGGCCGGATCCATGTACATAATGGGTGTAATGTTGTTTGGTTCGCCGACCTTGGCAATGCCCCTGAAAGAAAATGGATCAGAAAACCCAAGAGTTAATAGAGCAATCGAGGGGAGAACAAAAAAAATGGGTTGTCAAAACTATTTAATGCTTGGCTTGGTTTTTGCGCCTAATTATGAGAATGGGAATGTGGGGAAGGAGGGTTTTCCAACAGCTGAAATATATATTTCCATGACATCTTTGTCTTTGGTTATGGGTTTGTTTTTTTTTTTTGTCATATTTTCCAGGGTTTTGTGTGTCTTTCCACTTGACTTGAGAGACGGTGTTGCTTTTCTTTTCGATGTGTGTATTATTTTTTCGGTTTTTCATTTTGCGGCTTTTTTCTGTCCGTTGCCTGGGCGGTGCACGTCAATTGCCGGCGTAACTCAAGCATAAACCACACACACGGGTACGGGTATTATCCATAGATACACATATACTATTCAGATAGACAAATATTTGCCGGCACTTGTCGGCAACGCTTTGCTCCTCTCTGACCTGTCATAATTTATTTTCTTGTTTCGATTGTTGATCTTTATAGTATTTTTGTTCCTCGCTTCATTAGTAGCTGTATATCTATATATTCATATATATATTTATTCATACGCACAACAAACAATAAATAAACACAAACAAATGTATATTATTGGCAGGCCTCTGGAAATGCAAATTAATTGCCAATTCAATTGAATGTTGATTACGGTGGGAACGAAACGGGCATTCCATTTGAAACAATTGCGCAATGCAATGAAATTTATTAAAAACGTTCGTAAATAAACCAAAAAACATGATCGAAAGTGTAACATCTGCCACGGGTCGGGGGATTGTGCCAATCGATTTCAATTCCCAGGCGGATTAAAAAGATTCCCCATCTGAGATTTATGCGACGGCAATCCGAAGTCACACATACCTGTGTATTTCTGTGTGTTTTTACGTATTTTTGTTGATTTTTTATTGTTGAGACTGAAATTTATGCCGTTATAAAAAGTTATTAAGGCTTAGCTGAAGTTTTGCACATGATAAAAGTCAAACAAACAACTCATCACAGCTGGGGAATCTCTTGAAGCTCTTGTGGGTTATGACACATAAAAGGGAGTTCGCTTTTTTAATAGTTAAAAAAAAATGTAACTAAAAAAATTATTTCAATATTAAACAGTCCCTTTTAGATTTTTTATTGTAAAAAACAATTATAATAAAATAATATAAATTTATTACGATTTATTTAAAATTTTTTTCTTAAAGGGAAACAAAAGACTTAGGCAACGAACTTGATTTCCCTTCGGCCGCAAGTCAACACATTTTTGATGCATTTTTGTGGTAGAATTAAAAACAAATACATTCTTTCCATTCAAAACCCTCTTTCATCTCTTGAATTACTATTCTCCTAAAAAAATCTCCATTCATATCTTAAACTGTGTCACACACACACACACACACACACACTATCATGCTTCATCCCAAGTAAAAGTTGAATGCGCGCTTAGAATTTTTAATTGCTTTCATCAGAGGAAGAGGCAGGCAGACCAGAGATAAAAAACATCTTTCAAGAAGTTGAAGCTTTATTTTATATTGTGCATTTTGTGGCTTCCGCATTTAGTGCGTGACCGCTCAAGACCATTTGAAGGCATGTTTGTTGCTGTGGGAAATGTTTCTCGAAAACTTTTTTTGGGCGCGTGCCTTGTTGTTGTTTCTCGACTTCTGCCACCTATACTATTTTATTATTTTTTTTTTCGGCTGCTGTTTGCTTAAATTATTTGGAGGAAAGCGCTAATTGGTCACTGCAATTGAGCATTTAATGGAAAATATTTGACGGACTTACCACCACATGGAGCCCCGGCCCCTGCCGGATTTCTGTTTGCCCTCGACTGGGACGATGCTGCTATCGCTGCTGAACAGGGCCATCAGGCAGATCACAAAGATATAGCTGATATCCATTATTGTTAAATTTTGTGTTTGAACGGCACACACTCACTAACACTTGCTAATATATTATTTGATATATATTTTGTTTTCCGTTGAGTTGTTGTTATTTGTTTGCGAATGGTTAGGGTTATATTGATTTTATCGAGCAATTTCGCGTTCAATTAGCGCACTATAAATGAGGCATAATCATCATTAGCATGCGTATGCCGATATTGCTGCTCATATTTGTGGAATTAATTGCGAAATCGAAGACCGGCGATGATGATCACACGGCAATCATGGGACGCAACAATCAGACTTGTGTTGTACGAGTTTTCCCAAAAATTATAGATGTTGTTTGTCCGTGTGTGTTTAGACTTTGTAGAGTAGAACGGTCTCTTGGTATGCTCTACTTATAGATCGGTGCTTAAGTTGGGTTTATCGCGACGATTCTTCTTGTTTAATTCGATTCGAGCGGAGGAGTAAAGATTGTTGCCCGGTTAAGCGCCAACACTTAACTGAAACACACGGTGCGTTCTTTCCAACGACTCTGCGTTTGTCAGCAGCGACCCGATTTCCGAGATGCCCGATCCGCTCCGATCGCCTCGTCAGCCTTCGGTTTTTTTTTCAGTTGACACCCGATCGGCGATCGCTATATTCCATTCAGTTAGAGTGGGGCGGAGCAATGGCTCCGATCGCCATGGTAGTCTGTGCGCCAGAACAGCTCCGCTATATCTTCGGCCATACTTCCGACACGATCGTGTCTTCTCTTCGTAGTATCGCCTCTCTCTCTATCCGGGCTATATATAACTCGGTGTGACTGTGTTTGTGTGTGTGTGTGTCTTATATAGCCGGCATGGCCAATAAGAAATGGCGGAAATGGAAAAACTCTGCTGCTCGGCATTTTCGGTATAATAATCGATTGTATTGCCAGATTATTTGCGCAATCTGACGAAATTTCGTAATACCATCAACCTCAGTCAAGCGAATGCATTTAATTATATTTATTTGTGGCAATTTTTTGGCTAACCTTTTTTTTGCGAGGCATTTATAAGTTAAATTTTTATGGCTGCTTTGATATGCTTACCGTTTTTCGTTATTTGCGGTTTCAAACTAATCATT
This sequence comes from Drosophila ananassae, assembly GCF_017639315.1. Taxonomy (NCBI): domain Eukaryota; kingdom Metazoa; phylum Arthropoda; class Insecta; order Diptera; family Drosophilidae; genus Drosophila; species Drosophila ananassae. Next base: position 13,421,495 of record NC_057930.1, read on the forward strand.
TTGATGGATAATAGGGGGTTTTGTTTTATAGTTTTGGCTTTTATACCTTTGCTGGAAGAGGTACTAAAGTTTTAGCTTTCTGGGATATGTTTTAACTATAAATATTTATCACTATTTCAAGTGTTAATATAATAGTTTATCTGTAGTTAATTTTTAAAGTCGGAATGGTCATATAATCATATCGTTGCTTGATTACCTCTTTGTTGTATAAGCTACTAATTCTATATATTTAAAAATCCATTAATTTTTATAATTATTATTTTTACAATTATCAAATTTATACTTAAATAGTTTCTCTTATTTGGAAATAATACCACAAGAAATTCCTCAGTACTTGGCTGGTGTATACATGCTCTTGGCCAGAACAAGTTTTATGCCTCTTTTCGGAGTAGATTTTTCGGAGTCGTCTGCAGTCTTATGTACTGGGCTCGAATGCAGCCAACTCACTCACACTTGGGCCATTACATTCAGAGCTGACTTTATGTCTTACCTTTTCCTTAACCATAACCTGGCTGCTTCCACTAATTGGACAGTGGCGGCGTCATATGTGTGTTGTTAAATAAAAGCAGGTATCCCCCTCTGCTTTTCCCCTTTTCCCCTTCTGAAAACTCCTTCCCTTTTATGTTTCGGCCATTTTAAACGAATTATAAATGTATTTTTTTTCTATTAATGTTCTATTTTGAAGCACAGGAAATATAAAATTTTTAGAAAATAAATAAAAACAGGAAGAACAAAATGGCCATCGGAACTCAAACCGTTAGTCGCTTTAGGCCAAAAATCCCTTGGCAAATATTAGCATAGTCTGGGCGCTGGAAAAAAGAGTTAGTAACCAAAGGAAAAGGGTAAAGGAGGAGTTGCAGGAAATTGTGCTTGTATTTGCTTAGGCCCCGGGGCCGGGGCTGGAAAAATTAGCGCGTTCTTATTAATTTTATTGCTCGGGAAAAACCAAATGATGAGACACACACGCACTCCCAGACGTTCACATTCGTCGGGTGAGTAAGAACAGAAGGCTGGAATGTAAATAAATCATAAAATCTGAACTTTTACTCCTCGCTGCTGTAGGTACCGATCATCACTCTCCTGGCATAGTCTTTTCACATTTCAGAGGTTGTAAAACCAACCCGAATCGGTCAGACCAACTATAGTCTATAGCATAATGGGTCTATTTATTAACTAATGGCAGATAGAGACAGTGGTGGTAATTTCTTAATGGGTAATGATCATGAAAGAGCCATTTAAAAGAGTTGTAAAAAATTTAATAAAATCTATTTTAATGTCTTCTAAAAATAATACCAAAATTGTTTCATCTGTTTAACATTTCCTCACTCTATTTGTATCGAGTTTGTACACTGGTTAGCCACCACAAAACAGTTCGTAACAAATTCGAGGCTAACCAAGTTCCGACCTTCAATCTGATATGGCTAATCCATCAAAATATAATATCTATGCGTAAAACATCGCCACAACAATTCTAAACAAACCAAAACCCAAAACCCCCGAGAGACTCAACCTTGAAGTGGCAAAATTAAGCAGTGTGTGCGTCCTTGGACTTTTATTTACAAGGACAACTGTCTGGTCTACCAACAAGGAGCTGGTGTCTCAAGGATATTACCAAAATATAGCAGCTTGTTAGGGAAACAGGTCGAGAAGTCAAACTTTTATTGGGTTATATATGTACATTCTTTGTCGTAGTTTCAGATTATTGCACAAAAAGTGAATGCTGGAATTTTAAGGAGTTTCCCAAACAAGTCGAAAAGTCAAACTTTTTCCGGACTAAACATTTTCATTTTCTTACACCTTTCGGTAGAGAGTGGGTGTTGTTTCCCTAAAAGTGTAAAATCTAGGCTCATAATTGCAAATAATCGCCTGGCGATGAAGCGCAACTAAAATGCAGGCGGAGCAGGAGGAGGTCCTGTACCTGGGCCTGCTAATCGCTCACAATCGGAATTTATATGGTCGGCAATCATTTGGCATCATTTGCAACTTTGCGTCTGCAAGTTGTAGGATTCCCTCCGCCCATTTGCCCCCTGGTCCTGTGGATCTATGAATTCGTTAGGTTGCTCAGTTGTCAACAGGCGGGTAGAGAGCGTTGTCGCATTAGGCACGCTGTGTCCTGTCAGCAGAATTGGTAAAATCAGCAGCAGAAGCAGGGCTATCCGCCACTGGCCAGGGGTCATAGGCCAGCACCGATCGCCGCATGACTTTTCGTAGCCCGAGTTTTCCGTTTTTGTCCCTTGCAGGGTGTGAAAATTGCTTCCAAATAAAAATTTGCAACACTGTGCTGCGTTTATGGGCCTCCTGTTTTACAAAACAGCTAATGTGCCGTGCAAAAATGATACGCTTCGAGCGGGGTCTGGAGTTGCCTCGGGGTTCTTCTTGGGTTCCAAAATTCCCTCTTCTAAGTCCCGAGACCCGTGATCATCTCGACGATCATCATGGACGAGCTGCTCGCGATCATCTTGTCCTGAAGATTTCCTGAGCGTGTCCTTTCTTTGTTGATTGAAAACAGTCCGGGCACTTGCTGTGCCTTCTGCATGTTTTATTGCACTCGATTTTACGCTCAAATCCTGTCTGAACAGATCGGTCCAGATGATCGCTATTGCGTCCGATATTGATCGACACCTAATGGGCATGACATGAGACGATTAACCCGGGAGATGCTGCAAAGGTTGTAAATGTTTTCTTTGGTTCTTATGGTGGATTTATTTGTGATAATTGGGGAGTGAACGGGTCGTGATCTCTTTATTGTGTAGTTTTTTGAGATATTTGTTATTTTAGGTTTTGGGATTTTATATTAAATGTGAAAAGAAATAATGTAATGTATGGTATTCTCATATCCACCAACTGTGCCCCCTGAAACCCCCTTTAATGTTTTAAAAAAACTACAGATGAATGTCTCACTAGACTAATTCATGACCATCTAAGCCACAGGTAATTTAGACACCCAGCTGCAGTCAGTAAATTGCCCAGCACTCTTGGCCATATAACAGCCACCAATGGCCAACATCCCAGAGCCATGGCCAGATCTCGATCTTGAGACTTTGCGTGCTTTCCACTCCCACTCTGATGCCGAGATGCTACGATTCTGATGCCTTGGCCTGCCATTGATGACTCCACATAATTTGCTTTGCTTTTTTGTTGTATTTATTCTACTTCCAAGAAGTGGAAAGAAAGGAGGTGGGGCAAAATGTATATGGGTGAGATTTGAAAATAAGCCATAATCAACGCCATCATCATCATCGTGGTAGTCGTCGGAGAGCATCCAGCCATCGATGATGGTGGTCGGTCTCCGGACTTCAGCCAATAAGGTTTGCTTTGGTTGGGTTTAAAATACCCCCTACCCTCTGGGCCACCTTACCCGTGGCCTCACCATCCAGCAACAGCACCTCTCACCTTCTACAAAAACAACAGTTACCACTAACCAACTGTTGTTGTTGGTGCTGCTCGAGGCGTTAATATTTTTTCTGGCCAAGTCCATTCCATTCCATACCATACCATACCATACCAATACCCTCCGTTGCGTGTCTTTCTCTTTCGCTGGGAGGTCCATTTTGTTGTTAACTTCACTCCGACTCCACTACTAAACAATAAATTTTGTTGGCCCGTCTGTTAGCCTGGTCTCTTAGCCGTAGCCGTGTTGGGCTCTGTTCGACATGGTTCACGCACTTTAGGCCAAAATATGCCACTAATAACTACCGAAAATGGTTGTCCGACCCGAAAGAAACTCGAAAAAGTTGAGAAAAATGGGCGTTTAGTTACGCTTTGATGACAGTGTAGAATTTTGGGCTCCGGTCCGACAATTTATATTTCCCGTTCCCCCCGCCAGCGCAAGGCACTACACAGAAATAAAAAAGAGGTAGTATGTTAAAATATATTTGGCTTAAAAGGATTAGGGATTATCTTCATAACCTTTACATTAAAAAACTATAACTACAAAAGAACTAAAGTTTGTTTAATAAACTATTTAAAAGTTTCTTTAGGAATTTCTCTCTCTGTTCATAACCTGGGGATTTTTATTTTTTGACTGTTAAGTGCTTATAAAATGTTAAAATTATACCATGCTTGGGCCCATTTTCCGTCGCCGTCTAACCATAGGTGTTAAAGTTCTGCTTATCGCGAGTTAATAACAATTAAAAAACAGCCGTTGGACTACTGCATCATGCATTATCATCCTCCACGCCGGCGGTCTCAGAGGTTCCGAGCCCAAAACTCCGGAAGTGCGATCCGTCGAGCAGCCATCGAGGAAATATGGCGGGGCGAAAGAGGAACCACTGGAGCGTATGGTGGTGGCATGTGCAAAATAACGAAACACTCAGTGGTGCCAGTTGCACTGGTGGTGGTGCTACTCATACTTTCCCCGGGTGGTTGGAGGAAGCCATTTTAGTGCTGACATTTTGGTAACAAGATCACAAATGGTTGTTAATGGAAAATAATCATTTTATAAAAATAAGTGGGCAGGTGAAAGTAAAACATTTTTAAAATCATTAATGTCCTTTTTTAATTTTATTCCTTTCTATTTTATGGCAGTAACCTAATAGTTTTCTTCTTATAAAGGACAAGTTTTTAGCCAACTGCCAAGTAGGTTTGGCTTTTTGTAAATACTAAGTCAATTTATTTAGTAAATCTTGAAGTCTGTCACTTGTCTTTTACAATCACGCCCAGCTCATTTATTAGCCACTAGTTTGATGGTCACTTTCTGGGCGTGCCCAGAGAGCCATCAGCCGTCAAGTTTGGATTTTTTCTTGTGCCATCAGCGTTATTGGCGCCATTTTGGAGGCAATTAATTTGAATTTTTCCTGGCGTTAATTGCACAATGACAAAGCTGTCGCCGTCATCGTCAGTAGCCACCGCCTCGTCTTCATTATTTGCCATTTAAACAACAGTCGAAGACAAGTTGCTACCGCTTCGCTTTTTTCTCTCTTGGCTTTTTAGTTTTTTTTTGTCTGCCAAAAGCACACAACCAGACACATACGCACAAAAAAGCCGAATGATATTGGCAGCAGCATCCGAAACTGAAAAAAGACTAAATAGCAAACAACAAAAAAACAAGTTGGCCAAAAGCCACTCAGCCACTTGGCTTGCGTTTGTCGCAGCAACTAGTGTGTTTGCCTATTTGTTTATGGCTTTAAGCCGCCTCGGCTGCCGCCTGTCAATAACTGTGGGAAAAGCCAACAAAACTTGATGAGCCACTAGCACCACAAAAATTTCAGAGGGGTGGAGGTGGTGGTGCTGGTGGTGCTTATGACGGAGGTGGCATAGCGAAATCAAGATCATTGAAGATCATTGGCTGTGATGGCGTTAAATCCTTAAGACTGTTTGGTAAAACTTGTCCAAAAGATAGGAGAATAATCGTATATATGGATTTCAAATCGATTTTAAAGTGATCCACTCTCGCGTTCTCAAGGATCTCACGTAGACCGATCTCGACCACCCATAATGTAGTTTATTTCGCTTCCTGGAAACACAGACTTTGTTCGGACTATATGACTAATTAATATGTGGCCTTTTTGGCACAATTGTTTGGCTACCGATCGCTTGGAGGATTTCCAGGAAGATTACACAAATAATTAAGTTGTTTAAGGGTTCATTATTTTTCACGGCTTTTGTCGGCCTCCGTCGAGCTGCTGCTGACCTTTTGTTAACAAAAAGCGGCACAAGTCACACATAGAAACAGATACAAAATGCGGATGCGCACGGCTACAGATACAGATATAGATACGGGGATACTGGATGGCAGGACACAGGGAGGGTGAATGCCAGCTGGCCACTTAAAATCGATTTCGAGGATGTACAATTTATCCTTCGGCCATAGCGAATGGGGGCCAGGATTTCGATTGAGGCTCGGAATCAGAGTTGGTCGGGAGTGTGGGATCTATTCAGTTGTTGATGGAAGACGAAGTGATGTCGTACGTGGTTTGGTTACGGCGGCATTGGGTCAAAGGGCAGCTGGAGGCGTCTCCGGGTCGCGACGAAATCTTGGCGCCAAAAAGAATGCCAGAAATGTTAAATCCCCTCCAACCCAATTGGATTCGCACTTCATAAAATGCATAATCTAATGATCGAACCCCCCACACACATGAAAATTCCAATTATTAAACCAAAAAAAGAGGAAACCCAGCGACAACAAGGCGGTGGCGCCAAACTGCACTTGATTCTCCGTTCTCCATTGATCTCCACAGTCTGACGCAATAATTAAGTCATTTTAATTATTAGATGACAGCCACCCAAGACCAAAAAACCAAAACACAAACGCACAAAAAAGAAACTCAGCCGCCGCCGACTATTTTTGGTATTTGTATCTGCAGTCTCGCCAAATCCTCGAGGGATTTGTTTATTTTAACTTGATTCAGGTTTTTCACACATTCGCCGGTGTTTTTCCCCCTCAGATTTGTTTGCCCCGATTGCCGATAGTACAGATTGCCGGTTCACTTCGGCGCGACATCTCGGAAACCAATTTTTCTGGTCAGCAGTTAATAAGTTTCAACATTTTATGCAAGTGTCGCCTGGCACTCTTGCTATTTTGTTATTCCATTCTTTTTTCGTCATTGAGTGGTTTTGGGAAATTACCACGCTTAAGTGCATCCACAATGAGCCAGGAAAGGAGGAGGAAGAATCATAGACTTGCTCACGTACACGTGCCGTGACGTTTCTAAATTGATCAAGGACTTTTCCCCGATTGTTATTCTAGGGTGCATTGACTTTTGCCTGCGCCCGGAAAAATCGAAAATTTGTTTTCCATCCAAAATTGAAAAATCTTTAAGTAGGGCTCGGATTGCCTTGGCTCTTCACTAAGCCGCTGTTTGGTTATTTAGTCCCTGTTTTTTCCCACTCGGATTGGTATTTTAAGTGGCCGTGTCGTGTGGTCCTGGGGAACTTCAGTGTGCCAACTGTCTGTGGAAATTAACTAAATGTTGGTGTCACATAACAAGGATGTTAATTTGGGATATGAAGAGGAAGTGAATATTTCTTAAAATATTAAGGACATTCGGAAAATTCCAATACCTATGCACTTCATTTACTTTAAAACATTTTTAAAACCAGTTTGCAATTTCCTTGGCTGTTTAAAAACTAAACTATTGACAATCTTTGAGGAGTATTGACATTCCCTTTTTGCCAAAAAAATAAAAACCCTGAATACTAAGTGATCTTCAATTGATTGAAAATCCCCTGTAGCCAATACTAATCCCTCTCAAACGAAGAGACTTTCCCATGAGAAGAGTCAACACAAAGTGCATCAGCAATCCCCTAAAAGATTCCCAGGCTCAGGAAAATCGTGTGAGTGAGTTGGGAAATTCCACAGGACAACTTGGCTAGACAATCTCTAGCGCACTTCCTCCTGGTTTTTTTTTTTTTTTTTTTCCTTTTAGCCCGGTCAATGAAAGTTTTTTTGTGTCCCCACCATTCCGGTCGGCACTTTCTCTGTGAGAAGGACAGACAGAGGAGCAATCGAAACAACTTACCGTTCATATAAAGATTACATTTTGGGTGGCATTTTTCGTAGGAAAGATAAGGCCTTTTCCCCGACCTCACCCATTGACCAAAAAGAAAAAATAAAACCCGCTCCCCGAATATAAAAATCCAAGAAAGAAATACAGATGAAGACATAAAGCGTGGCTAATCGAACATTTCGAGCAGAGTCGAGTCGGTTTGAGTCAAGTCAGAGTCAGATTCACACCGGCGATAAGCGGCCTAACCAATATCTACAGGTGATAATTATATAATTTGTGACGGATGGACAAGCACATAAAAATGTTACACTACAGAATATTTTTTTTATAGTCACTCTTCGCCTTCTCTGTTTGCCGTCGAGTGTCTTTTGTCTTTCGCCTCCATTTCTTTGTTTGCTGACGATGGCATGAGTTAGGAGGTGCGGCCTGTCCTCTACACCCCAAAAAATAGTAACACAAAAAATTCCTATTCAATAGAAATTTATTTCTTAAAAATATTTGTACTAGCTCTTTTTAGATCGTGGGAGGTAGGCATAAAGAACTCTGTACTTTATGCTCTTGTGGGAAAAGGATATTCCAACTTATTAAGCACTACTCTAGATTTAATTTTAATTTTGTTCTTATAAAATAAACATTTGGTAAATTAATTTATAATTTGTATAATAACCTTATAATATTATTAACTAATAAAAATATGAATTTCTTTTAGTGCACCTAGAACATGAGTAATGCCTATGGGAAAGTGTCGACAGAAGAGTGAAAATTGTAGCACTGGGTGGGCCGTGGGAGTTTTTTTGCCCAGAGCAGCTCCTCGCACATAGATACACCTTTATATGTAGTTTAGTAGGGGGATAGGGAAGGGAAGAATTCCTTGGGCTCTACCAGATCCTAAAACCACGATCTTTTCGCCGTGGCTCTCCTTTTGTTCGTGCTTAATTGTCGTTGCGGGGAATTGTTTGGAATTGTTGGTTCGGGTCTTGGCGGATTCCGTAAATTTCGCATTCGTTCCGAGACCCATGGAGCTATGGGCTATTCGTCATTCGCTTGTCCGACCGCCGGACCATTGCCCCACCATCTCACCATCATTATCATTATCATCATCATCCGGATCATGATCTTGTTTGATTTTTTTGCGATTTAGCAAAAATTACTTTTTGCCCAAGAAAGTTTTTGGTCCTCTTGGTTGGTGCGTTCTTTTCACAGCAATGCTGCACAGTTTTTTGCTGCCATTATTAATTTCGCAAACGTTTTAAATGGCTAAGACGGAGAGGGCCATAACTTTAAATATGCCATGTGAAGCATTGAAGAACCGAGAAGCGAACCAAGAATCCTTTTTCCAGTGACAGTTTGCCCATCATCATCGTCACAAAAACCAGTGCAAAAAATGTTGTCTGTTTTTTTATTGTTGCTACTGCTGCTTTTTGGCATTTTTCTGTACGCATTTCATTTTCGACATTTTTTGTTGGCGTTTTTTCCATGGCTTTTTAGCTTCGTAAGCGTGCAATTCTCCGGAGACATTTTTGTGCTGGCGGACAAAAAACTAGAACCGAAGCTCGGAGATTTATTTCTTTCGTTAAGGATTTCTGCAGCAGATTTTGCATTGCAGATCCTTTCCGCACATCGATCCAGCCAGCCAGTGGATCGATCCATCCGATCGTCATTATCTTTATGCCCGAAATCTCGATCAGTCCTGTCTGTCATTCAGTCAGTCAGTCAGTCTCTATCCCTCTTGGATCGATCATTTTGGAGTCAACTCTCGTCATGGCATCGTGGCAAATGTTTAACATTTGTACGCCTGTTTTTTATTTATTAATTTTTGGCTTAGGTTTTTTAAGATTTTTTCGCTTTAAGCCGCAGGCATACCAAATAAAAAACAGTTTCTTTTGTTTCTCGCTTGGCCATTTTTTGTGTGCATTAATAAAGAAATATTTTTAATAAGCTTTCATTCATTTTTAACGAGGGTTAAAAATTCTGTAGAGACGTTCACTTTTTTACGCACTGTTTGTTTTTTTGTTTTTGTTTTTCTCCCCAGTGATTCGATTTGATTCATCTAATGGATTTTTGGAATTTGCTGGAAATGGACCCATGGGAGCTACTCTCGAATGATGTGTACCTCGAATCTGTAAATTCAATCAAATTGCAATTAAAATGATGACTAACACAAATATGGCTTGAAGTCATAAAACTGAACTCTGATTAATTGTGATGATTGAAAATAGATTTATGGAAGATTATGCATTATTTGTAGTAGTAAAATATATTATATATTTTTTTTTAAATGATGTATTTCCCGTGAAGTCTTTTAGCTTTTTTACAATGACTTTCCTTCCATCTAAAATATGTTTCCTAAATAAAATAGACTCTCTTAATATATTTCTTAGCCTTTTAAGATATACTCTTTTGATTACTTTATCTACTTCCCCCTCCTAACAATTTTATTTTCCGCATCCGCACCTCTGATCCAGTCGAAACCCGACCCCATTTAATTTGCTTGGAGTTTATCTCACAGGTGGCGGATTTAAGAAGTGGAGCTGGGGGATTCTAGGCAATCTGAAAATTGCAGACATCTTGGCAGACACACGCCCCATTAGGCCCGACATTATCGTTTCCATTTCCAGGCATTTGGCAAAGCACTTTCATGGGGGGAAAACGAAAATGAAAATTGGCATTGAAATGGAATTGGTTAAGAAGTTGGTGCTCTCTACCATGTGGCCACCCATCTGTTTTTTTTCCTTCCTACTTTTCTGGCCGTTTGTAATGGACTTTTCAATATGCAGAGGAATTAATGTGGAAGTTGGGTGAGGTTATGGATGATAAGACAACTGAATGGTCGGACCACTTGTGGCGCAAAACGTTTAAAAAACATTTGCAATTGTGCGGATCGGTGATCGGTAGCTTGGTTTTTTGTGTTCCTTTCGGTTTGTGGGCCACCCTGAAGCAAGGTCCTGAAGGATGTGCCGACAAAAGGAACTAACTGTTCATCGCACACGTTGAAGATGAAGACGCAGACCGACCGACCTACCGACCGACCGACAGAGGCGTTTGTATGCCATCAACTGACAGCCAAAGAATGGGCCAAAATCCTGGTCGATAAGGAGGCCGAGTCCTCTCCCTCTGTGAAAGTAAATGCTTGTCAGCTGCGGCAGGAAACACACAACACACCCAGAAAAAAAATTAAATAAAATAGAGAAAGAAAAGTGAGATAGAAAGAGACAGTAACCAAACAGAGAAATACAAGTTAATAATGTCTTCATTATTGTTGAAGCGTAACTAACGTGGTTTACACATATTAGCCGGGAAAGGTGAAAGACAGCGTTGAAAATCGCCAGCTAGGTGGGCCAAAGTCTGATCAATGGAACCTCAACCGATCCACAATTGTTTCTCGTTTTCTCCTTCGATTCTCCTCTTTTATATTCCCCTGCATATCGGCGGTGATAAGGCGTAAGGCCCCTGCCGGTTGACATGACACAATTTTTATTCAAATGGCCAGCAACATGAGGCTGCATTATCTCCGGTGGGAATGTCGCACAAGACGCAAGTCCACAGAGCACTACAGTGGTGCAAGGTGTTATGAATCTAACAGAATTTTAAAGTGAGAATAGGTAATAAGAATAGGTAATGCCTTTCTTCCTAGTACTTCTCTAAGTTATTTTAATAAATGATTTTGTAGTCGGTTTCCTATTGTTATCCAAGGACCTCTATTTGCATTAGATTCTTATGGAACCCGCTTATATCTACTGTATATATTTCATAGAATCTCATAGAAACATTTAAGAACTTTTTAATGTATTTCGAATCACTGTGCCATCGATGAGCTCCCCTGGCGAGCATAACTTTATCACTTCATTTGCTGCCGCTGCTGCAGTTTGACCATCACTTGAGCTCACAGCCTTCCACTTCTTTGATTTCGCCTCCCCTGCCTGCTCCGCTCCCCTCCCAACGACCTCATGCCGCGTGTGGCAAGGGCAGTGGCAGTGGCAGTAGCCAAGATTGAGCCAAGTCGTCGGTCTGGTCCGCTCGTCATCATCAACATATGCAGTCCTACTATAGTATGTCGGACCAACCGCACAGCAGCCCAACAAAACAGGCGACCCGGACCACCCAGCTCATCCCAACCTGAGACCCGAGCAGATCTGCCAGGGAATATTACGGGGAGTAGTGGGTATATGGATATCGGGGTGTATACATGGGCATGGGAATCCGAAATCGAAAGGCTGACTGGAATGGACACTGGACTGGACTGAGCTGGACTGCCCGTTGCGTTTGGCATTCTTTGAGCTGTCGTCGCCCCTGACTAGAAACTAGAAAACGCTAAAAGATAAATGGGAACAGACTCTGGGATATCTCTCAATAGACTCGCAAATTGGCAGCTGGTCGTCAAGTGCTTCCGTTTACTTTCCTTTTCCCTTTCCCTTTTCCCATTTGCCCAGTTGTGCCACCAGTGTCTTTTCATTTTTCACTGGCCACTGGTCAGTTCCGGCGCCGCATATGCCACAAAGATAAAAATAAATAATGGATAAAACTGGGAAATTAAAGGAGACTCTTCCCCCATCCCCCCAAAAAAGAAAATGAAAAACCCTGATATTAACAACTAAATGGCCTTAACTGATATGTGTCACTTGCATTGGAAAATTACAGTGAAGTTTTGTTAAAAAAAACAAAGAATTTAAGGAGATGATCAAGCTATATTTTCTATAGGGTTTATGATTTGACTTTATTTGGAAAAAAGACAATCCTTTTACTCCTTGTATGTCTTAAAAATTCCACAAATATTTTCCATTAAATTCAACTTAAGCAAGTCCCACTGTATCTAGTTTTTTAAGCAATGCGGAACAACTGACCAACCGAGAGCAGCTGCTCAAAGACCAGATATCTGGGCCTGGATGTGGGACAAAGTAATGCGGCATAAGTCGAGCATATTTAGTGGGTTTTATATGTTAGTATCTGGAATGGTGGCCAATGAGTGAAGGAGGGGATGAGAGGAGGGCATAAAACGAGAGCAAACGACTAAAAGGCTCTGGCTGTCGTCGTGGCCAGATAAGATTAAAAACAATTTTATTGCAGCTCTTTAGTTGGACTCGGTTCGCTGAGATCCCAAAAACAAACTCTGAAACCCAAGAGCCTGTGTAATTTAATTAATTTAATTTTTATTCAAAAAAATGCCTTTTGATAAGCGCAGACAAAGTTGAGGCCCCACAGCTCTCAAAGAACAGGCTCCCACATTCCTTTGGCCAGAAAACGAAAACCGAACAAAATAAACAAAAAGCCAAGAGCCAAGGAAAAAAGTCGAAAATCAAGAGAGGCCGAATGATTGTGGCTTAAATCGATTAATGCTCCTAATCTGAGCCAAGAATCTTGGCCTGGTGGTGCTGTGGGATCTTCTGTTCTGTTGGCTTCATTCATTCCGGCCGGCCGGCCCTCTCGCTCGCTCATTGATTCATTAAAGATTTTTATTAAAAGGTTTTAATACTCGCATTAACTCCACACGATCTCCCTCACTCTGCTGGGACACGACATATACGATTATATATTCGACTTTACATACTGCCATTGGTCAAGTTTTAATGCTCCACCGATCTGTGGGTCTGTGGAGATGGAGCTGGCGCTTCTTTTTGCGCTGTCATCCATCGTGTCATGTTTTGTGCTTTTTCATGCCGCCTTTTTTTTCTTTATCCTCAGGGCCAGGTCTTTCTTTTATTTTCGGTTTTTTTTTTGTGGAAAGTGTGAGAAAGGAAATATCTTCATTGTGCGATCAGCCGAGCGATCAGCGATCGACAATCCACAACAAAGTGCAGCCCTATGCAGCATTAATTGTAGCCCAAAAGATCAACAAGTCAGGGCGTTGATGATTGGCTTCATCTTCATTAAGATCGGATCGTAACGTATCTGTAAGAGCGTCGATTCACCGCAGGAATGTTAAAAACGCACATATAATTTCCCCCCTTTCTACTTTTTTTTTGGTTCTTGTTTTTGGCCGCTACAAAATATGGTTTTGTTTCTTAATGTTTCACAATTTGTTACTTGGCTCGGGCCTAAGAGGTTCTAATTGAGATGGAGTCAGGTCGACCTGGGTCTAGGAGGCATTAATTGAATTGACAACCCCCGTTGGACCCAAAAAAAAGTCCAAAACAGCAGCTGGCGCTATGCCAACTTTACACTTGACAAAAATTTATTTACTTAAGAATTACTGAAACTTCAAATAACGAAAATGGCACGATTTTATTGTAGAAATTTCTGATTTGATGGAATGACTGGAAATAGTATACTCTAAGAACTCTAGAAGTCTTTTAACCTTGAATGAATACCATCCAATTTTTTCTCCGTGTTACATCGGCGATCTGATCAAGGAGTATTTACTTCTGGCTTCGACCTCAACTCCATCTCCATCTCCAAGTCGATGTTGGACCATTAAGCGACCAGAGCGGGCCAAAACCTGAACACGGAAAAAGGTTAAAAGGTTCAACATTTCATTGTTGCTCTGTTGCCTTTGAATTAATTTTTTATTGTTATTGTCTTTTCTTATTTTTTTCCCATTCGCTGGTTGCTCTGGGGCTGTGAACTCAATTAAATGAAACGCCAGGCGATCAGATCGGAGATGTCATCGGTTTACAGTATGGAAAGCAGCTGGTGGCGCCTCCAGTTTGTTTTTTTTTTTATATATATATTTTTGTTGCTTCCATTTCGTGTGACATGTGGCGACAAATTGAGGTTACTTATAGCGAAGGAGGAGCCAAGGGATAGGGAGCTGGCGGGGATCTCCCTCGGTCTCATGCTGGGGTGTTGATGTGTGGCCAATGGATTCGAATCAGGAACAGGGGAATTAATCAAGGTTAGGGGCACACAGGGTTAAAGTGTTGAAGGTTTCTTGGGGCAGGTCAGTGGGAGATGGGGATCCAATAATATAAAAATATAACCTATACATATATTCCTTAATATAATAATTCTGATCTTTGTCAATCCCACCTACTCCAGGCTTAATCCAAACTACTACTCCATTCACTATTTTCATTATTGTCTTGGTAATTATCGTGATCACGGATGATGGGTTGGGTCCAAGTGCTGTGTGCTCCACTAGCACAACTCAATCTCGAAACCCATCCCATCGCAAGCCTGGCTGGCAGAGATCGCCCCTGGGTCAATATCATCATCTTCCCAGCAGAAGCAGAAGCACTAGCAGCGGCTAACCCAAGCCAACAAAAGCAAACTGAACCAACCGAACCAATCAAGCGATAAAACATCCAAAACTATGCAAACAGTGGAAGATCGTGTGGATGTCTATATGGATTCCGATTCGGATTCGGATTCGGATTTGGATGACTTGGCCCAGGGGCGATCTGTGAACGGGTAGGGAGATCTTGGCGATCGGTAAATTTGAAAGAAAATTAAATCCGTAAATGAGGAAATCAAATATCGTAAAGTGCGCAGTCTTGGTGGCAAGTGGATTTCATGGCCTGATGAGATGGAGAAGGAGGAGGGGTAGGGGCACGCGGAGAAGGAGGAGAAGGTGGAGGGTGCAGGCTGCAAGGTGCCGGGTGCTGGGTGCTGGGTGCTGGCTGCAGGAGGGGTTGGCCAAGAGTCAGGCACTTGCTTTGCCCATCTTCCCATGAATGTAAGCAAACAGAGAGTGAGAGGAAAACACAGGGTAAGAGATTTTAGCGTTTTGCCGCCTAGACCTGGTCACTAAACACTGAAAGAAATATTTTTAAAAACTATTTCCTTCATATTTATAAAAACAATAGCTTTATTGACTAAAACATAAATGATGCTTTCAAATTTAATTACTTTTGTAGGAAGATAATACCATTTTTAGAAAGTATAAATTCTCTAAGTGATCCTTCGACTACTCCTCCGCCGATTCCCGATCTTCTAGCCCTACTCCTCCCCCTCTATATACACCATATCCTATTCCTTGTACCTTCACCGATTTGTTTGCCCAAAACATTTCTCAATTCGCTGATGCATTTTATGAACGCGTGCAGGAAGACGCTGTTCAAACAAAAGGCTAAATGCATTCTTAACCTTTTCTTCTGGCTCTAGCTCTGGCCCTTGGCCATCCCCTACCTGTGTTTTTAGCCATATCTTCTCATACATATAGCCTAAATATATAGTCTGGTATGTAGGGTTAAGTCGTGGCGCGTGAGTTCTTCAAATTGACACAACAAACACAACGTTCATTCGGGAATTTGAGAATTTGTTAAAAAAACAGAAATCAAAATGCACTTTTCGGAGCGGCGGGGATTGAAAATGGCTTAATTAGTCGAAGGGAAGACGCTTGAAGACGTTTCCCAATTCTTTTCTTCCCCGTCTGACAAAATATTTGCCAAACTCTTTTGACAGCTGTCAAGTGGTGAGCCGGAAAATGGAAACGTAGCATTTAATTCTCTTTAGTTTTTTTTTGGGGATCTATTTTCCGAACCTTTTCCCTGTTTTGTTTTTTGGTTTTTGGCTGCTATGCAAATTTGCTGAAGCACTTTGTGTGTGGCTGGTATTGGGAGCGGGGACACACTCTTCTCCTTTTCGAATATCCATCCTCTTATGCCTGAGAGCTCTTGAAATTTAGAAAAAAAGATACAATTTTCTTTTTTTTTTTGTTTTTTGAGCAAATGAAATTTTCGCTTAATCTTGCACATGTGAAGAGCAGGCAGCTGAGCAGGAAGTGATTTTCCAATGATTAACTTTGCTGAAAGGGGATTTCTTTTGGCTGCACACGATCGGCAGATAGTTCGATGCTTAGATGGATGCATAGATACAAAGATACAGAGATACATTGCTACAAAGATACATATACGTTTATAATGCAGGCGGAAAAGAGGCTCTCAGGGGCCGGTGATCGTGTTTTACCTTTTTGCTTATCATCAAGCAGACATCGCCGATCGGGCCTCATTCATAAATGTGCACAAAGTTGACAATCTTACTCAACTCCGATGCATAAAGATAGCTGAGATATGTGATTTAATGAGTGGGCTTACACTCCCCGTCCCCTGGCTTCTATTTGTCTGTTTTTGTATTTCTTGTTCTGAATGCTCAATGCTCATTGCTAAGCAAAAGTATCGATTGCACTTGGCCAAAAGCGGCTAAATGAAAAACTGGTACAACGCTGATGATCTGGGGCGGCGTTCCTTTTTTTTTCTCACACACACGCCGCACGGATCAGAGATGAGCACGTGATCGAGGGATTATAAATTAAAGGTAACTAAGTAGATGATAGAGCTACATATTCCATGATTGAAAGACTACTATCCCATGATATCCCTTCAGATCCTTTTAGCTTATAAAGCTTCAGTTCTATCAATAATCCTTACATAAAATAACATTTTTAATATTATTTGAAGCTATTAATAGCTTTATAGCACCCTAGATAGATAGACCCTTTTCTAAATACAAAATTAAATATAAAACTTGCTTTTAAATCCTAATTTCCTAGCTTTATTTATTCTTAATCATATTAAAAAGGTCCCCTTATCCTTGTATATTCTTGAACGTGAGTCTGTTCATTGAAAAATCCCTGATTGCGTGAGTTTGGAAAGAAATCACGGACTCATCGCTGGCACAGGTACAAGTTGCCGGTGAAGGAGGAAGCAGAGATGTGGCAAGAGGCAGATTGAGCGGCGGCAGCAACTTTGGCGGTCCTTTTCCAGGAAGTTGCGCCTGGCGTGCGCGCTCATCGCAGCTGCCAGATATTCTCCCTCATTCACGCGACTTGAGGCTGCCTCCCTTGCCTTGCTTGCCTTGCCGCTGTTTCCCTCTATCAGCATCCGCCCGTCTCTGTCCCAGTCTCCTCGAGGTATCTCGAGTTTTATGCAAATTAAGCAACTGCAGCAGCAACGTGAGTTTTTAGCCTACTTTATGGGCATTGCTCAGTGTCAGTTTGGCTTCTTCAGTCCCTCGATGTTGCTGCTGGATTGTTGGTGTTGCTACGTTGCATCGATGTTGCTGTTGCTGCTTTGGCTGCTGCTGCAGCACTTGTTGTCGAGCTGTCCAACTGTCGAGGTAGGTACTCGGCACTTAAGCAGTTCAGCTTCGAGTTCCCCTCTCGGTATCTGTATCTGCAAGATTGTCGTGTACCTTTTTGTTGTCTATTAGCGAACAGCATTTTTGCTCGGATATGGAACCAGAACTCGCTTCTCGCATGCGCTTGAGCGGATTTAGCTTAATTTAAATCCAAATCTTTGTGTACGCACCGATCTCTATTCTTAGCCCGTTTATTGTTTTGCATCTCTCCTTTCTAGCGGTATTGTTAGCGATCAAGTAGTTTCTATATAGTTTCCATATCCCTGTTTTAAGAAGGGATCTTGCAAAGAGGCAGGGGCCGGGGCGTTTGGTTTAAAGCCTGGAAATTGGACTACATTTTCGCAGGCATTAAGCCGCCTAGGGCGAAGGTCCTTCCATTTCGCAACAGCCTTTGACATTCGCAAATCCATTCAACAAGAAACCCTGGTAAGGATCTTGACATTTTCTCAATCGCCTAAGCAAACAGTTTATCAAGTTCAATTGGTAGAGGAAAATGGGTCTTATATCATTGTTGTAGAGGAAGACTACAGTCTTCAAATACAAAACATTAAAATACCTTGTGCAAATATTAAAAGCTTATTTTTAATTGGAAGAGAAATATTTAAAAGAGAGTCCTTCAAATTAAAATATGTTAGAGATGGCTATAATTTCATTAAACTCATAAATATCATTAACCTTTTCGTATCTTAAATCCCTCCTGCCCATTATTCAACTGTCAACTTCCTCACAATTTACCAAGAACAACAAAGGCAGCAAACATCCATTGGAACAAGAATCAATAATGGTTATTAAAAAAGACATGTGTACTCAGTCATAAAAGACTGAAAACTTTTAAAATGCAAGCAAACCTATAAAGGGGCCTGATAGCGGATACGCATTGGAGATATTGTATCTTACAGATAACTTTGACTTGACGCAGTCAAAGTTGTAAAGAATGCGCCATTGCCGGGCAGAGCCACACCCACTTTCAAAACAAAGCCTATCCCTCCGGCCCCCACAACACACACAGAAAAAAAAGACATGTGCTTTGAGCCACAAATATAGAGAGAACCCTGAACAACCTGACGAGTCAGAGTCAGCAGTCAGGCAGTCTGTCTCAGTATCGGTGCGAGTATCACAATTCAATTAAGATTTATTTTTTGTTGTTAAACAATTTGTTGTTATTGTTTGCCCCGGACGGAGAGTGCTTTATATTAGGTATTTTCTATATTTATTTCCCATTGCCATTGATGGGAACGTGTTGCATGTTGCCAGCGTTGAAATTTGTTTGACTTGTGTCGAGAGTAAATTCCTGGAAATCGCATTTGCGGCAAAGATCGTTTCTTTTCAACTTTACTTTTATTTCAGTTTTTTGTCCACCTTCTTCAACCTGTTGCAGGGCAATGTTTAATGACAATATCTCTTTGTGGCGTGGGAGAATGTGGCGGAAAGTGTGTGTGCGAGTGTGTCTCTTATCTGCACCGTGGGAGTATCCATTACCTTAATACTTAACTCGCCGGGGCACTCCCCTTCAGGTGGAGAGGTATTTATGGTAGGGCGATTAATTAATTAGCGCAATGCTAATTATAAAATTTATCGAAAGCGATTCGATTAAATGTGCGAAACGACGGAGAGAAAGAGAATTAAATAAAAATTATTAATCGCCGACTAATTTGGCCGGGGCCAATTGAACAAAGTTTTTACATTAAACAAAAGATAAGCAAAGCCTCGGACTCCTCCTCGTCCTCATCATCGTCGTCTCTCTGTTGTGCAATAAAAATTCATTTCAATTCGTTTACGCGTAATGAAATGGAAGTCATATAAACGTTGCCCACGGACAAGGACTGGGACATTTATTGAATGTGTATCTGTATCTTTGCATCTGTATCTGGCAGCCAGACAAAGTTGTGTGTTGCCCAGCTGCTGTACTTATTATTGGGGGGGCCCAGTCCAGTCTGGATATGGGTGGTGTATCATCAAATCACATTATTACGAGTGTTTTGCCATTCAGTTTGGTCTCAAATGCTGCTTCTGCTCTTGGTCTTAATTTTTTTCCTTGTTTTTTGTATCTTTTTTTTTGTATTTAAGCCAGCTACATACGTATATTTGTTAGCCCCCAAAAGTGGTCCCCCCTTTTCTGGTCCTGTTCCCTCCGCGTTTTGTTTATCCCACACAAGGCAAATATTGGGTCGCCTTCCAGTCAGTGTGTGTGTGCGAGTGTTGCGAAGAAGCTTTAATGGAATCTCGTCATAAATTCAAATTTTATTACTGCTCATATTACGGCTGTGCTTACAGAGAGAAAAAAAAGCCAGACAGGGGCATCAGGGGTCCAGCAAACTTAAATGGTAATTCAATGCGGGGAATACACCAACAAACTTCGGCCAATTTGGTCAAGAAAGAGAGATATTTTGATTGAAAGGAGATGGCCCTTCTCCACACATCTCATGTCCTCATCCTTAGTCCGTCATGTACTCTACAATATCGTCTATATTTGTAACTTTTTCATTTACTTCTGCACTGAAACCAGTGTATCCAGCTAAATGACAGCACACAAAACAGCGAGCTTCAATCACGCGCAATTAATCTGCTCGAAAATCCTTTTATAGATAATCGCGCATACAAGCTCAGACACTCACACACACTGTCGCTGTCGCTGTTCCTGGCGTATCCTGTGCAGTTTTACGACAATTGTTATTGTTATTGAGGCATTTTCGAAATTAACAATTTTAACGCTGACGACCAAGTTGAATGACAACACAGAGCAGTAGGAGAATAAAATGGAAAAAAAAAGCGAAGCCAAGAGCCGGAGGAGCATGTCAATGATGATGACGACAACGACGGCTCCTGCCAAGCGGCTCCTCCTGCATGCATCATAATAATAAAATACACACAGGCACGGAGACACACAGACATACGGATCCGATCGGATTGGAGTTGGAGTTCCGAGACCGAGACTGAGACTGAGAGATACTTGACGGACAAGGACAACCTCGTGGAATGCACCAGAGCTGAACGAAAGAGGAGGGTTGGTGGATGGAGGGCGGGTAAAATCCGGGGGATAGCGCCCCAGGCGGTTCTAAAAGCGTCAACGCAAATTAGCAGCAAAGTGTAAATTGGAAATGCTTTTTTTGGTGCACCCCCCACACACAGACAGTGTCCGAAGTTGCAGGTGAGGATTGAATCTGGCTTTGGGTTCGAATACGGGTATGGACATGGACTTGTGGAGCCATGGGGAGCTGCCTTTTAGGGCCTTTAATTAAGTTGTTATTTGGCCTGCTGATTAGAGGCAACATTTTTTTAAAGTCTACACTGAAGTCTACATTTTTGAATTTAAAAAACAGTGGCAATTTGGACAAATTTGAATAATTTTATGAAATAAAATACATATTCTTTCACCAAGTATTTCACCACTTTCACCATTAAATTTTGTGTCTAAATTTTTTCCAAGTGCTTAAGGTCCTCTTCCCTTTTTTTTGTCGGATTCCAATGTTTTGAGAACTGTTTGCGGTTTGATCAATGGCCATTACTGATAGACATATAAACCCAAGAGCTGTAAAAATGTCAAATTTGCGTAAGTTACGATCGTGTAAGTAGGGAAAATTTTATGATCTACAAATTGATCGGGCGTTTTTTTCACTCTATCTTGTGCTCTGAGAGCAGCCTCGATAAATTCTTCAACTTGCCAATAATAAATTAATTGCCATAGCCAACAAAAACTTGCCCATCTGCTTAGGCATCGCATTGGATCCGGAGATGATCATGCCGGCCAGCTCTAGTCAGTTGGGCACCCAGTCAGCCAAGTTGGTTTAACCGATCCGATCCAATCCGATACGAGGCAATCCAAGTGTGTGGTCTCCATCTCTATTTCCATCTTGGTCTTTGGATGAGCTTAGAGATATTTGGCTTCGAGCCTCTGGTTTTCAGCATTTGCGTCGCATTCAAAGCCAAAACTATGACAAATTTATTTCAAGTTGTGTGCCGGAGAGACCCCACTTATTTCTATTTCTTCATTAAGTTTTCATCAGTGAAATTAATTATTCATGTCTGAATATCTTCAAATCGCATACGTTTTCGATGTTTCCATTTCGATTTGTTTGCATTTTTTCTAGTTTCGTTTCGTTTTGTTTGTTTTTTTTTTTTTTAGATTTTTGTTTCTATGTCATTTAATATTTATAATTTAATCTCCTTGGGGGACGGCTCATATGTGTTGATATTTCACGAGTTAATAACTTGATTAAACATACGTTTTGGGTCTCTCCCCATTCCTTCTCCCCTTTTGGGTTCGACTCTCGTCGAATCGCCGTGTGTGGGAAATGCCAAGTCGAAGATGCCTCATACATAATCTCCATAAATTTAATTAAGTCGAAAAATGGTCAGAGTATCTATTGGTTTTAGGCTAGGAACGGATTAAAATATATTGAGAAGTCTCAGATGCTTGCCCTATTTTTCTATCCTAAAATAATTTTCAAAGACACAATAGCAATTAATTTTCTTTGCATTTAAGCTATTTTGTATTTCCGGTAGATGTTAAAGGGCATTTCAAATTAATATGTTTCAAATGGACGGCTAAAATATTATTAAAGCCTCCTTCAGTTCTTATTAAAAATCCATAAGCAAGAGTCGTAAAACCCCAGAGTGCGATCTCAAATAAAGCAATCAAGTCATAAAACCCACAAAATTGATTCATTTTCGTCACTAAAAATACCTTAGGTCGGTGAAACCGAAAATGTTCGGGGAGGCCTATAAAGTCGCAACCTTAATCACAGAGCAGGCCGGCCCAAAACGAATAATGAAATGCATACAACTTAGTAATCAAAATCGAAATCAAATAAAATGCCAAATGTTTTTATTTCAACAGCTACGCTCATTTGGTGGCCACTTTGGCAGTCGGCCAGCCAGAGCCAGGCCAGGCCAGCCCAATCGACCAAAAATACCAAATCTAAGCCAAATGTTTCTATTAACAAACATACAAATGCCTCTTCTGGGTATGTAGTATATCTATGTAAATATTGAGATTTGAATTTCTGGGGGCGCCTGATTGCATATTCATCAGATGCAAATGGCAAAACCTTCCAGTCGCATTAATCGTTAATCGTTGGTGGGCCAGAGCATTTATTTCATATTAATAAGCAATTTTTTAAACGCTGCTCGACATCTTATGGTAGCTGACGAGTTGCCCTTTTTGTAAAACACATCATCATCGTTCGATAAAATCCATAAAATATGCTAAATAAACCGAAATATTTGTAAAATTTTGTGTTGTTTGAGATTATTGATTCCCTGTAAGTTAACAAAACAATATTAAGAGAATCGATCCACTATTCGATCAAGATACCCCACTCATGCTATTGGCCAAGACTCGCCTACGCAACTGCACTATTTCGTATTTCTGGACTTCGCCCATTTTCGAAAGGGGTTCAGATAAATTTTCCCATAAAAATGGGATCCAATATGTTGTTTCCAGGTTTTGATGCAGATTTAAAGAGAATCCATCCACGATTCGTTTAAGGTACCCCTTATACGAGAGAGGAGCCTTTGCGAGAGCCACTACTTCGTATTTCTGGATGTTCCCCATTTTCTCAGGGGGTCCATCAGGAAAAACAACAAAAATGGGATCCAAAATTTTTTTTCCAGGTTTTGATGCAGATTTAAAGAGAATCCATCCAGAATTCGTTTAAGGTACCCCGCTCGAGATTCTGACCGATATTGGCCAAGATATAACCTTCGCGAGAGCCACTATTTCGTATATCTGGATGTTCCCCATTTTCTCAGGGGGTCCATCAGGAAAAATAACAAAAATTGGATCCAAAAATTTGTTTCCAGGTTTTGATGCAGATTTAAAGAGAATTCATCCACGATTCGTTTAAGGTACCCCACTCGCGAATCTGACAGGTATTGGCCAAGATATAGCCTTCGCGAGAGCCACTATTCCATATTTCTGGATGTTCCCCATTTTCATAGGGGGTCCATCAGGAAAAATAACAAAAATGGGATCCAAAAATTTGTTTCCAGGTTTTGATGCAGATTTAAAGAGAATCCACCCACGATTCGTTTAAGGTACCCCGCTCGAGAATCTGACAGATATTGGCCAAGATACAGCCTTCGCGAGAGCCACTACTTCGTATTTCTGGATGTTCCCCACTTTCATAGGGGGTCCATCAGGAAAAATAACAAAAATGGGATCCAAAAATTTGTTTCCAGGTTTTGATGCAGATTTAAAGAGAATTCATCCACGATTCGTTTAAGGTACCCCACTCGCGAATCTGACAGGTATTGGCCAAGATATAGCCTTCGCGAGAGCCACTATTCCATATTTCTGGATGTTCCCCATTTTCATAGGGGGTCCATCAGGAAAAATTACAAAAATGGGATCCAAAATTTTTTTTCCAGGTTTTGATGCAGATTTAAAGAGAATCCACCCACGATTCGTTTAAGGTACCCCGCTCGAGAATCTGACAGATATTGGCCAAGATACAGCCTTCGCGAGAGCCACTACTTCGCATTTCTGGATGTTCCCCATTTTCTCAGGGGGTCCATCAGGAAAAATAACAAAAATGGGATCCAAAATGTTGTTTTCAGGTTTTGATGCAGATTTAAAGAGAATCCATCCACGATTCGTTTAAGGTACCCCGCTCGAGAATCTGACCGATATTGGCCAAGATATAGCCTTCGCGAGAGCCACTATTCCATATTTCTGGATGTTCCCCACTTTCATAGGGGGTCCATCAGGAAAAATAACAAAAATGGGATCCAAAAATTTGTTTCCAGGTTTTGATGCAGATTTAAAGAGAATTCATCCACGATTCGTTTAAGGTACCCCACTCGCGAATCTGACAGGTATTGGCCAAGATATAGCCTTCGCGAGAGCCACTATTCCATATTTCTGGATGTTCCCCATTTTCATAGGGGGTCCATCAGGAAAAATAACAAAAATGGGATCCAAAAATTTGTTTCCAGGTTTTGATGCAGATTTAAAGAGAATCCATCCACGATTCGTTTAAGGTACCCCGCTCGCGAATCTGACAGATATTGGCGAAGATATAGCCTTCGCGAGAGCCACTACTTCGTATTTCTGGATGTTCCCCATTTTCTCAGGGGGTCCATCAGGAAAAATAACAAAAATGGGATCCAAAATGTTGTTTTCAGGTTTTGATGCAGATTTAAAGAGAATCCATCCACGATTCGTTTAAGGTACCCCGCTCGAGAATCTGACCGATATTGGCCAAGATATAGCCTTCGCGAGAGCCACTATTCCATATTTCTGGATGTTCCCCATTTTCATAGGGGGTCCATCAGGAAAAATTACAAAAATGGGATCCAAAATTTTTTTTCCAGGTTTTGATCCAGATTTAAAGAGAATCCACCCACGATTCGTTTAAGGTACCCCGCTCGAGAATCTGACAGATATTGGCCAAGATACAGCCTTCGCGAGAGCCACTACTTCGTATTTCTGGATGTTCCCCACTTTCATAGGGGGTCCATCAGGAAAAATAACAAAAATGGGATCCAAAAATTTGTTTCCAGGTTTTGATGCAGATTTAAAGAGAATTCATCCACGATTCGTTTAAGGTACCCCACTCGCGAATCTGACAGGTATTGGCCAAGATATAGCCTTCGCGAGAGCCACTATTCCATATTTCTGGATGTTCCCCATTTTCATAGGGGGTCCATCAGGAAAAATAACAAAAATGGGATCCAAAAATTTGTTTCCAGGTTTTGATGCAGATTTAAAGAGAATCCATCCACGATTCGTTTAAGGTACCCCGCTCGCGAATCTGACAGATATTGGCGAAGATATAGCCTTCGCGAGAGCCACTACTTCGTATTTCTGGATGTTCCCCATTTTCTCAGGGGGTCCATCAGGAAAAATAACAAAAATGGGATCCAAAATGTTGTTTTCAGGTTTTGATGCAGATTTAAAGAGAATCCATCCACGATTCGTTTAAGGTACCCCGCTCGAAAATCTGACCGATATTGGCCAAGATATAGCCTTCGCGAGAGCCACTACTTCGTATTTCTGGATGTTCCCCATTTTCATAGGGGGTCCATCAGGAAAAATAACAAAAATGGGATCCAAAATTTTTTTTCCAGGTTTTGATGCAGATTTAATAAGAATCCATCCAGAATTCGTTTAAGGTACCCCGCTCGAGAATCTGACCGATATTGGCCAAGATATAGCCTTCGCGAGAGCCACTATTCCATATTTCTGGATGTTCCCCATTTTCATAGGGGGTCCATCAGGAAAAATTACAAAAATGGGATCCAAAATTTTTTTTCCAGGTTTTGATCCAGATTTAAAGAGAACCCACCCACGATTCGTTTAAGGTACTCCGCTCGAGAATCTGACAGATATTGGCCAAGATACAGCCTTCGCGAGAGCCACTACTTCGTATTTCTGGATGTTCCCCACTTTCATAGGGGGTCCATCAGGAAAAATAACAAAAATGGGATCCAAAAATTTGTTTCCAGGTTTTGATGCAGATTTAAAGAGAATCCATCCACGATTCGTTTAAGGTATATCCCCGATACTTTTTTTCCTTTTCTTGAAAGGGAGTCTATTATGGTTGATAACCATTTTATACGTAATCGAAACAAGGGTATTTTTTTCTGTCCTAAAATGTATTTCTTGAATATTTTATTAAAGTCAACCTAAGACTAAACACATTCCGCTTATTTATTTCATATGAATGTACATATATTATATTGTGAACGAATATTTTTCATATAGTAATAGGGTGGCCCTGCGAAACCCGAATGTTAGTCAGCCAGGCAGTCGCCCAGCAGAGGGGGTCTGCTAATTAAAAAATGTTCGTTGACAGTTATTGTTATTTGGCCATATATCAGGGCATTTCATTGGGAATTCCGCCAGGCCTGCCGGAGAGCTACCAAATTGGTGCCGAAGAGTGCCCACCACCAGTTGCGTTTTATGCTTAATTGAGTTATTTAAATATTTTATTTGGCCAGAGACAAACCAAAAATAAAACAGAAGAGAAAAAACAAAATAAATAAATATACGGGCTGAGAGATAGGCCAAAAAAAGCCATCGGTTCGGTTGAGTTCGAATCCAAATTAATATCGCGTTGTCACACAAAAGTCAAACGTCATTTAACAAATGTTGATATGTTAATACTGTTGCCACCGGCGAGAATGCAAATTCAGTCAAGATACAGATACTATTCACAAGATACAATTTGTTGTCGCTACTAACTGCTGCATTTCTGTTTCAGTGACTTTGGTGAGTTTCAATTTTAAAGCGATTATGTTAATGCTCGAATCGATTCAAATCGAATCGAATCCAAACGAAATGAAACGAAAACGAAAACTAGTTTCCAATCAGCCATTATCAATTAACTGTTTTGCCTTCTTGCCGAATTTATTGGCCACCTGCAACTTTTCAACTTATGGGGAGACTCCTGTGCTTTCAATTACCTCCATTCGAACTTTCAAATTCAAATTAATTTTCCGTTTTCCCCAAGCCTAATTGGCAATATGTGCGCCCAATTAATGGAAATGTTTGGGCGCAAAAATAAAACGGAGTGAGTGGTGCGGAAAAATGGAGAAATAGAAAATAATTCGCCCAAGGCTATTCCTGAAGTGAACGAGCAAACACTGTTTCAATTCCGGCCCAAAAGTTTTCCCCATTTTCCAGTTTGGATTTTTCACTTTTCCTGCCCTGACGACTACTGGGCTGACTGCTGCCATTCTCCCTATCGTGTTCACCGTACCACCTGTCGTATACGCAATGACCAGGAATTGTTCTTCGCCGAGCCTTCCTCTTTTTTTTCGTTTTGTCAAAACATCACGTAAACAATTGAGCAGCTTCTGGGGGGAAAGTGGCAGAGCTGTGAGTTGAAATTATGGAAATTGGCTAGAGTGGGGTGGAAGAGCCAGGGCCAATTCATCAGCAACGGCCTTGGGGGCAAACAGAACGGGCCAGAACACAGGGGCAGCACTGCATTCAGAGCAAAGTTCATGTTGCAAAATGCACTCAGCTAGCGGAGGAGTTAGGTTCATTCCTTTCCTTTTAATTCATTTCAGAGACTTGTGAAATTTTTGTATTTTTAAGCTGAGTTTTTATACACTTTTTATTGAGAAAGTTGGGAAATAATACAAAATTTCTCAAATATTACTTAGTATAACTTCAACCAAATCTTTTTTTATTCAATTATATTTTATTTTTAGTTCCTAAACCTATATACCCCTTATACCAGAGCACCGAAAGCTAATTGTTTTGATATGTAAACCGAAACCAGAACCAAAAATCAACACGCAACATGGAGCGTTGTGGCAGGGCAAGCTCAAGTACTGCCAAAGGGTGGTGAAAAAAATGGAATGAGGAGGTTGGTGGGAGTGCAGGGCCTTCGGCTCGTTGAACATACGACGCGTGTTGCACGCCCCCGCATTGCAATCGCTGTTGTTATTGTTATTGCTGCTGCCGTTGCCATTGCCTCACTGTACTGTGTGTGGATATGCATCCATTCTGGCTGGTGTTCCCTGTGCCTCATTGAGCATGGTTATTGCCAAGCTTTTTGTGCTAATTAGCCACGCTGCTTCATGGTTATTAAGATTGCGTCAAGTGTACCCTGCACCACTGCAGCCACTCCCACTGCAGTTACCCTGCCACCACCCATCTGCCCACCCTTCGACCCCTTTTTTATTCCATAGCCACTCCCAAATAACCAGAGAGTGTTTGTGTGCGAGCGAGCGAGCCAGCTGGGGGCGCATTTTGCATTTTGGTGCTGCCACAAGGACGTTGCACCAACGGGTGGCAGGTTGCATCAGCCCATTGCAGCATATTCATATAGCATATTCCTATATTGTAGTAGCCAGATAGGCCTTATTATGGCATACGCATCCTTCAACTTCAGCGCGGTCGTCGGTGCTGCAAAGAGCGCTTGAAAAAATGTGAAAAATACAGCCAAACGGAAAGAATGTGTAAAAGAATTTCAGGTAAACGTCTGGAGTCTAAAAAGTCTGGAATCTATTGATAAATTTTAAATATTAACTTTATATCCCTTTATATATTCAAACTAGAAACATTATCATTATCATTAACCAACTAAAAAAAATATCTAAAAAATAATTTTAAAAAATCTTCCCTCTACAATGGGGTTGTTTATTTTTTATAAATCTTAAAACTCTTATATATATGTATATATCTATTAAATTGTATATCTTCTATCAGATTACCTGGGTTTTCTACATGAATCTTCTACATTTGCTCAGAATTGGGTGTGTTTCTTGGCTAAGCAGCATTCTGGCGAATTCGCCGCAAGTTACCAGGCGGTAGAGGGAGCCACTTGTCACTAAATAAAATATAAAACTTAAATTTTAAAAACTATTTACTAAGTAACTAGTTAATAGTAAAAAGTAAAATTTAAATTTAAATTTAATAACGAAAGATTTGTGTGATTAATTTTATACCTTGAATACCAACACTGGCATTATTTAAAGTTTTCAAGAGGTAGAAACCTTTCCGGTCCATTCGTGCCAATGGCTTGCACTTGATAATTGATTGTGGGCTGTCTATAGAAATGGTTTCTGCCCCTCCAACGTGCAACTCTCCCAGTTGCAACCCAAATCGAAAGCCCAGCACGCGCCACTTCTTCAGCGCCCTCAATTGGTTTGGGGCAACATGTTGCTGGGCGCCGTTTCGCTGGATTTTGTTTTCATTTATTTGTATTATTTTTTTCAATTTTTCCCCCACACTTCCTGGTTGCCATCGTGGACCCTTTTTTTGCAGGAGCCGCAGGCTCTTGACTTGTGCTAATTAACTGTAAGCAAAATAACGCAAAATGCGCTTTAATTGAATAAAAACGAAACTGAATACCATTTAAGCAATTTTACGAATTCCTCTGGTGTAGGAGCTACCACCGAAGGCAAATGAGGCAAAAGTATATATTTCCTCGACATCAGTGCTCCCTTTTTTTTTTGAATATCCTTGCGCCACATTAAACACACTCCCAGGCTGCAGGGATACCAAGGAAGAGGGGTAAAGTACAATCGCAGGACGGAGAGTGGGGATAAAAGTAACCATTTGACAACATCATCGCCCAGACCCCCTTTTTCTGAGCTGATTAAATTGCTACTTACTTCAGACGATGAGGATGATGACGTCGTCTTCGTTTTGGTCCTCGACGTCTTTGTTCCCGGGGCCACCTTTTCAATAGCTGGCGATATTTTTGCTATTTTTTTCTCTCCATTTTTTTTTGGGGCCAAATGTGTCTAGCACTTGGCCCTCCCACGAGCTTGCCAGTTGGTTACCTTAAGTGGTAGCAGGCCTCGCGTGTATATCCTTGGGCCGAGTCCTTTGGTCCTGCGAACGAGTACTCGAATCCTTAAGAGCGTAAAACTATTTATGGATATTTGTCGCATAAACAAGTTGACCCAAGAAGGACTGGGGCAAAGGGGCACAGTCGGAGGCTGAGACTGAAACTGAAGCTTTAAGAAGTTGTTTTCTGGGAAAATTTAGTTTTGGGCAATACTTAGAGAATTGGATTCAATATCTTTACTTTCAAGTAGCTTCATATACTTACTCTTATTACCCCGTTTCAACCCATTATTTTTGCCAGTGCTTTCCATTTGGAATACCATTTTTGCGATAAATTCAGGAATTATCCTTTAAGCTTCTTAAAGAGGGGCTACACCAACTTATCGCATGTTTAGCAGCCAACGATTCAATGAAAAAGTTGTAGTTTCGATTTCCGCCATCCTCCCCCCTGGGACGAGAGATCGTTTTCAATTTTAATGATGATGGGTTTATTGTATGATTTCTTCTGCTTTGTTTATGCCACTGCCGCTCATAACTTGTCATAAATTTGACAGGCGAACTCGCATGCGGGTCCATTATAAATGCATATATCTGATGCGGGGAGCTCCACAACTCGAGCACTCTATAGCCACTCTTTTGATGATTCCCACATATACAATATAAAAATATCTAGTTATTTTGAATTGCAAATAATAATGACGCACTAATTGCAGCGAGTTAAAGAATTCCGGGCCGCACTCCGATGTCGTTTCCTTCAATTGAGGAGCCATAAAGCCCGAACCCAAGTAAAAGTACACAAATATTTTACGACGAAGCAATTGGCTATGAAATTAATTTTAGGAGAGGACAGAAGAAGAAGCTGTTAGTTGCAGCAGTCTGCCGGCCTGCCTGCCCGGTGGCAGGAACTGAAATTAATGTCGCGTGCAACAGCGCAGCAGAATTAAAGGAAGTGCCCCACCACTCCTACTCCTTTCATTCTCTTGGATTTCCTCCCATCCTGTGTGGCATATAGTGTCTTACCTGGATTTGTTTTTTTTTATTCTTAAATATTCTTGTTTTTTTCGGGCGCCTCTCTTTGATGTGAATGGGCTCTTTGAAGTGCTCCTCGTAGTCATAATCATTTAATAACTGCATCGGGTGGCGCCCATCAGCCAATTAGGAGGCTTTTTTCCTTCGAGGAGCTGAGGCAGGCCCAGAACCGGCCAGAAAAAAATGTGTAGTTTGTGTTGACCACTTGAGATGATTGAGCGATTGAGGCCAACAGCGAAAAACAAGACGTCATTGGTTTGGCAGGTGTCTGTAAAAATGTTTAGACTTCTGGCCACAAAGCTTGGCAAGTGTTTGATTTACGTGTGTACGGCCAGTATGTTTTTCCCCAGACAAGAGACCATCATCATTGGCTCGAAAGTGTGCTTTTTTTTCATAAACAACTTCGGGAGAAATGAAATTTTCTTTCTTTTCGGTTAGAAAAACACAGGAAATGGTCTCAAAACAGTTTAAACTTTTAAAGTGAAGTTGTAGTTGGCACTTCAAAGGGAGTTTTGTACTTTTTTTGTGGGCTGGTTAGGCGACAATTAGCCGAAAGCTTAAACGGTCCGCTGTCATGCCATTGTCACATTAGATATTAGATGGTGCTGAAACAAGCAGTTGGCCCATAAGGGTGTTTCATTGCACAAAACGTTGTGACATTACAATTTTACGCTACATTAAACATTCCCAATGGCCAACGTCACTGAACCTTGCTGGCCAAAGTGGCAATACATTTTTTGGTAATAATTACTCCTGAATCGTTTTGGAAATTTGTTGCTGAAAGAAAGGAGTTTTTCACAAATCTTTCTAGAATCTAGAAGAAGAAATATCCAAATAATACACTTTTAATACCAATTTAAAGATAAAGTTCTTTATTGTTAGTTCTTAAATTTTGAAATAATCCCTTAAGAACTAAGTAATTCCTAATATCCATAATGAAATTCCTTAATTTAAAGTTTCAATATTCCTGTTAAAAACCAAGATCATGATACAACTATATCAGATCAAATATATTTTTTATCTATTATTTAAGATCAAAATCTTGACAAATGTAAACCGATAATCTAACCAATATACTAATGTTTTCAGCTGGTACTTGAGCAAACCCTCAGACTCTCACTCTGACTCATTAAGATAAAGCCTTAGGGGTGGCTAATATTTTTTAAGCCTCTATTTTGGACCATCGATCCGTGTATTGACAGCACTTCTGCGTTGAGATTAACAGATCACGCCACAGAGTCGGAATCATCGTCAATCACTTCCATATCAGCGGCTTAAGTAGTTCATTAGAAACCATTAGAATGAGGACCCGGGGCGGAGATTAGACGCCGCTTGGCCCTCTCCCAGCCCCTGTCCGAGGCTCGAGCTCTTGATTCTCAAAGTGCCGCAATGAAAAGGCACTTGAACAACAATTCCCTCACCTTCTCGCACTCCTCCAAAAGACACGGGCCCATTGTCAAGCCAATAAAACTGGTCAGCAGCCCAGTCTCGATTCTCATTTCTCGATTCTTGGACTCGTATTTTGTCCCATTCCCATCCGACAGATACAGATACTTATCTTTTTTTTTTTATTTTTCTTTTGGGGACAGGGGGGCGCTTGTACTTGGGAGTGTAAGTGTAAGTAAAAGTAAATTAGATAAACGCCAGAACGAACAATCATGACACAGACTATGGATGGCTCTGTCTCTCTCTAGCCCCAAGATTGCCGTCTCTTTCTGGTTGGAGCCTTAAAATGAATCTTAATTGAACCAAAAAAGACGGCGACGATGAACGATCAAAGCGGTATCGCCGCCCTGCCACTTCGATCGCTTCAGGAAATACGGCTGGTCAGAGCTCAATGAAATTGACAAATGTTTGGACAAATAGACTAACCAAACGATCGACGGATCTCTCTTCTATATAGCCACTTTTTAAAGCCACTTCCCCTGTTGTTTTTGTAATTAACTTGTGCAAATATTGAGGGCTGGCCAGGTAAGCGTTTATGGTATCTAAGGGTTTTGGGTCAAAAGTTGCAGCTAAATTTTTGCCTCCCAGCGCGAGGAGTGCCTTGCCCTTTCGGGAATGTGTGTAGAATCTGACAGGGACAGAACGATGGAAAAGGAAAGAGAGGGAGACACAAAAAAAAGGTAAATAACAAACACCTAAAGTTGAAGACAAGTGGAAAGGTGAGTTGTTTACACTGAGAAAAAGGAGGGGTAACCAGGGACAGAAATCCAGTCTCTTCAGAGTCTTAAAAATGTTCTCTAAAATACAATACATTTTTGGACATTTATTGCTCTGTTTTTTATAGCGTTTATACCTCTGTTTTTAGGCTACAATTTCGATAAGTATAAGTTTAATACTTTTACTTTTTTCTCTGTGTATTCCGGATGGATAAGCCGCAGGAGAAAAGTGTCTAAGAGATTGAAAGACTGACTGATGGATGGACTGAGCCGAGCAAACAAGGAAAAACCTCGGCAAACCAAACCCGGGGGTTTATCTGAACACCACAGATAATGTGAGTGCCCGAAGAATGCGCGGTAGCTGGAAAACAAGTGACTAACCCGGGAGGAACATAAATACTTTGGCAGGAACCTAACCCAAACCCAAAACCATGGCCATGCCAATTAGCCAGGGGGCAATTACGGCTGACAAGTTGTCGCCATAATTAATGAAGTGTTGTCTATATATTGTGACGGCGATCAATTGGCGACACATTGCGGGCATCGCACATGCAACATGTTGCAAGTTTGTCACTGGCCGGGGCTGCGCACGCACTACCATCCTGCAGCATGTTTAAGCCAACCACGACCGCGTTTGCCTATCAGAACGATAGGCCAGCAAAGAAAAGGAAACAGCGAGTCAGCAGCAGCAACAGCAACAGCAAGTCGCAACAGCAGCAGCAGCGACAGCAACACGAGCAACATCAGCAGCAGCAGCAGCAACACCAACAGCAGCAGCAGCAACAGCAACACCATCCATCGGCAACAGCAACACGAAGTCGAATGTCGATGATTCAGTCGAATGCCGAACGACCTGACGGACACACGTGTGGCGCGGTGGTTGAACAAAAAACTCATACAACAAGAATCATACAAAAGAACTGAATGAGTATCGAAATCCCGAAACCAGAACCAAATTAAAATTTAGTTTTTGGAAAAATAAACAGCCAGTCGGCCGAAAGAGTCAGGCAGACGGCAGCAGGCAACTCCCACCCACTAATTAGAGTTGGGAAAGTGTGAAAAACTGTACGCATCCGGCAAATAGGTAATACTTCGAGTGCGGCGTGTCTGTGCGGTGTGATACCTTTTCGTGATCTATATAACTTGGAGCAACGTATGGCAAGTGGCCGGCCGGCCGGCCCACAAAGAGAATAAATACCTAAATGCTTGGCGGCGCCGTTTCATCTGGATCGGGCGAACCCTTAAAACACTAAGCTGCCCAGATGGATGGATCGGCGGTATAAAGAAACACCGTCGCCAGTGTTTCGCTGGCCACAGCAACTTCGACAACCAAATCGAAATCGAAAACGAAAACCGAAACCCGTTTCGTTGCATTTTGATACGGAGACGGATCGTCGGTGGGATACTCGGATCCGATCGGATCGCCTTTTGATCTGCAGACAACAACACCAGATCCCGCTGCTGGCTTTCCAAGGAAACCCAAAGGAAAATATCTGAAAAACGCACATCGCAGCTTAAAAAAATAAATCATTGTTTGGAATAATCAGAAAGCCAGAAACGTTTGAAGTGCCAAAGTGAAAAATAAATTGATTGAAAATTAAACCAGTCCACTAGCCAGAAAACGAAACAAAAATGTAGTAGTCGGTCGGACAAATATTAAAAAAAAAAACACAAAAATAACAAGTGGAAATCAAACGAAAAGTATTACGAAGTCCAAAATAAATACATAATCTCAAAAACGGAATTTTCAACAATTTTTATACAACGGCAACATAAAATTTTCTATTAACCGAAAGAAAAGAATATAAATCGCATAATTAACTTTAAAGTAATCCATATTGTATGAAGTAGACCGTAGAATATAGTAATTTATTAACGAGTACTTACAAGCCAACATCCACAATATATCACGCCAAAAAGTAGACTATAGAAACCGCATTTAGCAAAATCAACAACAATTCACCAGTATAACCGCTTCAGCAATTAATCTTACAAACTAAAAAAAAAAACAAATCAAAATGCCATCGTCTACGGGAGTATTGGTATTGATGGTCCTGTGCCACCACCTGAGCCTGGGCCAGGTGCGAAACGAGGATCAGCTCATGATGGTCGGCCAGAATGGTGACCTGGACAGCAGCAATCCCTCCATTCCACACCACCAGCAGCCTCACCAACAGCAGCACCACCAACAACAGCAACAGCAGCAACACCATCAGCAACATCAGCAGCACCAGAGCAATCACAACCTGAACAGCACCTTGCTGAGCACCTTAATGGGTGGCAGTGCTGGTATTTCCGGTGGCCAGGTGAACGGCTCGCCCGGAGGAGGCGGCGGCGCCATGATCAACCAACTAAGCGGCAGCAGCAGCACCTCGAGTTCCCCCTCGGCTATGGGAGTGCCCGGAGGATCCGGCCTAATGCCACCCTGGCACTCCGCCATGGGAATCGGAGGAGTTCCTGGAAACGGAATGGCCATCCCAACGTCCCACAACCATGGATCGAATATGGGCCACGGACATGCCCTGGCCGGATTGGCAAATCTGGGAATTATAGTTCCAGGCCCCAAGGTACACCCCGGCAATATGGGTTACGGCGGAGTTGGAGTAGGAGTCGGAGGAATGGGAATGGGCATGGGAGTCGGAGCAAACACTAATAACATGGATATGCAACAAGGCCTGTACAAGTGAGTCAATCTACTCTATAGCTATAGCTTTCCACATCTGCCGCAGAAAGCATCTTAATTGAACTGAAATCTTATCAATTGATGAAGATCTTTCAGTCAGCCATCAAATTGTTTTGTCCTACGAGAGAATTTCTGCAGTCAGCGGTTGGTTTGAGCTTGAGCTTCAGTTTTTATGGCCCTTTTTGTGGGACCCCGGCAATCAACGTTCACAATTATTATATGTGGTCGCAATTATTAAAACATGCCTACATGTACGTGTTTAACCCTCGGAGTGAACTTTGATTCGCTTGAGAATCTGATTTCTTTAACAAACCGCTCCGTCACCCTCGCTGAACTTTGATTACATAAAAAAATGAGAGACCCTATGTGGGTAATTAGCTAATTTGTAGGGTTTATGGGTCTACACACTATGGTTTTTAATTAAAAATAGTTAAATTTACTGTGCATCTATTGGACAATAGAAGATCAAAGATGATCTTTAAAACCCTATCTAAATAAATTGTTAATCAAAACCTTTTATATGTCATCATATTAAGATTTTATAAACTGACTTCAGTTTATCGAACTGATTTGATTACATTTGCGGTGATATTTTGATCTGATCAAGTTAGTTGCCACTCAAAATAAATAAATATAACTGGGAATGTGCAACAGTCGGCAGACAATCGTTCATCCATCCTGCCACTTGGCTGCGGCACCCTTTTGGATCTTTTGTCTTTGGGAGCTT
Source organism: Drosophila ananassae (assembly GCF_017639315.1). Taxonomy (NCBI): domain Eukaryota; kingdom Metazoa; phylum Arthropoda; class Insecta; order Diptera; family Drosophilidae; genus Drosophila; species Drosophila ananassae. Next base: position 13,457,805 of record NC_057930.1, read on the forward strand.
CAGGAATCTCTCGGCTAATAATCAGCTTCAATGCAACATAAATCCAAGTCCTAAACAATGGCGAACGTCTGGCCAGAGTCTAAACAATAAAGTAAAATTATTTATATTTTTTTCGTGCTGTGTTGCTGCTCTTTAGCTTTATTCTGCGGCTGTCAGCCGAAAACATTCCCAAACCGGGGGTGTTGCATTTGTGGGGGGTTGTCGGTTGTCAAAATGCTGCTAGCCTAGCCGCCTTTTTTATGATTATTAGCAGATGCGAACAGCATCAGGTTTACGCAAGGGGCAGGCGGAAGGGGCACGGTGGCAGAGCGTAAATTTTACTTACACTTCACCATTAATTTGCCCACTGACAGGGCAGGGGAGCACGGCCGAGCAGGTCGGAGAGGTCGAGGGGCTTACTGGTGTACTGGCGGTGGGTCTACCAGTTATTATTTGTCATTACAAAACCACCCAACAGAAGGGGGAAAACCCCATAACATCCTTAAAACATGAGGGATGAGATTGTACACTGAAAAATGAGTATTTTTAAGAGTCTAATAGGGAAACACGAGAAATTCTAATTGACTTTCAATAAGGGACTAAAACTAATACTTTGGATTTTCTTATAAAAACTTAAAAATTGTTAATAGTTACCTATTCTTTCTCTGTACATTTGAAGCCTTCCTTGGCTTGGCCAATTTTTTTTATTACACAAAACATCGATGGGAGAAAGGCTCCACTTGAAGCACTTGCCGGGGTAGAAAGTGTTTCACTTATTTTCCCCTATTACATATATATTTTTTGTGTTATTTTCTTTGCAAGGCACATGCATTGACCCAACCGACCAGCCAGACGACAGAAATCGATAGACAAAGGGGATCCCATCCAGTTCCGAATGGTACCGGGACCGGGAACGGACCGGGACCGGGAACGGACCGGGACCCAGCTGAATATTCAGCCGGTGTCCATTTAGACGCGCTGCTTGATTACAATTAATCGGCTTATTTAAGCAAGACATCGTTTTGTTATTCTCCCATTAGACAACATGTGTGTGGGTCGGACTAGTTCCCCTCTGTGGATTTTCTAGGCCCTCGTTATTTGCAGCAGGTGCCATTACCTGTTCCAGTACACGAGTACCATTACCAATGGCAGTGCAAAGTGCGAGTTTATTGATTCGAAATGTCAGCACGAATCGCAAAAGTCAATGGAACACTCAGAGTTGCACAAGACCAACAAATTTATTCGCAAGGGTTTTGATTTTCCAAGGCAAACAAAGTTGGCAGATTGCACTTGGGTCTCTAATGAATTGATTGCAAAATTACATACAAGATGAATAGGGGAAGTCCGTCCCCTATATAACCCAATTATGGTTTCTTTTGAATAATTATCTTTGGAAATCTATTACAAAAATGGTCTGCCCAAAAAACTTTTTTTTTTTAAATATGCATTGTAGCCTTTAGTAAATCCTTTCTCTTATGGAAACCCTTCTTAATAACTGCATTAAATACTTTTTTAAACATCCCATTCCCATTAATAACCCCTTGACAAGATTTCTAAACTCAATTTGCGTGATTCATTTGAAAATCAAAATGTAAACGATTCGAAAAGCAGCGACTATGTGACGCCTGTTTACACAATCAATATGCAGAAAATGCTGATTAGGGGATGTAATGAAAATTTAATAATTGCTGTCAGAGGGCATACACTCGATGATGATGAAGTTCCCTCCGGTGTGCTATGGTCTGGCCTGAGCTGGGTTGCCTGATTCCTGGATTACCCTTGTAGTCGAGAAGTAGCTGCAAAAATAAAAGGCTGGCGCAATTAATCTCCCATGTCCGGGGTTGATCTGAATGGCGCTGAGAGAAATCTAAGAACCTGAAGTCCCAGAGACGAGCAAATAGAAACAAGAACCGAACCGAACCGAACCGAAAACTTATGGAATGGAATGGGCGGGCAGGCCATGGGGTTGGTTTCAATTTCAGCATTTTGAAAGACCCCCAGAAGCAAATGGCAAATAATGTAATAATGTTTGACAGTCTCAGTCGTCTCGATTCTCTGTCGTCGTTGTCGGTTGTCGGTTGTGTTGTTTTGTTAACAGACATTTATGACATTATACGGCGCAAAATTATGTTGTTACAACCCCACTGGATCTGATTTGGAATCTCTGTCTCCCTGGCCATGTCCCAGACTGTCTTTGTCCTTCTGTGATTTCATTTGCCTTTACAAGCGGCAAAAATCTGTTTAATTGTGCGTAAGACAAAGTCCCAACCCCTTTTTTTGGCAAGTCCCAAAGTTAAATATTTGTCAAAGAGTAATTAAAACTTACTTACCGTTTCCTTGGCTCCCTCAGATCCTTGGCTTTCATGTCCATGTCCTTTGCTTCATTGGCGGGACAACTTCAACTTCAACTTCAACTTCCACTCCAGAGTCATGTTAACTATGAGTGCAAGTTTCCATTGTTGTGGATAGAAACTTTCCGACTATATCATCGGCAAAGAAAAGGAGTTGTAAGTGGATGGTCGTGGTGTAACCCTGGCGGAAACATAAAAATGTTAATTTCCAACTCAACAGAAGAAAAGCCTTTTGTTGTGTTGCCTCAGTTACCGCAAATTATGGTCAAGTCCTGGAGACTGGGGGACGATAACGATTATGTGCAAAGTTTTGTTTTTTATTCTCGCCGCAAAATTAAAAATATCCAGAGGAAATCCTTGCGACGATTGCAGTTGGCACTTGGCATCATTACCACCATGTGGCACCACCCGAAATTTATTTGTCTCGATAGGAGGACAATAATAATGTAGCCGGGTCTTAAGGTTGAGGTTCTTTTGGGGAGTGAAGATACAACAGCTGCTCCCCAGGACCTTTGCAAATTAAGTTTCAGGCATCACAGTATTAACTTTTGGCTTTCAGAGTGCCGATTTCATTTAGAAAGAATGATATTTATAATGATCTTGCAAGATATCTCTTAATAAAATCTTCCATTCGGCAGATACAATATCTCACAGGCAAACATTTTTATTTGGAAAATTTCCACTGGCCAGTGCGGTTAATATTTTCTTCAATCCAATGGGGATTCAACACATCTATTAGGCATCCATTGGGAAAGAATTTTTCAATAATTACTTTAATAAATTCATCCTCTCAACGATTGTGGAATATTCCGAAATGTTTTGGTGAAAGCGAATGGTGTTTAAGGGATTTTGTGTCTCAAATAACCATATTTTTGGCCAGATTTTCTTTAGTAATTTTACGGCTAACAATTTGCCTGTCTTCGTTTGCCATTTGAACTTTTTAATTTTGTCGTTTTTGATGGCTGCATTTTATGAGGCCGTTGTCTCTCAACTTGCTCGGTTTCCCTGGATCTTTTTTCATTCCGGCAACTCCTGATGGTATTTCCGTTGCTGTGGTTTTTGTCTCTTAATGATAAACTGGGGTTCACTTTTCGTCTTTTCGTTTTTTTTTTTTTTTTTGAATAAGTTTTCCCCCATTTTGGATAAATTCCTTTATTCCGAATGTCCTTTTGTTGAAATGAAAAGCGGGCAAAGGGAAAAGCTTGAGCTACGACATAAAAGTTTAAACAAAAAGCAGCTGTGCCAGACGAGAAGGCACACAAAAGAAGAGATCAGAGTCATAAATTGGCCATGATGATGGAACCCAATAAAAATGCCAGACCCGAAGATGCCAGAAGATGGTTCAGTTTGGCTGTCGTCGTTGTTGTTAATGATGAACAACTCGAAATAAACCCGAAAACAAACTGCATTCGCCGAGGGTTGTTGCAGGCGGCGGCGGCAGGCGGAAGACAACAATAGTTGAATGGTTATGGTTTCTTTCAGTTTTCGGTGTTCGGTTGTCGGCTTTTGAGATACCCAGCGATGCGTTCCCATGACATAAAAATGCATTTCATGTAATCAACGAAAAGTGCGTAAAGAAAATCACCCAAATGACTTAAACAAATCAGTCGAATACGAATACCCAAATGCAATTCAAGCGTGAAGCCTTAAATCAAACAACAAAACACATTTTTAAAGGTGTAAAAAGTAAGACAAACTTTGAAGAGCAGATGCAGATACTTTGGTATAGATTCAGAGTTACACTGACGAAAAAATAGTCAGGTAAGGGGAGATCTAAGATTAAGAAACCTCTAATGAATCTATGAAAGGACTTTAGATACATGGACCTTTAGATACATTACTTTTATGGCTTTTATTAAAACATTATATTTTCTCCAAGTGCATTTACAAATACTGCTTTTGATGGCAGCCAAGTGCAAGATGAGGTTGATTCTGCGCTCCGATGCCTTGCTTTTATTTCATTTCTGGGAGTTTGCCGTGTTTTTGGTCGTGTGTCTAAAAGCGTGATGGCTTTTCGAGTTGCCTTTGATCTCATCTGGCTGTTTCTTAGTCAGATTCTTAGTCTCTTTCCTACTTCAGCTGTACCCGATTCGGAATCTGTCTCTGGACCAAAGTTCTATCCGTGTATCCCTTCCCCAGTCTATGCCCCAATGTGGCAGCGCATTGAGGAAGTTGCATCAAAGACAAACAACAACGAATTTCCACACACAGGGCCACAGCACCAGCTCCATCTGAAGATACAGATACCAACATGCACACCTACAGATACGGATACAAACTCCCTTTGCTGAGACCTTGAAGTTTTGTGGACCTTGAGGCACGCACCGCACATCAAAGCATTCTGGACGGGGGCAGGGAGAGATCAAAGGGGGAACCTAAGCGTTTTGCCACACGCAGTTTTGCAGACCCCCAATTGCAGTCTAAAGAACGAAAAAAAAACCCACATTTTACACACATCCTGCTTAAACGGTTTAACCCAGAAAAGCGTTGACGTTTCTGTGTTTACTTAACCCTTTGCTCAGGTTATGATTACTTTGGCAAGCGATTTGAAAGTGCTGTGGGCACTTTGGTTTCCGCAGCAAAATATTTATCAAAGAAATAGTTGGGCGGACAGGAGTATAATTGCTTTGGCAGTTCAACCAAATTTCAACAATTAATAGGAGGTTGTGAAATGGGGTTTTCTAAATAAATATAAAAATATAGTTTGAAATTATTAGGAAATTTAAAAGTACTTCAAAAGGGTCTATCATAGATTTCAATTTCTATCTGTTTTTTTAAGAAACATATTTGTTTATTCAGATCTTTAAAGTAATATTAAATTAAATACAAAAAATTATAGTCTTCCCTATTATTTATTTAGTTAATTGAATTATTATTTCTCCAAATATTAATAAAATATGATATAGTAAGGGTACATCATATTCCTACTTCTCTAAAACCACTATAACCCTCCCTATGGAGTGTCACCGGAAAAAAATGTTGCTGCAACATGTTGCCCGTTGTTCGGTGCCCGTTGCCCATCACTCCGTGTGGCATCCTATGCACTTTTCCCGGCTTTCTGGTTTCTGCGGGTTGGGAAACACAAGAAGAAGACAAGGAAAGCCGCCAGGTCTGGGCCAGGGCTTTGATGTTGCGCCCGCTGCGGTTGCTGTTGACATAATTGGAGTTTTGGATGGTTGGTTCCTGGCCGGGATTGGTGGGGACCGTTGGGGGATAGAGGTTCGTTCGTTCGGTTCCTGGGCCTGGATTGTCGGGATGGTCGGATGCTTCGGTTGGTCTGGATGGGCTGTTGGCACTCACTTTGCGGTACTTTAAGAGGCCCGGCACATAATTTGCGCAAATTAGCGACAAGAGTCATGGCATGCCGTCAAACATCGTTGGCGGGGTCTTTAAACCTAATTGATGCTCAGGTTGTGGCCTAATGGTCTGAGAGTCGTCTTCCCGGATTTATTTGCTTTCATCTTGCCCTGTCTCTAAATCTCATTCGAATGGGTGCTCCAAAGGTGTGACTAAAACTGCACTTGGATGCACTTGTTGTCGAGTGTCTGGAGATTGTAGGAGGTTTTAATAATGTGACTTTCTTTTAAAACGACCCTGGCACATTCCAGCGATCGATATAAATTGAATTATTTGACCCTGAACAGGCCAAAGACTCGTCTTATTGGCGGCAACTTGAAAACAAAAATTCTGAGGCAATCAGACATCCAAAACAGTTATGGAAATGAGGAGTTTCTGGGAAAAAAGACATCCGAAATACAGGAGCTGCTGTAAAGAAGCCGCCGACATCCACAATAAAGGCACACTGAAGGCTACCCCAAAAAAATAAAACATGTTTGGTATTTTAATTCAATTTGTGGAGGCAACGAAGGGTAAAATGAAATTTATCTCTGGGGAGATGGAAATAACTTAATCAGTCAACATATTTAGGGAATTATGACAAAGTTTTTAGAATATACTCTCTAATTTATCCGACAACCTGATAGCGCCTTAAATCCATCAGTCCCCACCTCTTTGGCAACCCACTCATGCCACAAGAACTTTTCTATTAGCTGGTATCACTTTTCCCCTTCCAGCCATCATTAAACCACACCACCCACTTGACATCTCGAGTTCTCTAGATCGTTTCTGGGAACATAAATATCCACTTGACAAAGCGTTCGGCGATCTTTTAGACATAAACTAAAAGTGCACTGGAAAAATTTATAAATTTGACAGATTTTTTAGCCAATAAGAAGTTAAGGATATGGTTTAATCCTTAAGTGGACTTAAGTGGAAGGGAATACTTTTAACTATTAAATATTTTAATCAACTTCCTTTAAATATTCTTCTCTGTGCACCTCCCTCTTTCACTTTGCACAGGCGAAATTCAAGAGCAAAATAGCGTGGCATGAAAAGAAATGATGGACCTTGAATGTCAGTCCAAGGAAAAGCGGAAAAACTGGGGGAAAATGCCACAAGATCGAGAGGAAAAACTCTGCCGAGCAATGGTGATTGACAAATGCAGTTCGAGGGGCGGGGAACAAAAAACAGAGTGAGTTGAGCGATCGGGGCGTTGATGGATGGACAGGAATACAGACGGGTCGTTTACCGAAAACGTCTGTGCCCCGCCCCCTAACAGCCCCACAACCAGCCGTTCCCCCTTTCCCCTTTTTAACTCTATTTAGAGGCGAATCACGCCCCAAATTAAATGAAATTAACACGCGTTTAATGTCAAACTGAGGAAGACTCACCTGCCTGGCCTGCCTGCCTGCCAGCCATACGGGTGGCACCCACGAGTTTCCCCTTCTTGCCACGCTTCTCCCCCGCCAATTGTTTACTTAATGACGTTCATGTGTCTCCTGTGACACTGTGTGTGTGTGTCATTTGTCGGCTTTTCAGACTTTTCCGCTTCTCTGGCTTTCTGCGCTTTCTGCAGCGAGTGCGGCGCTGTCATAAAACAATTTGATTAAAGCGATTTCGCCGCCAACGCCACTGCCACCATCGAGGTTTCAATGAATCCAAAAAATATGGGGGGGAAAAAAAAGAGTTCCAGAGCTATAGGAGCTCCCAACAGCTGGAGGAGTCGAGTGGAGCTGGGAACTCCACTTTGTGCTCTCTCTGTGTTTTCCAATTAAAACGCAGTCCGGTCCTGTGCCGCCGCCGCTGCCGCAGGCGATGTGCTAACATTTATTTTCGGAAATCGAAAAAAAATCCAAAGGGGGGCACCACAATCCAGCTCCAACTCTCGGAGCCACAAGTCGGGCCAGGGCCAGGAGTTGAAGAAGCAACAAAAAAAAAGATCACTGAAAGCGAGAGTGAGCTGTGGGAAAAATGCAATTAATCAACGAATTTGGTAATGCCCTGATTTTGTCGGTCTTGTTATAGGAAGATAAATAATTTAATTAGTAAATAGTCATATGATTTTATTAACTACCTCTTAATTATGTTTTCACTTAATATTTTCCTCGAATATTATATTCTATAATACATAATACCCTCTTCCATTTCACCTACTTAGAGATAGGGTATAGTACCTCTTAAAAAAAATTAAGCCAGAAAGCAAGAGTGGCAAGCGGCGGCGGCACAAATTCTTTGTAATTAGTATTAAAATGTTTTCCGCTACATTTTCACTTGATTCCTTCCTTCCCTGCTGCCAGCCAGTCGCTCTTTCCCTGGCCAACAGGGAAATTCAACAGGCAGATGCAGTCAAGCAGCCAAGCAGCCAGCCAGTCAGTTAGTCAGTTTGCCATTCAGTCGGTTAGTCAATTTGTCTATGGGCCCCGAGGGCGTTTTACTTTACCATATATCTATCCCCCTGTCTCAGACCCTGTTGCTCCTCCCTGTCCCTTCGAATATCCCTATCCTGCCCCGGTGCTGCCTTTTCTCGCATGATTGAAGGCAACATGTGTTTCGGAAATTATGCAAAATTGCCTTTCTGGCCAGCAGCAGCAGCAGCAGAAGCGGCAGCAGCATGCAGATATATGGCAGATGCCAATGGATGTGACTGCCCCTTCTCGACATACCACCCCGCATTCCCTGACCTCCTCCCCCTGTTCAGCCTATCTCCTTGGCATTCATCGGTTTGTCAAACTCTTTTTCGCAGCAAGTGCACTCTTGTATCGCGAATTTCGCTGCTCATTATCATGGCGCACAGTTCATTTCAAAAACAATTAATAATGCTTAAGCGCATCTTGGCGTTGACAGGCGACAGACCGAATATGCCAAGCGAACCATAGAACCAGTGGTTCGGTCATAGCTATAGTTTTTCCAAAAAAATATGATGTTTTTAGAAATTAAAAGAATAAATTCTTTTTAAGGGTAGCCTATAATATGTTCTAGACTTTGAAGAGCAAGCTCTAAGTGATTAAAGATTCTAAAATAGATATTTCACTTTCAAAATCATTTCTTTCTGTGCACATTTCCATTGGAATTTTCGGCCTTGTTTGGTCATTTATTTAGCTTAGAATATTTTCCCGAAGTGCCAAATAGAAACAAGAAGCGGAAGTGTGGCCAAAACCAATTTGAAATGCATCGAAATATGTTCTGACAGATAATGAGGAGAGCTGGTGAAAATATTTTTCTAACAGTATTTTTAGAAAATCTTTCACTTTGTTACAAGAGTGCGACGTTCACGACTTTCGTTAGAGGCTTTCCCAGTTGAAGTGGAGGTCCATTCTCCTCCGATCATAATGTTTTCAAATGCATTTGGCTTAGCCATTTGTTTAGGCCATTAATTTTTTTGTGCTTGTGGTTTCCTCGCAGCCATATTCATTAACCGGAATGATAGATTTCAAATCGAAACTTTTCGAAGTAAACTGAACTTTTTCTCAATTAATTGGCCAATAATCGGATTTGTAAACTTTACAAAAGCACACGATGCCAGAAGCGGCCAGAAGGTAGCAGATCAGATCCATGCAGATGGTAGTCCATCTACTGGACCATCTACTGGATGAACTTGTTTTATCACCTCATAACAACAGCAATGCGAACAAGTGAACTCAACTGATTGAATGCCTTCGTGGCAGCATTTGATTTGTTTAGAGAATAAAGCACAGACCTTTCGCTCTCGTATCTGTATCTGTACTTGTACTTGTACTTGTATCTGTATCTGTATCTGAATCTCCACTGGTAGCTATGGATGGATTTAGCCCCGTAGGCTGTTGTGGCATCTATTTCTTCTTTTTTTTTTTTTTTTGTGTATATGGCGCCAACTTGGCCTCGTTTGTGGGGCGGGATTTTTGCTTAATTAGCACTCAATGAATACAACTTGGAGAGCTCGAAAAGAGTTGAGGAATGTGCGCGTTGGTACTTCAATCTCTCACACTCACTACATGGATATATATGGTGTATATAGCACATATAGTATAATATGGACTCCACCTCCAAGGCCATTTTGCCAGCGAGGGTTGCTTGTAAAAATCTTATAAGCTTTACGTGACCGTCCATTAATACATCATTGCGGCAATGTTAGCCACGCTTTCACCCCTGCTTTCAAACCTTTTCCGAAAAAAAGGCAAAAGCCAAGGAAATGAACTGATGATGGCGTGGAAAGTGAAGCCGACTTTTCCTCGCTTTTCCCCTAAATTTTCCCTGGGCTTGTTGTGTGCTGTGCGGTGGGCCGGCTGTTCGGGGTGTGATATCAGGATCGTTTTTTCGTCATGGTCATAAAAACGCATTTTATGCGAAACGCATTTGAGTGGATCCCAGCCCAGATCCCATAGCGAAAACGGAGTCTGGAGCCAGCCAGGACAGTCGTCGTCTCACAGTTTGAGTCCGAAATTCTGGGTGTGGGTTTTCCTCCGCTCTTATCGGTTTATTCCCGTACGTTTCTCTTTTATGGGAAAGTAAATAAAATGTAAGCTAAGAGCTCCCTCGCAAACTTTTAATGTTGATTGCGTTTCGCGTTGATGTTTAATTTTTATGCGAGTCTTTTATTCAAAGCTCTTGCTTCATCTCCTTTTTTTTTGTTAGACACTTAACAAAAAAGTGGTGGCTTAACATGCAATTTTATTAGAAATTAAGCATTAAACGCTGGCAACAAACCTTTTCTTACCCCATTTATGGGCAGAAAATTTCTCAATAAATATTTAGTATTTTTCCAAGTGTATTTAAGCCAATGGTAGTCACAAAAATTAATCATTAATAGCTAAGCTTAAGCTTTGTTACCCTGCTGGTGGCTTTTTGTTGCCTTGGCGAACATCATCAGCCATTCGAGTTGAAAAGAAAATTGCCAAGAAAATTAATTTAAATCTATTCGGCGGCAATTTTTATGGGAAAAGTTCAGCCGGAAAGCCAAGACTGAAAATTCCAGCAATTAATTTTAATTGCCCCACAGCGAGGACGATAATGTTATGACATTTCCATAAATAAGTATCAGTTTTAGAAGAATTCAAAGTTCATTTGTGGAATGTCTAGAAGCGATCCCAGCCGTAAATTAATCTCCAAATCTCTATATTTGGTGAACTATATAAATTACCTGATAAGTTAAACTGCAGAGAAGGAAACCAGCTAGTGGAGCTACAACAACAGTATTCGAGAAATGCTTTAGAGTCTGGGGCTGGCTGAAGAAAAATTAAAAAGAAATGCAGACAAATTGCTGGAATGCCGTTCAAGCATAAACTGGAGAATGCCAGCCACAGAAGCAGCAACATTACGAACAACAACAATACCATCTAATATTAGCTGAAAAATAGTTTGGCAATGTATTCAATGAAAGGGCTGGCAGCAATGCATGTTGCTGCTGTTGCTGCCGCAACAACAAGCGGAAGCAGCAATTCCAGCCAGCAACTCCAAGATTGAGTGCAACAAGGTGGGGTTTCTTTTCTTTTTCTTCTTTTTGGCAGTTAATGAAGCTGATTCCAGACATTTGCCGCTTTCTTGACGGATGATAAATGTCAAATGGAATGGATGAGAGAGCATGTTGCCTTTGTGGGGTTCAGTTGCACTGAAAAGGGCTTGGTAACTGCAATCTCTTTGAAGAATTTTCTGCCAGAACTGCTGCCACTGGTCCTAAGCACACACACCTCAGATTGTGAGCTCAAATTGCCGTGTCAAACACCTGGCTGCAGTTTTAAACGAAAAACCCACAACCCTACCCAAAATCGTTATCAACAATCTTGGAGTTTCCCAGAAGACAAATGCTCTAGTTCTTGGTTTCGCAGAAAAATGACTTTTGCAGCCAATGTTATGCTAAAAGCCCACACATGTTGCAATTTTTAATTAAAGTCGAAACTATTATGTAATCAGCAAGTGTCCTATTTTCGGAAACTGGCCATAAACCTATAATGCCAATATTCAATTGAAAAGGAAGCCAATAAGTTGCTGCTGCTAATGATGTTGCAACTACTGGCCTGCTGGACAAATTGCAACTGGCCATTACAATTCAATTTTTATGTTGCACAATGAAGCTGTCAAATGCAAGGGAGGAAGCTCAATAAAAGCCAGGGAGAAAGAACAGCCTGAACATTGCTGATGACACAAACAGCAGGCGGCGGCAGGCAGCAGACGGTTTGCGGCAGGCGGCAGTTGCAATAGCAATATTCTACATGAGGGGGCGTGGCCAAGGTAATGGCGTTAACTGCTTGGGCATAAAAATTCCAGTAACAACAGAAGCAGCGGAAGCGTTCCAAGGTAGCACAACATCGCTCGCCACTGAACGGCAAGGCAGCAACATGGGGCAGGTTGCAAGGTGTGAAGTGTGGCCAGCGTACGTCTAAATCTATATCTATATATAAACCCCGCCAGCTCTCTCTGTGGGTGTGTGTGTGTGTGCCCTAATGTGAGGGTTGCAAGCGAAATGTGTCGTAAAGATTTTTATTGCATTTTTATGGCGCACACACAGCAGCAGCATCAGCAACATTAGCTTCCGCTAGCAGCAGCAGCAGCAGCAGTGGCAGCAACAGCAACAGCAGCAACATGGCATATTTGGTCCGACTCTGGGCCTGCTTAATGATAAACTTTAACGTTGCTTTTGCATTTTCCGATTCCGTTGTTTGCCACAGAAATCATTTTTGAGTAAATAAACCAGACCGGGGGCTGCAACCGCAGCAACAACAGGAACAACATGGGCCCAGCAGAGGCTAAGTAAGCCGTAAAAATGCCTTCGAAAAATTAAAATAGAGATCCGGCGAAGACAGGGCATTATTAGAACAGCCGGAAAGTGGCCAAGCGACCCTCGCTTTCTGGGTGGGCGAATAAATTGATTGCTGCTGTTGGTGTTGGTGTTGGTGTTGCTGCTGCTGCTGCTGATGCTACTGCTGTTGCTGTTGCTACTGCGCAGTTTTTAGCTTTTTGTTCTTAATCATTTGCCGCAACGTTTTATTAAAAATCCAAAAAGGTAGCTACGTCATTTTATTGTCTACTTACTGTTCCAAAGTCCAAAATCCCATGCACAAATTTTTATGAGCCAGGCCATAAAAATGCCTTTTACCGTTCTTCGTTTTTGTTTTCAGTTTTTGGATATTTGTTTTTACTTTTGGTATTCATTGAGCTTCTTTTCTTTATATTTTTTTTTTTTTTTTTTGTTGAATTTCATTTTGTGCCAAAAACTCTCGGGGGGCACATTTGTTGGTGTTGTTCCCAAAAACCAGGGGGAGCGACGACATTGTTTACGGTTACAACTGTTTGTCGTTGGATGATGCCAAAATTGATGACCATAATCTTCGGCCCAGGAGCTCCGGCCCGGCTCGGGAAAAGGATGCGCTTTTTATGATGAAGCGCCGTGCTTGCCGCGTTGCAACGAAAAACAACCACCACTAGCAGCAGCAACCACCCACTTTCGCCCCCATCTCCGAGCTCTGCAACATTATTCATTTCGGGGGGGGTTTGACAAAGCAAAACGGGGAACGGAAGCATATTTTATGTTTTAACGCTTCCGAAATTGGGCAGCAACACCAACATCTCATACATCAGCATTTAGCGACCCCTCATCCTCCCAGCATTACAAAAAATAATAAAAACAGGGGAGCTCGAGGGGGGGAATGGGACGAGAGCAACTCCTTTTCCCGCAGTGGCGGCGAGCGTTTGTCTTGCGGTTTTTGCTTGCAATTTTGCTTGGAGCTTTTTTTGCTGACAGCAATTGTTGCTGTTGGCTGATGGTGTTGCTGTTGGCTGCCGCTTTTACCGCTGCAATTTGGCGGCTTAAGCGCGATATTTACAACGCCACTTGAAGTGTGAGTTTCGTGTGCCATAAAGCGAATGAAATAAATAAGCTGACAGGTGCAGGAAGCGCTTCGAGTCAGCGAAAGATTTTCAAAAATATCTTTTTCGGTTAAATGACAAAAGGAGCTGCGACACTGTTAAGCTCTTAAGCCAAACAAATGGGGGCCAGATGAAATATTGACAAAAAAAAGAGTTGTGGCAATTAATGAGACTAAGCTTGTACAGTAAAAAAACAAAATGATAGATTCTCAAGGAAGTAAATACTGTTTTTATAAACTTCAAGTCTTTGGTAGCTTTTTAGAAATATTTAATATTCATTGAAATTTCCAAGAACCTTTTTTGATTCTTTATAAAAATATTTTTTTCTTGGTGTATACAAAAAACTGCTTAAAATTCCACGAAGCGAATCATCTAAATGATCTCTACTATTAACGATTATTTGTGCTTAGCGCATATAGTATCTGGGAAGAGATCTGGTCTCAAAGCAAATCGTCCATAGAAAAGACGCCTGCCTCATTGGCCCCATTCTGGCAAAGCAAACAAGCAAAGGAATCGGATCGAGGAAGCTAAAAACCACAAAACCATTTGCCGGCAATCAATTAAAGCCATCCGAGCGAGTCGCGATTTGACTAAGTTCATCAATTTTTTTTGTGTTCAACCAACAACCACCCCCCAGAATCGGCGATTTTTCGATCCGATTGGGTTTCAGTATTTGCACTTGCCTTTTTAATTGAACGCTTTGGGGCCCTGGTAAATTATGTGACAGCTACGCCAAAAGCAAACAGTGGAGCTGAAGCCAAAACAAAGAAACCGGCAAACAAACAAACAACAAGTTTGCTGCTCCTCTGCCACCCAGAAATCCAGATATCAAGAAATCCAGTTGAGGATTTGGTAGCCCAGCAATGCAAGTCAAATGTTTTAAAAATAAGCAATGCATCCAACAGGGGTAAGGGGCATGGGGCGTGCCTGGCAGCTGCATTTATGTTTTGGCAATAAAATGCAAATGGTAAAAAGGTCCATAAAAAGTTCAAGTCGGGAAGAGAGCATTTCCAGCTTTCGATATGCTTATGCTACTTTAAAAAAGATTTTATGTGTGCCTGACTGCGTGTGTCGATTTCAGTTTTTATCCTCGACTGCACGGTGAGAAATAAATTGATTGATTTTATGATTTCTTATTTTTAGGACTGTTAGCTATTAGCCAGGACTATTAGCTATTAAATAATAAAAAAATCCTCTTTGGATTTGGAGTAATTTAAGCAAGTCCCTGAATATTTTTCCTTGTGTCGTATTTTTTGTGTTTTCGAACTGTTTTTCGAATCGCTGAGGCTGGAGCAGATGCTGCCCCACACTCCTTCTGTTGCTGTTGCACATTTGCTATGCTGTTTGCTGTTGGGGGCCAGCGGCAACATCATCGGTTTCACCAGCAGCAGCAACAGCAGCAGCAACAGCAGCAGCAGCAGCAGCTAAAAACAGTAAAGTCCATAAAATGCTTTTGCCGCAGCACAAAGGGATTTATATATGTGCCAGTCCAGTAGTAGTACCTGTGTGTGTCTGAATATTTTACGTTTCTGAAAATTTGATGAATCTCCACAAATGCAGGTGGGGGGGGAAATGAGTGAGGCAGAGAAGAAGCACTCAAAGCAGCAGCAACATTCAGTAGAAGCAGCAGCAACAACAACATAAAATACAAATACAACACACAACTTCAGCGTCATCATCGCACGAGGAAAATATCCATCAACACTTTTGTTTTATGGCGCTCTCTTGTGCTTTCCCTACCTGTCTCTTTCTTTTGGGGCAGGTGCCTCTCTTTCTTGCCCGCCCACATGTTTGCTGGCACACATCCGTCTGTCCGCCTGTCCGTCTGTCTATCAATTTGTTGTTCTGGCCTAACCACCAACTCTTTACAGATTGTTTTGCCTTGTGGCCATTTTAATAGCTTTCGACTACTTTGTATCTGATAGATACAAATCCATCTATCTATCTATCTATCTATCCGTCTTGCTGGCTGGCATACAAGTGCCTGGCTGGCGGCTAAAATATTCTCTGAAATTAAAGTGAACAATGGAGGAGACTTTTGCCGGCTAATTGTTTTGGCCAAGTTGGCCCGTAATTGTCTTGCAGCATTTTGTCAAACGGCTTAAGTCCCTCCTTGCCTCTTGCCTGGCTCTCCGGCTTAGGGCTTGTAATTCCTCAATGTTTTCGATGACTAAGGCGACATACATACATACATCATACATACAACATCATCGAAACTTGAAAAGGGTGAACCTGGGAGGGAGGGAGTCGTGTGTGGGCTTTGCGTTAATGCGCTTTGCATTGCACTTGCCTCGCTGTTGTGGCAACAACAATAATCGGAAACATTGGATGTGATAACAATGCAAAGCTTACATGGCGACTTACACGGGCTTTGGGCTGTAATTGAAGACCCCGAGGGTGTTGGCTCTGTCATGACAAAACGGAATACACATTATACAAATAAAGATCTACAGATCGACATGTGTCAGGTTATAAAGCTATAACCTGGTTGTTTAACAGAAAGGAATTCCAAAAAGAGCTATCTATATCTCTATTTCCCAACCCCCTTAGAAATATAATATAAACAAAATGTATCAGCTGATTGTTAAAAGATTCCGATTTTATATTTACCCTTCGGCTGGCCTAGACCACCCAATTAAATCGCAATCCAAACTACTTTTTCATCAATCGACAAATGATATTTTAATCAAACCAAGAACTACGTCAAATATCGAAATAAAACAGCGGGAGATAAATAGATAAAAATTGGCCAGCCGAATCGGCCATCGAAACAGGGAATCATCCAAACAAATGCCACTAGTATAGCCGAGAACCAAAGCAAACAACTTGTAAACATTTCAAACATTCAATTAATTAATTAATTGCGAAAATGTGGCAAATTAATTTCACATAAAAAGCGAGAGAGCAGCTCCCAGGCACCGGCACAGGCACCGGCACAGGCACCTTGGCAGGCTAGGCAGCTGATGCCGATTCTTTCGGGAAGCAATCTAGAACAAATCCAATGGGAATATTATTAACAGACTTTGTTGCTCAAGTGGCGAAAGTTGAGATAGAATTTCGGAGGGGAAACCAGAATTCATGAATTCTGAATTAAAAGCAGAAAAGCAGATGAACCGGAGAAATTTTAGGAGCGGCGCATTAAAAAAAATTTTTAAATGAGGAAAAATCTTTGCCTCGAAGCGAAAACGGAGACGGAAATAGTCAGATAGTCGGGGATTCAGATTCAGATTCAGATGGCCAGATATACATATATATATGCTGAGCTCGTTACTCATACGCCAATTTACGATGCACTTAAATTTTATGAGAATTTAAGATTTCCTGCAAATCAGCATACTAGGGGGAGAGTGGGTGCCACAAAATGATAACCCAACCGAAGCTGGACAGGAAATGGCTGAGGTGAACTGCTGCAGCATGCTGGCGCGCCGGCGGCTTCTTTACCAAATGGGGCGGCAAAGACTTTCAAATAACTGGTAACTTTTAGAGCATAGAGGGAACCAATTCATGGGAAATTCTTTTCCTGATTCCTCGAAAGCCACACAAGTTGGAAATTGATAAGGAAAGCATACCTTGATATTCTGATATGTTGTTGCAATAAAGTAATATAAACTTGCTCATTCAGGGTGTGTTTGTTGTTTATCATTGGTTGTAAAAACTATGGGCTTTTATGTTTCCTCATTTCTGAAGGTTTTCGCCATAAAATATTTTCAGAATTGTCAGATTTATTCGTAGATAAAAAAACATAAAAACTATTAATGAGAATCTCAAGCTTTCTATCTTCAAAATTTGGAAATCAGAAATCATAAATTAAAAACATAATTATCCATTTTCTAATATATATTTTTTTAATCCCCAGTGAACACTTCATCTCGGAGCACACTGTGATGGCGGTATTCACCTCCCAGGGGCAGGTGGGCGGACCCTGTCGGTACATGCCTGCCACCCGGCAGCAGAACCACCAGTGCCGGAAGGAAACAGGACTGCCAGGAACCTTGAGTGAGGCCCGTCGTCTGGCCACCACCCACTGCGAGGAGCAGTTCAGGTACGATCGCTGGAACTGTTCGATCGAGACTCGTGGCAAGCGGAACATCTTCAAGAAGCTCTACAAGGAGACGGCCTTCGTTCACGCCCTGACAGCGGCTGCCATGACCCACTCCATAGCCAGGGCCTGTGCCGAGGGCAGGATGACCAAGTGCAGTTGCGGGGCCAAGAAGCACAACCGGGAGGAGCAGGACTTCCAGTGGGGCGGATGCAATGATAATCTCAAGCATGGCAAGCGGGTGACGCGACGCTTTCTGGACTTGCGCGGCGGCGATGGAGACGAAGTCAGTGAGATATTGCGACATGACTCAGAGGTAACAATAGACATTATAGAATATTGTACAAAATAAATTAGTATTAATAATTTTCCGACAGGTTGGCATTGAGGCCGTCTCCTCGCTGATGATGGACAAGTGCAAGTGCCATGGCGTTTCCGGCTCCTGTTCGATGAAGACCTGCTGGAAGAAAATGGCCGACTTCAATGCTACGGCCACACTATTGAGGCAGAAGTACAACCAGGCCATTCGCAAGGCTCCTAACTTGAGGACTATGCGGCAGGCTCCCTCGAGTCGCATGAGAAAGCCCAAGCAGCGACGCAAGAAAGTAAGATTTAATATTTTAAATATTAAAATTATGTTTTTAAATAAAAAATATTTATTTTTAGCCACAACAGTCACAATATACGACACTGTATTATTTGGAGACCTCGCCCTCCTACTGCTCGGTCACCAAGGATCGCCAGTGTCTGCATCCTGACAACTGTGGTACCCTGTGCTGTGGGCGTGGCTGGACCACGCAGGTGTTCAAGGAGGTGGAGAAGTGCCGCTGTCGATTCAACAACGGACGCTGTTGCCAATTAATCTGCGACTACTGTCAGCGGTTCGAGAATAAATACTTTTGTAAATAGACGGCCACTACTCATCCATCTCCATCTCTATCTGCCTCCGTCTTTCTATCTTTCTTATCTGACTCTGTCTCTGAATGAATGAAGAATGAAGAAATGCTTCTATCTTCTTTAAAAAATGTAATTTGTAAAGTTTTTTCTACCATTATGCTTGTAATTTTTTTCCATTCCTAACTAAGAAACATGAAATATTATTGAAATGATAAGAAAAATGAACGAATTGATATGCAAACCGATAGAAAAACGCTCAGAATGCAAAGGCTAAGCTAAAGGCCAAACTCACCCACACAAATACATACTCACCTGCATAAAACCACCCACACCCACTCCCATACACACACACACACTCGAACAGACACCTAAAAGCGCATACATGCATCTATTTATACAATTACTATATAGTAAACATTAGCTACCGTCGCAAAAAAAAATCTCAAAAAAAATCGCAAAACTTCATTTAGCAAAAAAAAAGAAAATTTACAAAAAAATACACACACACACACACAAGCAAAACACAAACACATGGAACAACAGAAAGCAGACGCTAACACAGCAACAAAAACGAAAAATAAAAAACAAAAACAATTTTAATAAGTATTTAAACATACAAAACAAACCAAAAAAAAATACAAAATTGAAACGAAATAAAAAGTTTCACATAAAAATAATATATTTGAGTTTTAATTTATTTCAAAAGTGGGAGTCCCAAAGTCTACAAGCGGCTTACGTGCGTTTTTAGTCGCTAGCGATTTGTCCGCTACTTAGCTGAGACACAAACCTTCTACAAAATGTATAATACATAAACTTGTATAGGGGGCGCTACTGGAGGAAGATAGTATGAAATAAATCTAATAAAATAAATCTTATGGAAACAAAGTGTTTTAAATATTTTTTAAAATTAATACCACCAAAATAAATATTTTTTCTGTGTTTTAAAAATATTTGGAATGAGAATAATAGCTATTGTATATACCTTTTAGAAAAGCTTCTTTAAAAACAAATAATATATTTGTTTTAAAATTAGATGCTAAAACAACCAACTTTTATTTAAAAGATGTTACTGTAACGGCAATGAATTAGTTGAATTCAATTAGTAATATTTGTCCCTCGATAAACAAATTTCGTATGAAGCACATGCAGGCAGGCACATTTGATAAATTAGCGTACTACTGTCATAAATGTAATAAAAATGTGATCCATCACCAACTGGGACATCACCATCGCTGGGCCAACACCACCAGCCTATGAAAATATGGGCAACGTCTTATCAACTTGCGGTCGGTTACATTGATGACCAATATCAGTGTCAGTGTCGCACCTGAGGCCGTTGAAACAGCTTCAAACCTGACCGAACTGATGTCAACCAAAGAAAATCAGCACCGATTGCAAATGTTAGATAACAGGTTTTATCAATTTATTAATGAACCACTCACGATGTCCACGCGACAACGCTTAGCACGAGACAGTCCGAAATCCTCACAAAAACCCTCAAGAAAAGGTCTAAGCCCTGTCTGAGCTGTGTTTTTGAAAATATCTATATTTTGTAAGACATTAAGTTGTTTTGGGTACAGATGAACTTCCTTAACAAACATTCCTTAGTGTATTATTTTTATTAAATTACAAATTTACTCAGTTGAGACTGATTCAATTTCAAAAAAAATTTTTCCAAATTACCATAAATTTATTACCCAAGTTTTGTATGACTTATCCTATAGATTGATTTATGGACGACCCACTGTTTTTTATTTAGCGTGTTACTTTGTCGCCCTCAGGCATTTGAGCCATCTGTCATGTCCCATGTTCCGTGTGACCTCACCGTGCCCCGTGACCCACTGTGACATTGATACGCTTCTGTCAACATAATTTAGAGGATGTTGTTGCGTGCCGAGTCCCAAAAAAAAGAATATTTTTATATGCAATTTTGTACACCTATATAGCATATTTTCGTCACTAAAATTGATATTTTGGGTTTCGTATGCAGTTTCGTCACCGGTTCTTTACCTCGTCAATGGTTTTTTTATATGATATTAAATAGAAAAATGAAATATGAAGATAGTAAAGATAATAGTCTTATAGACTAAATGTTTAATGTGACAGTTTTAATGTTTTTTTAAATTTCTGGTAGCCCTGTGCCAATCCTGTGAATCCCTGAAAATTTCATTTTTTGAGAATTAGTCAACACTAAAAAACAAGTATAAAACTCTGTCTCGGGTCGGTTCATAGTTCAGTCGGGCTCTAGGCCTCGACCAGACTTCTTTCCTTATTTCATTTTTATTTAGAATTTTTTTTTTTATTACTTTCTTTTACTATCACTTTCTATTACTTTCACTGAAACTATAGTTTCAGGTCTGAGCTTTAGATAGTTCTACTTACTATTGAATTTTCTTTCATTTTTTTGTCATTTTGGGATTTTCTTCCATCAATTCTTCTGGATTGTTTGTATGGGTCTCTGCATGATTGTCTCCATTCTTTTTTTCGACGTCCGTAGTCGGCTTTTTCTTTCTTGACTGTTTTAGACGTGAAACTTGTATACCTAAATCTATTATATGAGCATTCAGTTATTTCGCCAGAATCTGACATTTTAATTAACTCAAATCTCTTAAATCACTCAAAGCAAATAAATTTACTTAAAAAAAAAATTTACTTATTTAAAATTTTCTTTCATTTTTTTGTCATTTTCATTTTCTTCTATGGAGTCTTCAGGAGAATTTATTGCAAGGGGTCTCTGCATGATTGTCTCCATTCTTTTTTTCGACGTCCGTAGTCGGCTTTTTGTTTCTTGACTGTTTTAGTCGTGAAACTTATATATATGTATAACTAAATCTATTATATGAGCATTCGGTTATTTCGCCAGAATCTGACATTTTAAACAACTCGAATCTCTTGAATCACTCAAAGCAAATAAATTTACTTTAAAAAAAAATTTACTTATTTAAAATTTTCCTTCATTTTTTTGTCATTTCATTTTCTTCTATGGAGTCTTCAGGAGAATGCTTCGCATAAAAAGGATATCGAGAAGATAACATTGAAAGTGGGGAAAGCCTTTTTATGATAACAGCTACGCGGTTTCCATTTAATAAACGCTTCTAAACCAATATTTTATATGTAAACATGAGCCGTTCTCTGGCCTGCATTTGATTGGAAAATTTTTGGTTTTAGCCAAAGGCAAATATTGATTGAGAATAAGCACCTCGGGAGGACTCTGATTTTTATGTAAGCAGGGCAGCTGAAGAGACGAAAAGATTTCTCCAGTAAGACAAGAAAAATTACAAGCGAATGCCATTTGGTAATGACACGACCATCCTGTCCCCAAGCTCATTCCTTGAATAATATATATATTTATTTTCTTGGGGCTGACATTTTGGAATGTGACAGAGACATGGTAAAAATTTAGGGAGGAAATTTTAACATTCATTGCAAGTGCTCCCCAAATTCAAGATTTTTTTTAGCTTTGAACCTAAGTCTATGGGCTTGCAATCTTACTTCCTTGTTTGGGAAATACATAATCATCCAGTGAAAGTGAAACTTAGTTCTCAAATTTTATAAGCACTTTCTCCCGTTACATGTTCTCCATCAAATTGTCACGAACTCCTCGAAACCAAGTGTTATTCAATAGCTTTAAATCAAATCAGTGAAACCAGACAACAATTGTCTATTAGTCATTGCTTTTCAAAAAGTGTAGAATTTTTAATGCCAAGAATTTTTTATAGCCCACTTATAATATATGGCTCGAGAAGCGTATCATAAAAATCGACTGAAAAGCAACTGCTTTTCAAATTGCACAGATGTTTCCCCAGAATTCCAAGCGAACAACAAGAATGGCTGGCAATTGTTTTTTATGTCGCCAAGCTAAAACCACAAGCATTCAATGGATATTAATTACTTGGTAGCAGACTCTTTGGAGCCAGCCCTACCACGCCTCTTTTTCATATTATTTTTTTGGAGAGCCAAGAAAAAATGTAATTAACATAAAACGGAAACAGGGCAAACAAAACGTCGGATCAAATGGTAACAATAATAAATTAAATAAATTAAGTAAATAAGAAATACAAGTCAAGAACAAATGGGATGGATAATGATTGTTATGACTGGGGGGTACTGTGTACTTTGTATTCAGAAAAATTGAAAAATACAGAATATCAAATATACCATTTATTCTGTGGAGCTATTCCACCCATTCCCAACCCCTACCTAGGGTATTACCGGTGACAACAAAGAATGAACCAGAGGTAAATAAAAAACCCAAACAATGAAGAAAACGCCGAACTCAGCACAGGTCACGTAGCAAGCGAAAGTGAAAACAAGAGCAGAGAAACGAAGACGCCACCGAGACAGGTGAGAGAAGAGTCTAATGAGAAAGGTGACCCCAGAACTATGATTTGTCTATGGGGGAGTCGAGTCATGGGGGGGGCGAAAAGTTACAGATCGGATGGAGCGATGTCTCAATTGGCAGAAAGTGAGAGTGAAACGTTCTGCATCCGACAGATACGTGAACTCAACAAAAGCCATAAGTCGATCGGGTTGGGGCAACATTTCCATGGAAACCATCAATCCAAGCACTCGACCGATGATGATGCTGCTGCTGTGGGTGCTCTATTTTGGACAAACGGCTTTCGGGTGAGTTGCACAACAAGTAATTAATAATTAATTATGCCAAAAGGGACACTTTCTTAGTTCCCCACTGGACTCCCACGAAATGGAACTCCTGGAGATGATATTCAGGGATGCTGAGGGTTATCCCAGCAGCGACCGGGGTCCCAGGGATATAGACGTTTTGCCAGCCAGCTCTATAGGGTGTGATGAAAGTGGTTCCGAGGAATACAATATGTTTGATGACTTGGAGCACAGCGAGGAGTGCCTGGACTTTCTGCCGCCTTGTGAGGAGCCAGCTTATGACGACAGACTGCCCATGGAACATCCTTGTTTCGTGAGAATGCTGCTGCTCAGGACTCCCTTGCTTAAGCAGGATCCCTGCGCCAATTTCTCCTTGGCGACTCAGCCACCTAAAGTTAACAAAAAACCCAAACACAAGAAGTGCAACCCGAAAGCGAAGAAGAATAAAATTGCAATCAAAACAGAGCCAGTACCTCCCTCTAATAATGGCACTGCAAACTCTACATCAGCCCCAATAGTAACATCTACTGAACCAAATTCCAAAATAATTAGAATCTCTAAACTTATACCCAGAAAAAGGAAAAATACAACTACAACTTCAACTTCAACGACAAGCACAACCACCACTTTGGAAACAACAACCGTGGAG
Source organism: Drosophila ananassae (assembly GCF_017639315.1). Lineage (NCBI taxonomy): Eukaryota > Metazoa > Arthropoda > Insecta > Diptera > Drosophilidae > Drosophila > Drosophila ananassae. Next base: position 13,481,521 of record NC_057930.1, read on the forward strand.
GAGACAACACGGCCGGTGGAACTAACCACAACCACAACCGAAACGGAACCCCCCACAACCACGGAATTGGAAACCACTACCTTACCACCCACCACGACGGAGCCCCCTCTAGCTGAGAATCAATTGAAGCGATTCAGGTCCCAGACCAACAGGAAAAAGAATGTTCCCGATCCCCCCCAAATCAAACTAGATGGAAATTCGCAGCCCAGCGAGGTCATCCAAGTAATAATGACCACTGAGGCCGCCGAAATGAGGCAGTTACCGGATGGTGAAAACTCGACCACTGTCACGCCTACTACGGCCGTTGTCGTGACCACTTCCGCTCCGGAAACCACAACCGAAGAAAGCTGCGAGGCAGAGAGTGTGGGTGACAGTGGCGATGGGGAATCCAGCAAGCAGAGGCCGGAGTTCTCGGAAACCGAAGAGCAAGATGTCGAAGGTGAAAAAGTGTTTTTCCCATAAAATTAAATAAATATTAATTTATTTATTCATCAGGGATTGGAGGTGACCGTGGAGGACAGGAGCCTTGTGAAGACACTGAAGAACAGGATACAAATCTCTGCCCACAGGTGGTTCCAGCTCAGAGAAATAGTAAGTATTAATATTTAGAAATATTATTATAATTTTTTGATATATTTTTTGCCATCTAAAGCCAACTTGAGACATCCACCACCCCCTCGTTTTCGTAAACCTATCAAGAACTATGTGGAACCAATTCTTTACGAGGGACACTTTGACAAGCCGCATCATCAAATGCCGCCAGTTGGACCCCAACAGAGGGACTACTTCATATCCAACAAACAGATAATGCCCAGGCCCAAACCAAAGTATAAAAAACGTATTCCCCCGTCTATTTACGTGAACAACATTGTCCGAGGAATGGATTGCAATGATGAGAATGATTCCCAGTCTGAGGAACATCCAAGGAACCATCCCAATCAACCGCAAAGACATTGGGACTTGAGGAGAATTGGTTTTGCTTCCAGGAATCAAGTCTTAAGGAAGCCTGTCACAGAAAGAAATGTCAGAAACTTTGTACCAATTCCGCCTAGAAGGTTGATCTCCTATCCGGAACATTCCGTCCGGTCGCAAGAGAGATCGTTGTCTATTGAAACCTCCAGAGAAAGACTACACAGACCTTACTCGATTGAAAACTCCAGAGAAAGTCAAGAAAGAATGTTTTCAATGGAAAACTCCAGGGAAAGACACGAGAGACAGTTCCTGATGGATAATCCAGGACCAAAGCAAGAAAGGCAGTACCTAATGGAAAGAGAACCAGAGCCACGGCCCATCCATCCTCATTATCCGGAAGAAGATGTTGAATCTCCTGAAGAAAGACCAATGCCTTCAGCGACACCTACTTCCTCGTTGGATCCCTGTCAGGAAGATCATGATTTTCTCCACCAATCGCCAAGGGAGGGACATACATTCGAAATAGGGAACATGCAGAGAGGAACCACTCCACCCACCTTGGATCCTTGCCAGCAGGAGCACGCTTATCTCCAAAGTAAAATCCTTCATCGTCAGCCCACTGAGCCTCGTCCTCAGCACCCAATACCTTCCCACTTTTTCACCTAATTAACCAAATCATATCCTAGAATGTAGTACAGAGCACCCAGTTACCAGTTAACCACCCAATAAATAATATACAATCGCACAGCCAAGAAACCGAAACAAGTCCAGACCATCAATCAAGTGGAGCAAAGTCGCATAATTACCAGGGGTCTTCTCTTTGATCTTGAAGGCAAAACGACGTCAGTTGTTGGACGATAAAGCAATTGGCTTTTTGTCTTGGGGCACGGTAACTGGGGGCATTGCATGGCGAATGAATAGCCACTTATCAGTCCGGAGCCGGGGCTCAATTTTCTGGCCAAAAGGCACGCGCCCGTAATGACAACCCCATGAGCGGGCCATGGCCACCTGATGGTCAATGGGAGGGTGGGTGGCCCAGTCCTCCACTCGTGATGGAATAGGGAACCTTCTATTGGTATCCCATTTCCCCTATAATAGGCTTTTTAGTTCAATCTACACAGAGACCACTATTCCTATTTTGTTGTATATAAATTTATTACAATATATTATACATTTGTTTCCAGGAAAGTTCCTATATTTTCTTCAAGTGCACTTTCTCACATATCCTAAGCTTTTCACATAATCGTAGTTCGCACATGGATGGTTTGGGAAAGGAAGCTTTTAATTTTTATTTGGAAAAACAGAAACAATTCAGAGCTTTTAAAAACCAATGTATTGTATAGAAAAGGGTTCTAAAGTTCTATAATTTTTTTATTAATTTCACAGGTGTGATACAATTCAGATGGCATTTATAATATAATATAAATTTTCTAAAATCAATCTATTTTAAAGACAAAAGTTTTAAAATATATACATATATTTTTTATATTTAAACCCACATAACCTCCATTTTAAGAAGTAGGTGAGTGGCTGGCTAACATATGACTGACAAAATGGTACAAAAAAAAATTTAAAAAACATGCCGCCTCGTTTAAAAATCAAAAGAGCGCCAGTGGGCCCCAAAGGAGTTTCCCAGCGAGTTTCCCTGCTAGCCGGGGCGAAAAAAACGCCGAAAACAAATTAGTTTGCCCCAAGCCACCGCTCTCTCTTACTCTCACTCTGTTTGTCGTCCCCACACTCTGATACTTTCTCTCTGGCGGCGAATTCGGCTCCAAAGCGGAGGCTGACATTGTAAATGTCACAGGCAGGATAACGGCGAAGCGAAAGCGGCGGCGCTCAGAGAGCGAGAGGGCGAGATAGGGAAAGATTTTGTGGCAGTGTGGGTGGCGACGAGAGCGAAGAACAGGCCCCCCCAGTGGGGGCGAGGGAAAGAGAGAAGAAACCATTTCGCCCGCTTGTTTGGGGTACTGATTTTCATGTTCAGGTTCTCCTGGCTCTTCGCCCAGTGCGGACGTGTATTTTCCGATTTTCTTCGATTTTTTCCCCCATATACGGTCTGCGCGGCCAAAACTGCAGAACGGAAAACTAAGTGAAAAAAATCTTGAATTTCTTAAAACCCGAATCGAAGCCAATTAAAATCTCAAATCGATATCAATTGTGAAGCCACCTTACGGAATATTTTAGTGATTGCTAGTTTTTAAACCCTAAAAGTGCATTTAAGTCTTTAAAAAGAAGCATACAAAAATAGAAAGCAAAGTCTATTTGTTTAAAAAATAAATAAGCCAACGCTTGCTAACGAGCTGAGTAAACCGCCAGGTGTCAATCGATAAAGTATTTAAAAATAAATCGCCAAACGAAGGGCAATCAATCTCCAAAAATTCCACAACCAAACACTGCCAAAAGCAAACCCATCTAAACTAAAATAAAAAATTAAGAAAAGCAAAAAAATAATTCAAAAACCTCCGAGATAACCCCAAACAGAGCGTAAACGAGCATTTAAGAGGTCTCTTTCATCGTAACGGTGGCCAGAAGTAACTGTAACTGTAACAGTTACTAACGGTAACTGGGTCAGTAGGCAGAGCCAGAGTTGCACCCCCATCAACGAGGACCTGCCTCGTCCTCGTCCTCGTCCTCGTTCATTGTTCTTCGCCTCCATCTCATCGTAGCGGTAAGTTGCTTATCCTTTTGGCTTCCCCCATCAGTTGTTTGAAGTTGCTCTCAGTTCGTCCTGTGGAATCTTTTGGCTTACCTTCATCGGTTACGGCTTAGTTGGCTTTTAAAGCCAATTTGAATTTAGATCGAAATAGAGCCGGCTGCAGGACATTAACTAGGCTGTTGTTCTTCAGGAATTATTTCAGCTTTGCAAGCGACTTAGCCAAGTGCCAAGGGCGAATACGGGTCACTGGGTCCATCTTTTGTTGCCATCTTTTTGGGGCTAATTTTAAGGGACACGTGCTTGGAAATTTTTAGAGAAAAATTATAGAAACCACGTTCTTATAAATGAAACTTTTGATTGATTTATTCCCCAATAGTTTTATCAGCAAATATTGATCAGCAAATGAATAGAAAAATTACTTCATTGACTCAAGGCCTACTCCAGACCTCTTAATAGCCAATTCCCCACCACACCCACTATATTATATGGCCTTCTGTTTAACTTGCCGGCCAACTAAGCAAATAAGTCACAGTCAAAGTTTAATCGCCGCCAACTGGCAGAACCAAACAGGTGAGCCAACGACCATTACCTGAGCCGCCGACATTCTCTACGACTACTTTACATAATGGCCATTTCAGAGGAAACCAGAATGGGAAAAACAATAGCGAATAGCGAAAAATGTTCAATAGATTACCGAATGGCAAAAGGGAAAGCCACAAGAACATTGCCGCTAAATAAAAGCCCAAATGTTGTCACATAATCGATGAATATTTTCATGGCTGCACCCACATCAACCCTGTTTCCGTGACATTTCGATAACGATAAGATGTCCTTCGCCGGAATCGATTAGAATCGAGGCCCAAAAGATGCTGGCAGGCTAATCCCATTCATTTAGTATGTAAGCCAAGTTAAGCCAACGAACCTGAGACTTATAATTAGCGCGGGTCGCTACTGAATGGAAGACTGGGTGTAATTACACTCTAGTCAGGTACAGGTAGCTCAAGTGCCAGCGTGTGTCCTTATGAGACATGGAAATTTCAACAGTGTACAGAAATAGCGGAAAGGGTTTTAGGTGGTTTTATGATATTTTTCAAGAATCATTCTGCTTCGGAGCTGTGTAGTTTGGATTAATGAATCCTTGGAAATTACCTGTTTCGAGGTGGTGTATTAATCATATTACATGAATACACATCCAGGACCTTAATGAGCTAATGTTATTACATACTTTCTCAACTAAAACTCGTTAGGAAACTTTGGCTGACTAACATCATGGAAATGTGTATAACTTTTTTTACCAAAAAGAGTGCCTCGTGTTTGATTTATTTTCAATAAAGAAAAGTAAACACAACATTCTTATTTTATGTGGTTTTTATGAAGCAATATTTTTTTAAGAACATGGGGGATACTTCTGGTATTTATTACTTATTCAGGGTTATCGTTTATATTGGTTTCTTGTTTGTTCATTTCTTGTCTTTCAATTGACAGGACATGTTTGGTTTTTATATTTTTTGACAAGCTACCAATTGCATTAGAAGTAGTCTTGCTGTTTCACCTGTTCTACGGATTTGAAATTCAATTTTTGAGTAAACTGAGCACTCGACTGTACTTTGTTATGTACTTTGCCATGTGACAGTGCCTGTGCCCGTGAATATATATTCATATTTGCGTTTGTTTGCCTGCCGACATGAATATGCAAATAAGGTTCAATTGAATTGCCGTATGTCACAGAGAATTTTCGAGCGTGCTGTAGGAAATTATATTTGCATTTCTCGATCATGGTCCGGGGCACCTGTTTCCCAATGTCCCGGATGAAACTCAATAAAAAAATCCATCTATCATGGGCTGCGTTAAGGCACTTCAAGTGAATTGCTACAACTTTAGCAAAAAGGACACTTATTCTTAGGGATATTCATACTTTATTGCCTTCTTTTCAGCGCAATTTCTGGCTGAATAGATCGTTGGACCTGAGGACCTGAATTCTCATTATAAACTTTGACATTGTTTTATTTTTAAGGCTAGTTTCAGAAGTAGAGCTCTTCTTATAACCCTAAAACAAAATACACCCTCATTCCCCTATTATTTTAAACTTTTGAAACATTTTAAGACTCTGTCAGCCCCTCTACTTTCTGTTGTCATCTTTTTTCGCAACATTTTCAACACGACCTTACCCACAAAATGCAAAATACACAACTGACACGAGCCTCTCACCTCCCATCCTAGCCCTGTGCTCTGGTAGGCCTGCCCAGCCACCCCCTCGCTCATGTGACACTATTTAACCACATAAGCGGGGAAAACAAAAAATCAATACCGACAACAGCAACATTTGCTGATTTTTGCCCACACGGCAGAATTGAAAATTTCATTTACACTTGACACGAGCCGCTTCCTCCTCTTTCCCCGGTCCAGAACCACCCACTATTTCCCACCCGGCCATGTCATTTTTCTCGCATAGACTCGATTCACGTGGTGGGGTTACAAAACAGTTGCAGTTTCACGTAAAAGTTTGGGACGCGAATGGTTTTCCACTGAAATGGGACCCAATTTCCATGTGGGGTAGAGTTAAAATGAGGCATCAGCCCGGCAGGACGAAACAGGAAAGTTATATTTAGGTCTTTTAGAGGAAAACTGCGGAGAATGGTCTAAAATTAGCACAGGTTTTTCAAAAGATCCATCATTTCCGAATGGTTTGCTACCAAAAGTTAATTTGCGATGAAAACCCTTTCAGTTTTGAAAGCCAGAACCATTCATGGCTCTATAAACTCACGTTTTCACAATAACCTATTTATAAAATTAAACAAATAAATAGGAAAATGGGAAAATGCTTTTCCCATTAACCAATTTCCACGATAAAAATCACTACAAATTACTGTTCGCATTAAGTAAATTAAATAATATTATAAACTGTCCATCCGGAAAGGACATGCGGCATTCAGAGTTAATTAAATTGAATCCTGGGGGGAGAAAAAAATCAAAAATAAAAGAATCCTATTGCCACCGTTTTGAGGGAAAACCTTCACACACTAACTTGATTCAGTGCGTCGAAAGCGAATTTCCACAAAATTAAATTGACATGACGGAGCTTCCGACCCCTGCCCCATGGCCACCAAAACACCACCCACTGCCCAGATTTCCCACCCACTACAGCTTCAGCCTTTAAGTGCGCCTCACAGCCCCCCAACCATCAAACATGCAACGTGCTCATAATGTTATAATAACATGGAAAGCCGCAAATGCAAATGTGTTAAGCACAGCCGGCAGAGACAGAGAAAATCCTCCCTAAGAGAATCCCTCTACTCTTTGCTGGGAAAACTGCAGCGAAAAGAGAGGAAAACGCTCATCTAGAGAGCGTGGAAATGCCGGAGATGCATCGGAAAACATCGAGTTCTGGTCTGGGCTCTGAACTTCTCGGAAGCCAGCCGGCCGGATTAGTCTGCCGCGCGACTCAAACGATAGCGGATATCACAGAAAGAATCTCCAAAAACCCTAAAAAAAAAATACATTCCTGAAAAAATATACATATCAAGAGTTCTAAGGACTAAGTTAATTTTGAATAATTTGGAGTGAAAGGATTAAGAAAATCCACTTTGCTAGTGACAGTTGAACTTTTGACTTTCGGTGTCATTAACCCCGCCCGCCCGCTGAGTTTTCTTTGTTTTTGCCAACGTGCTCCCCCCACTTCACAAAATCAGGACACAAACAAAAACAGTTCGAAAGGATATTCGGGGTGTTTCCAGGGAGCAGAAGACAGGAGGAGCCGAAAAACTACCAAAAACAGGCAGGATGCCGCAGCAGGCTCAACTGAAGCACATCCATGGACATGGCCGATTGCCCAGAGTAATAGCCACTGATAGCAGCAGGTAAAAAAAAGGATATACATCCTGTTTGGGAGTAGTACGGACAACGGGGCGTATGAGTGTTGTGTGTACGAGGTGCAGGATCAAAGGAACAAAGGCCTTTGTTAGTGGTTGCTAGGCTATAGTCGATATTTGGTGCATATTTCATGAAGAGAAAACAGTTCAAAGTTAAAATTGGTGTAACTAAAAGCATTCAATTATAGCCACCCTTTTAAGACCCACTTTTTATTTCTACTGATATTATTAGATGTCCCACAATGGACGTCTAAATCCCGAGTATAGAGATGTCACAAACGAAGTCACAATGAAAGCTATAATAGGGTTTGTAAAGATTGTAATATCTAGGAAGCAAAATTAAGCTAAAAACCCTATTACTGAGTCCAATTAAGTGACAATGGGGAACGACTGGCTCGTCAATTTCCATTCCTCAAGACACGCACGTCTAAAGATAGAGTATCTCGCATCTGAATATCTGATATCTATTTTAATAGAACCGTTTACAGTTGCCCTCCCCGACTATCATTAGAGTGACTTGTATATTTTATAAAAATTTGAAACTATTTGTGTATCTGTGAGATACAGATACTAGAAGATTTGTTTTCCTTCGGTTTGTTGAGGATGTCTCGCCAGAGACTGGGTCAACAACATGTCAAGTGCAAAGGGGGGTGCTGGAGAACATGTTTATATAGAAGACACTGTCTTTGTGCTTCTTGTGGCGTGTGTGCTTGCTTTGTCCGTCGTCTGTTGTGATAAGGGAGGCGTTCGATAAGCAAACAATATACATACAACAAACAACAAAGAGAGCACAAATGGAGCGAAAGGGGGAAGGTTAGTGAAAGAGGAGGGCATACCTCTGAGAACTGAGAAGTTGTGACTCTCCAGGGCTCTCTAAAACCGCGAAGTACTTTGTCTCTCACGGCCGCTCTGCATTCGGAATTCTCTGTTTTGCTTGCCGGATTCTCGCTTCATTGGGGGACATTGATCCCATTTTCCCCAAGCCCCAAGCCCCAAGTCATAGTTCCCATTTCCCATCCCATCGCATCCCCCACAACCATGTTATGTGTGTCACTTCCGTATGCAGCGGATGTATCTCAAAATGGCACACGCCATGTTGTTGCCGGTGGTCCCAAATCGCACCTGAGTTCGCCCCACCTTTTGTGACTTTTTTGCAGCGTTTATCGTGTTCCACGACTAATTGCAAATTTCTTTGGCAAACATCGTCGCTCGTATTTGTCTGCGAAAACTAAACCATATCTGCCAGAGATGACAGCAATTTCTCACTTGGCAGTTGGCTCCATCGCCCATTTCCCGGCTAAAAGACAATAAAAACTGAATCAAATGGCCAGAATGACATCAGACCAGCAGCGAACTGAACCATTTTCACACGACCCATGGCCATCTCAAAAAAAAAAAACCCTTATTCTCGGCTCTAATTGGAAGGGCACTAAACAAGATACGCCACTAAAAGCCATAGTGTCATAGCCAAGATAAAGAAATACAAAAGTTAGATGTGAGATATTCCAGCCCCAAGGAATTTATAACTCGGATGACCTTGATTTGTTTGCGGGGGGCTCTTAGGGTGGCCAGGGTATGAGCTCATGGCGAAGGTCAAGGGTGAGGTTGTGGAGGTCTGATAATGGAAACGGAAAAGAAAAGAGCTTTGGGATATTTCAGAAATTCTAAAAATAAGAAAAGGACTTGGACTGAGACTGGGATTAAGAAAAGCGTTGTGCATTCCTGACAGGAATAATAAAAATATTCAGTAAACAATAGCGTGTTTCTTGCTTGGCTATTGCTTTAGATTCTAGCTTTAATTTTCCGATTGCTATCATAAACTTGGCTAACAAATAAAGCAAACAAATAGCCATTAAAGAAAGGCACTATTAGCCCTATTGTTCTGTCAAGAGAACGTTGATTAATACATATTTAAAATCATATTCGAGTGATCATAAAAATCTTGGCGGTAAGGTGTCAAAGAGAATTTGTTCCGCCATAAACCCATCAAGTAACTAGAACCTGACTGTATATTTTTGTATTCGACAAGAATCTAAAACTTGTGTGCTGATAAGGTGCTCTTTTTTTCTGTTTTATTTAGCAATTAAAAAGGTACCGAAAAGTTATCGAGTGGCACTCGAGTGGATGAAGTGACGCGTTGGCTGGCAGCCATCACTGATAAGAATCAAAGTTAATCAAGAGTTGCGTTTATTAAACAATTTAGTTGTCAGGGCGATTCGTGTCGAGTGGCTCTTGATAGCAAACAGGCCATGAAAAATAAGACCAAATCCTGAGAGTGTGACGTTGACTATGATTAATTCGCCTTTCAGTTGAAGATTAGCGACGAAAGCGTTTCCAAAATTTACGTCAAAGAAATCGTTGTTAATTCGACAGATTTCTTGGAGTTCTGGCCTTGTCAATGGAGGCAATCCAAACTCGATTAAGCCTCGATTCTCGATTCATTCAAAGTTTGTCAAAGTGCTAATGGACGTTAATTACAACCTCGCCAGGAAAATAGATTTATTAGCAATGAAATTCGTATGGAATCGAGCGACACTCAACTCGATTCACAAGAATTCACTTCTCGATCTTAACAAATGAGCAAACAAAAACAACATTATTGTTTCCGATTACCCGCTTTTGTTTTTTGCGTCACTTATTTTGACAGACCGAAAAATTAAATTAAATTTTTGATAAAAAATCTTATGAAAAAAGACAAACATCATTGAAAAATCCCCTTTTATCGCAAACATCTCTAGCTCCCAGTGGAGCCCTCTTAGGGGGGATCTGTCTATCGGCGAAACCTGAACCAGAACCGATTGCTTTCTACCGGTTCTAACCGGTAGACTTCACCTTGCAGTTACCAAACACAACACTACCAACAACGACAAATAAATATAAAAACAACTAAGACAACAACAGCAGCAAACAAAACAACCTCCGAATCCCCAACAGTTCTGCGAATTAAATTAAAATAATTTCTAGTTTTATATGCACCAAATACTTTTTTGGACTAAAATAACAACAAAACTATAGTTTTTAAATTTAAACAAACAGATTGGAATACAAATTTACAATTTCAATAAAATTAGTCTGCTTTTGAGGGCCAAAACTGTAAGGTTTTATTGTATTTCAGTCTTTAAAAGATTTAGATCACTTTTCACCATAAAATAAATATAAAATTAAGATTGGTCAAAATTATGCTAATTAGTTACTAATTTGAATCTCAGTTATAAGAGAAAAAATACACAAAAACGTGCTATAAACGCTTAAAAATAGCCGCAACGAATTTAATACAAACGTGTTGGCTGCTAATTTAACTTTAAAAGGGCGTAACACAATTTGATTTGTGATTTAAAATTTAAAATTGAAATCTATTACCTGACTACTTGCCATATTTTTAAAATAAATTGTATCATTTTGTCTGACACCCAGTGCCCTACATTAAAGCTTTTCAAGGGCTTTGACCACTTGGATATCTTTTGTTGTTTATTTTCGTCATCGAGAAAATCCCAGACACAACAGAAACGATGGAAATAAATATACATATCTATAAAAAAAAATACTTATAGCCCACACTCGTATATATTTTGATAAAAAATGTTTGCGGCTATTCATTAGTCAACAACCACTTGAGCCAAAAAAAATTCAAGAAATCAAGACACTTGTTGATTCGGGCTAGTACCTGTTCCCTCTCTAGAGCTTATAGACTCTGTATAATGGCTAATGCCAAGTAATGCCGTCTTGTAACGCCCCATTAAAATGCACTTTTGATTAGGTAAACCTATACCCTTTTTTTTTGCTTTTTTTTTACTATGATTTAGTGATAAGGTTCGGAACTTTGGCGATAAGGGAGCCCATTTGGAGGCTAAACTATCGATAAAGTTAAGTAGGCAAAATTGGCATTTAAAAACACATTTTGTAATGCACCGCCCCCACACCCCACTCACCAAATTCTCGAGTCTCGGAGAGACCTACAGCAATTTTTCTCCGAGTGTCGCTCGGATCGGGCTGCCGACGTCGACGATTAAAGCCGCCAGCAGCGTCGGCAGAATCGGCGACAGAGGGTTAAGCGAGCCCAGCTGCTTCAATTCGAAGATCGGCAGAGTTAGTTAGTCTGCAATCGCCCGTCGAGTCGGCGGGTCGCGTCTAAAAAATAATATTATCTAATATATACTCCATATAGACTCTGCCGAATCCCCAAAACTGATTAAAATCAAATCATAAAACGGAACCGCACATTCGCTTTTTATTGTTTCCCCAATACACGTCGTCGTCGTCGTAGTCGTAGTCGTAGTCGTCTATCGCAAAATTTGTTTTTCGGTTGATAATCGTGGGGTCTGGTGTATAAGAACTCTTCCACAAACTATAAAATCCAATAACAAGAATAACACAGCTCCCGTACACATTTGCCGTAATTTTCGATCGCTGTTCTGAGCGATAAGGTGATGGCCAAAAATAATGAGTACATAGAATTGTAAGTATCTGCCGTGATTCATCAACATCAAGGGAAAACAACAAGCAAGTGAAAAGATATCGAGGTTCAAAATTTGATTTTCACTTTCCAAGGCAGGCTTATCACCCACAGGTGCTCGCGAAAATCTTTTCAATAGAAATTCTAGAGTAGGGAGACTAGAAATTCAAGTACTCACAACCCCCAACACCCACAATTATTCTATCAAAAAATATAAGAATTTATACAATGTAATATTCATAAAACCTTCTATACATTTTGATAAGGAAATAATCATAAAAAATTATGAAAGGTTTCTTTAAATAAATCAGTACTTCGTTAAAGTTTCACAATCTCTCAATAAAAGAAGTCTACAGACCTATTTCTTCTAATCTTCTTTTTTTTTAAATAGCTTTTGAAATAGCTTCTGAGTACAATAAATCTGAAATATTATGCCAAACTATTCCATAAAATAATCGGCAGCAGAATTTATTCAAATTTGTGTGGCCCAACCCATCTAATTTCTTGACTCCAGCACCAAGCGTTTAATTAAACAAAGCCTAGTGCAAATAGTCTACGACTTTGTTGACACATTATACAGCGTCAGACATCAAGTTAATGTCGTTGCCAAAAATTAATATTTGTTGTTGTGACTCAGGGGCTGCGATTATAAAGCCATCAAAATGCACAAAAGGTGCGATCTGAGGTAAGCCCTGGGTAGACCCAGTTTAGACCGGCAATTGGCAGACAGTCCGGAGGTGTCCGTCCCTCTTCCCGCTGTCTAGTCCACACACTCGAGTACCATATAGATTAAAAATTTGCGCTGCTGATAAGGCAAGGCGCAATGACAGCGAGATGAGAAGCTATATAGAAATAAACCTTTATGCAAGGCAAATTTTTCCATCATAATTCAACCTGGAAATTACTAAAATTAGCCGGTTTGTGCAAATATACATTATTCTGCAAGAAATGGAAGACCTTTGGATTTCCAATCCAACTTTGTTAGTAAATCTTTCGTTTGGACAGTACCGAGTGCCAATAAAAGTTATCTGTGATTTATGAAGCTCTACACTTGATATTGTCAAATTGTTTGCTCATATATATTTTATTCCTATGGTTGACTAACCTGTTGACCCACCCACACCATATATAGAACTCTTTGTTGTTAATAGAAATGTAATTATTAATAATTACTCCATAACCACGCCCAAGATTAGATCACAATAAAGATATTATCTTCTTATCGGACACGTCCCACAAATTAAACAACAGTTCCGATTATAAACCTAAATCCCAGTGCAAATGGAAAATAACAATAAATAGTAATGAATTCATTAGCAATAAACGTTGGCCAAATACTCGTAAATATCGCCATATTCATATTCCAATTAAGGAACTGAAGCACGTGTATATATCAAAATTACGCAATATAGTACTATAACGATTACGATTATTTTCCATTGAATCCAAATGCCAAACGCTGGATATTAAAAGCGAAATCAACTCACTGTTAAAAGACCATACAAAATTAATCATTTGCATGGAAATGAAAACGAAAATGGAAATGCAACCAGAGCCAAAAAATTTACGGGGTACTGGCGCACTGAAGCTCTTTAATATTCCGGTTCTGGGTTGTGGGTGACAATATTTCTCTGGATTATGAAAAGTGCTTCAATGATGCGAGAGCCTCAATGAAACAGTGACTTGAAACCCGTGACAATGGGTATAACAATGACACTGACTGTGAAACCATTGTCAGTTTTGTAGGCGTTTTGTTTACTTAATACTCTTCGAGGGAGGTCTTTAAAAAAAGCTATAACAAGTGACAAGTTAGGGAAACACTCTCTCTTAGAACACCTTTCTAGAAGAATATAAGGCTTAATAATATATTCTAAATAACCATTTCCCTATCTAGAAAAAATCTATAAATATTTAAACCTAGTTTGTAATTAATTAAGCAATAAAGAGTATCTGCTCATCACTATATATAACACCCACAATTTGGTTTAATTTATGTCGATTTTTATACGCTGTGATCAGTTATGTGAGTCGTCTCCTCACTTTGAGTTTATAGCAAAAGCGCATTTCAATTAGGCGATTGACAATCTATTTGCATATTCAGCTCAGGCCCGGGGTGTACTTCTCTAGGCTTGTCAATAGCTCTGAGACTTTTCTAGGTTGCTGAGGCAACCGTAACAGTTGCACCAATTACCAAACACTTTCCCCTGATAACAAAAAATAAGCGAGCTGTGATGGGGAATTATTTAATTAAAATGTAACCTGGTTATCCCTAGACCCCTATCCTTTTTTTCATTGTATAATTATCCTTTGGGTAAATATTAAATTTTCTTTTTTTGTTATTTGCTTTCTCTCCATAGACCCTGGACCATGAACTCCTCGAGTGGTGACGACGAGGCGCCCAAGGACCCGCGCACTGGTGGCGAGGATTTTACCCAACAATTTACAGAAAACGATTTCGAAGGTGAGTCTGGTGGAAATTTTCCTTTTGAAACACATTTTTTATAATTGCTCGCTGAATATTGATAACAAAAAAAAAATAAAGAAAACCTGAATCGAATAGGCGACCCCTCGAAGAATTGGGTCCACGCAAATGGCAATTTTTAGAGCTGGCTTGTAAAACCAGCCAAGTGACAAGATGAGAGACAAACAAGAAATTTGCGTCGTGTTAATTGCAACCTGAAAACTTTTGACACGCCAAACCAATCTAAAGTCGAGACCAACTAAAAGTTCTTCGGATAAAGTCAGTTTCTGGGGTGGAGAATCTAGATCCAACTGGATCTTTAAACTTCAGAAGGTTATAGGAACTAGATGACTATCTTACATCTTAATTACATTTAACATAACTATATGCTTCCGGTTTTGGTCTCTCATTGGCTTCTACTCACCAAATTGTACAAAATGATAACATATTCATCGCTTTGATTAATTAACCCGCCAGGTGATCCCTTGAAATAGTGTTCACTGTACCTGGCGACAAATTGCATAAATAAAGTGCAACTTTTCGTGGCGCCGCTAATCGCGTGACTTGGCAAAAAGTAGCAAGAATGTATCCATAAGATCTGCTTCGTATAATTAATTTAAATTTATGAAAAAGTGCTGCTGATGATATCACAATTAGTGCAGGCTGAACAAAGGCGGAGAATTTAAGCTGGAGAATTGCTCAAAGGCGAGCATAAAGCTCAGGGAAATAAGTAATTAACATAAATTTATTTGTCGTCACTATGAAGCAAAAAAAGACAAAAAATAAAACAGGAATAAAAGATTGAGTCTGCTTCAGATTCGTAGATGATTCAACGCGGCGTATACGTAATTTATGGCGCATGGCCTTGGGCGGGAAATAAAAAATGAACTGATGGCTGGGCAAGATTTAGAAAGGCATACAGGGCTTATCACCAAAAAATAGAAAACAAATATATTTCAATTTGAACTTTAAGCCGTGATTTCCAATGAAAGTGTTGACACAGAAAACACGTTTTAAATTAAATAAGTTGAGTGGTCTTGGATTATTAGTTTATTGGAATTAAATTCAATGAGCTTTTGTTTAATCTTTGAAGTAAACAAGTACTATTTTGATGTTATTAAATGAAACAAAATAAAAGACATAAAAAAGCTATAAAAACTATTATTATGTAATTCTATGAATTATGTAACTCAATTGCAATTAATAAACAACGCCGCACTCTATTTGGATTTCCCCAACCTTCCTCTTCGTGTGTCCTTCTGACGTTATATTCCCGCATTCGAATTCTCTCCGGCAGGACATCGTGCACACACCGTCTATGTGGGTGTCCATGTGCCAGGAGGACGACGCCATTCGCAGCGCCGGCGCAAGCACCATCACGGGAGCGGTGGGGCTGGCGGAAATGGTTCCATCGGCGGATCCGGAAGTGTGGGCGGTGGTGCCGGCAAGGACAACATGAGCGACAAGCAACAGGAAGCGGAGCGACCAGGTGGGTCCAGGTGTACTCTCTTCTGTGTGTGGGTGTGTGTGTGTGTGCTTCTAGCAAATATAATTACGATATGGATGCTGAAGAGTGATGAGGGATTGAATGCCACGGGAAAATGAAAAGCCCGCCAGTAAATGTGGCCAATCAGTTTCGGCCAGGCCGAGAATTGTTACAAATTACAGGAAACAGTAGGGTGTGGGTAAATTTCACAAATTATAGTCTTACAGCTCAGACATCTCCATTGTAGGCAGTAGGATAATGAAAATGACAGATGATTGGGCTACAGTTTGTCCTAGAAGTTGACGACAAGGACATTTGATTGTAATGAGGGTCAGCAGTTAGCCTAATGAGCTAAATGATTATTATTAAGGAAGGGAAACAAACTAACATATTGCTCTTAATCCCACATGCAAACTTCATACTACTAGCTTTAATATTTACTAACCACTTGTAAATATTTTATTATGCTTGGTTTCATTTCTAATTTAACATCAAACAGGTACATGCCTAACCCTTTTCACACTTTTAATTTCATCCTTAAACAATAACTCTTCCACCCACGCTGTACCTTGGAAGGGCAAGCGTTTTCAAATTAATTAGACTTTTCATAACCATGATACATACAGAAAAAGTTCACTCAAAGAAAAGGTTATGGGTCTCACATTATTGCCCTGCATTACATTTCCTAAATAAATTATTTAGATCATTTTAATGCGCTCTAACCCACATAAATACACATCCGCTAAACATCTCGAGTAGTAAGGATATGTCACGCAATTGCGACATAAACCGCAATACAATCTCAAACAGGACTAAAGAGGACATATGGCAGTGGTCGATGGTCAGTGGCCAATTCCCAGCACAGATCAGGGCCAAATTATTACGCCAATTAACTTTAGCACGCACTGAGCAGGGTCCAAGGACACGGATGATGGTTATGAAGGACGAGAAGGAGGTGGCCTCTGGCAGACACATGAAGCTGTTCTGACCCGGTCATAAATGTTTATTAAGCTAATCAAGGTCTGCTACTAGGGCAACCATGCTTCACGAGAATACCAAATAATAGAACTCAATGAGATAAGTTAGGGAAAAGGCTTGTGCAGTTCAAGAAATTAAGATTCAATTTAGAATAAATCCCATTTGAAATCCTTTCGCAAATAATCTAAGAGTTTCCACTTAGGATGATTATTTTTATTAGGCCATGTTAAAGTAAGCCTTTACGGGGACAAACTTTTACATAAAGGCATCTTTATGCTTTTTAATGGGAACCCCCTAAAATATTTTATAAAAATGTGAAAAATAATTTTTTTCTATGTTTTGATGCAGATTGATAGAGAATAGATCCACAAATCATTTAAGACATTCCGTTTTCGAATCGAATAACTATTGACCAAGTAAGAGCCTCCGTTATTGTCCTTCCAAGGAATTTTCATGATTTTTGAAGGGGACCCCCTAGGACTTTTGATAAAAAATCTGAAAAATAATTTTTTGCTAGGTTTTGATGCAGATTGATAGAAAATGATAGATTTATAGAGAATGAATCCACAAATCATTTAAGACATTCCGTTTAAGAATCGGATGATTATTGGCCAAGTTAGAGCCTTCGATGGGACAAAATCGTCCTTTCAGGGTATCTTTATGATTTTTAAAGGGGACCCCCTAGGAAATTTTATAAAAAATCTGAAAAATAATTTTTTCCTAGGTTTTGATGCAGATTGATAGAGAATAGATCCACAAATCATTTAAGACATTCCGTTTAAGAATCGGATGATTATTGGCCAAGTTAGAGCCTTCGATGGGACAAAATCGTCCTTTCAGGGTATCTTTTTGATTTTTAAAGGGGATCCCCTAGGAAATTTTATAAAAAATCTGAAAAATAATATTTTTCCAGGTTTTGATGCAGATTTATAGAGAATGAATCCACAAATCATTTAAGACATTCCGTTTAAGAATCGGATGATTATTGGCCAAGTTAGAGCCTTCGATGGGACAAAATCGTCCTTTCAGGGTATCTTTATGATTTTTAAAGGGGATCCCCTAGGAAATTTTATAAAAAATCTGAAAAATAATATTTTTCCAGGTTTTGATGCAGATTTATAGAGAATGAATCCACAAATCATTTAAGACATTCCGTTTAAGAATCGGATGATTATTGGCCAAGTTAGAGCCTTCGATGGGACAAAATCGTCCTTTCAGGGTATCTTTTTGATTTTTAAAGGGGATCCCCTAGGAAATTTTATAAAAAATCTGAAAAATAATATTTTTCCAGGTTTTGATGCAGATTTATAGAGAATGAATCCACAAATCATTTAAGACATTCCGTTTAAGAATCGGATGATTATTGGCCAAGTTAGAGCCTTCGATGGGACAAAATCGTCCTTTCAGGGTATCTTTATGATTTTTAAAGGGGATCCCCTAGGAAATTTTATAAAAAATCTGAAAAATAATATTTTTCCAGGTTTTGATGCAGATTTATAGAGAATGAATCCACAAATCATTTAAGACATTCCGTTTAAGAATCGGATGATTATTGGCCAAGTTAGAGCCTTCGATGGGACAAAATCGTCCTTTCAGGGTATCTTTATGATTTTTAAAGGGGACCCCCTAGGAAATTTTATAAAAAATCTGAAAAATAATATTTTTCCAGGTTTTGATGCAGATTTATAGAGAATGAATCCACAAATCATTTAAGACATTCCGTTTAAGAATCGGATGATTATTGGCCAAGTTAGAGCCTTCGATGGGACAAAATCGTCCTTTCAGGGTATCTTTTTGATTTTTAAAGGGGATCCCCTAGGAAATTTTATAAAAAATCTGAAAAATAATATTTTTCCAGGTTTTGATGCAGATTTATAGAGAATGAATCCACAAATCATTTAAGACATTCCGTTTAAGAATCGGATGATTATTGGCCAAGTTAGAGCCTTCGATGGGACAAAATCGTCCTTTCAGGGTATCTTTATGATTTTTAAAGGGGATCCCCTAGGAAATTTTATAAAAAATCTGAAAAATAATATTTTTCCAGGTTTTGATGCAGATTTATAGAGAATGAATCCACAATGAATCCACAATGAATCTTCCACAATGAAGAATGAATCCACAAAAATAATATTTTTTCAGGTTTTGATGCAGATTTATAGAGAATGAATCCACAAATCATTTAAGACATTCCACTTAAGAATCGGATGATTTTTGGCCAAGTTAGAGCCTTCGTTAGGGCATAGATATTCCGTCCGATTGGTAAAACAGGCTTTTCGATGTTTCTGTCCGTCCACTATAAATGAAAACTTAATTGTTTAGAATGAATACTTTTCTAATCTTTTACCCTTCAACCCACAGCGACTCCCCCCGCCCAACGCGTCCAGTTCATACTTGGCGAAGATGTGGACGACGGCAGCCATGTATCCCACCCCCTCTTTTCCGAAATGGGAATGCTGGTGAAGGAGGGCGACGAGATCGAGTGGAAGGAGACGGCGCGCTGGATCAAGTTCGAGGAGGATGTGGAGGAGGGCGGAAACAGGTGGTCGAAGCCCCATGTGGCGACCTTGTCGCTGCACTCCCTGTTCGAGCTGCGCCGCCTGCTGGTCAACGGAAGTGTTATGCTGGACATGGAGGCCCACAATCTGGAGGTGATGGCCGACCTGGTGTGCGACCAGATGGTCAGTGCCGGCACTCTGCCTCCCGGGGTAAAGGATAAGGTCAAGGATGCGCTCCTGCGACGACATCGCCACCAGCACGAGTACGCCAAAAAGACGCGTCTGCCGATCATACGATCCTTGGCCGATATGCGCAATCAGTCGTCATCGAAAAGTGAGTATGGGGGGAAAAGTTCTCTAAAAGAACTCTAAGCTCATCTCGTTCCTTTGGTGTCAAACTGTGAATCATCTGCGAGTACCGCCATCACTCTCAGCCTCAGTTCATTAGGATCATCAAAAACAGTCTCTGTCACAGTGTCTAAAAAACTCTCATCCAATCCGATCCAAAACTAATACCAATAACTCAGACCTGGGCAAGAGCAATCCTCTGCACTCTATGCATGGCTCGTCGATCGGAATGGATCTCACTGGAGAATACCAGACACCCCTTTATGTGTCCAGTAAGGATCAGCGTGGTTGTTATCTCGCTGTTCCCACAGGTATAGCTTAGTAACTAGAGAGTAGTCCCAAAAAAATAAAGCCACTGTAAATTTGTAAAGCTGAAAATAAAAAGCCCTTTCGAATATTTTCAGTTGCCTTGCACTTAACAATATTCACACAGAACCAAGCCAATAGAAAGCCCTCTATACCAATAAAATAAAATCCCTGGCTATTTCCTTGTTCAAGCCAAACCTAACTCTTGAATAGAACATATTTCTGGAAATCATTTTCCTTCCAAAACAAAAACCAAAGCCCGACAGCCCCTTAGGTAAATATCTTAAAATTAGAAACAAAAAATTAAACAGCCACAATCATTCATAAATCACTCATATCCATAAGCCAGTAAACTGTAGGATTTTAAGAGAACCATAAAATAAAATACCCCCTCTTGCGCTCTTCGTTCTCAATTATTTAAAAATATAAAATATATATAAAAGCTGACACCTCATCGCATCTGGGGGCCATAGGGGTCACCACCTGGTTTCATGCCGGGGCATCGCCTCAGCATCAAACCCAAAACCAAGGACGTCCGCAGTCACAATCAACTACAAGTAATAGCCCATTAATGGTTTTTACTGTACTTTCTACTGTACCTTTTATCAAGAGCACGCTGTGTTTATCTCTAACTCTTTACTCTTTTTAATCTTTGAACTATTTAATCTATGTACTGAATCTATTCTGAATCTATTAATCCTTCAAAAGCTCGTTAGCCCCATCAAATTCTATAACGTGTTGTCTAATTCATAAAACTATAATCAGATGAAAAATATTTCCAGAATATTAAGTACCTGTGTTTTCCCTACACATCAAATATTTTCTCTATCTTATTTGAACGTTACTACTCTCTTTAATCTATATAGTCTTTATAATATGTACCCTAAACTTCAAACCTAAACTTTAGTGCCCTTTTTCTTATAAATTCCTTACCAAACAAAAAGTTTAAACACAAGGTAATTAGGTTTTTTGAGAGTTTAAGAGATGAGCCAGATATTTAGTTATCCTACAGATTTTTCTCGATTGAAAACCAACCAAAACAAAAACCCGAAACATTTTCCAGTTGAAGAGCAGTCCTCCGGCCACACCTTGGGGGCCACAACGCCCATTTCCCAAACGGCCAGCGAACCGGGACCGCCCGGATCCAATGGAAATTCAAACTTGAGCACCACCGGCGGTGGTGGTGGCGGCATGGGGCGTTTTCTAACGGTGCCCAGTGGAAAGCCCAGCAACAGAACGCTCGGTAAAGAAACCAACTCAAAAACTTACAAGAAAAAAATTCTAAAAAATTCCAAACTCAAAAAATGTCAGTTTTCGTTATAGTTTTACCTTGTCTTTGTTTTTTTGCGTGTCTGTTAATTGTTTCAATGGTCCTGAAAAATAAAAGTTTGATTATTGGTTTCGTAGATCGAAGTTTTGTAAATATAAGAATCGAATTGGTTGGAGAAATTTGTAAACCCCAAGGTGGCCAAAATTTGCATGAAGGTTCAAATCCATCCGATATTGGATTTTCAGGAAAATGGTTCTGTAGTATCGGAGAGAACACTTAACACAAACATCTGCACGCTGAATCACCACTAACACGCCTTCAGATCCTTTCAATCTGAAATCTATATACTCCTCGCATGCTTCATTGTCTATATATATTTAAATAAAATTTGAAATCTCTTGCAGCACCTTTAGACGAATCTGAATTTAATCCGAAAACTCTCTTCTTTTGCACTCTTTTTTCGTATGTTTTTTATGTTGTATCGTTGTAATGTTTGGAACTACCTGTTGTTGTGTTTATTATTGTTTTAATATTTATCAACGCACGTAATCGAAATATATAAAAATAAAAAAACCACACACGATACCCAAAACCTGCACCCTGCCGAAAAAAATACACGCCAAAACAAAACACCGACTAATGCAGAGAAAAAATCTAAATCCTCTAAAAACCTGCGGCCCGCACAAAACCTTCCCGTGATCACAGAGGACATGGTCAAGAGCCCCAGCAACCAGTCGATGGCCAGACCCAGCAGCGGCACGGAGCTGAGCGAACAGCAAGGACACAAGGGCAACACCCACTTCATGCGCAAGATCCCCCCAGGAGCGGAGGCCAGCAACATCCTTGTCGGCGAGGTGGACTTCCTCGAAAGGACCCTGTCCTGCTTTATTCGCCTCAGCCAGGCGGCGGTTATGGGCGATCTCACAGAGGTGCCAGTGCCAACCAGGTATTTATTCATACTTAATAGTAATTATAATTTCTATAAGGTTTAATAAAAATTTATTTAATAAAAATAAAACAATCTTAAGAAAACTTGAATACTATTCATAAGTAATTTAATAAAACAATGAAGTGTTTCTTTCATTTTCATTTAATAAACAAAAACATTGAGTTGATAATGAGAAATTATATGTCACAATGGGTCATGATATCCTTATCACTTTATGACTCTGCAATAAAATATTTTTTATCTTTATTACTCATTGTGAAAAATACTTATTAATGAGAATTTTTAAGAATGACGATTAATCATGACCTATAAATGAGCTATAAACATTTTAAGATTATTGTTTCTACATAACATTCTTTTAATCCTTATCTCCTCAGATTTATCTTCATCCTGCTGGGTCCTCCTGGCAGCCAGAGCAACTTCCATGAGATTGGCCGGGCCATGGCCACCCTGATGTCGGACGAGATTTTCCACGAAGTGGCTTACAGAGCCCGGAAACGCGACCACCTGCTGTCTGGTGTGGATGAGTTCCTGGATGCGGTTACCGTGCTGCCACCTGGAGAATGGGATCCCACCATTCGTATTGAACCGCCAGCGGCCATTCCATCGCAGGAGGTGCGAAAACGACCACCAGAGCTGCCCAAGGAGGATGTGGACGAGGAGGAGGAGGAACAGCGGCTGCGCGAAGAGTCTGGCCTCTCAAGGACAGGTCGTCTTTTCGGTGGCCTCATCAACGATGTGAAACGCAAGGCTCCCTGGTATCTGAGCGACTATAAGGATGCCTTTTCCATGCAGTGTGTGGCCTCCTGGATTTTCCTCTACTTTGCCTGCCTCTCACCGATCATCACCTTTGGCGGACTGCTGGCGGAGGCAACCGGCAAGCACATGGCTGCTATGGAGTCTTTGGTCTCCGGATTCGTTTGTGGCATGGGCTATGGCTTCTTTTCGGGTCAGCCGTTGACAATTCTCGGCTCCACCGGTCCTGTTCTGGTCTTCGAATCCATCATCTATGAGTTCTGTTTCAAAATGGGATGGGATTATATGACATTCCGGTTCTGGATCGGCATGTGGGTTGCCGGCATTTGCATCGTCCTGACCGCGATTGATGCCAGTGCCCTGGTGTGCTACATCACTCGATTTACCGAAGAAAACTTTGCCACTCTGATTGCATTCATCTTTATATACAAGGCCATCGAAAATGTGGTTGTTATTGGAAAGAACTTCCCAGTGAACCAGGGAATATACGATTGTGTCTGCACGCCGCCACTTGGAAGTAATGCCAGTGTCGTTGACTACGCCAAATACAACTGGGATTCTTGTGCCGTAAGAATAATAATTTAAAAATTAATTCCATAAATTATAGCTCTTTATTTTTAGTCATACAATGGCACCTTAGTTGGCGGCGATTGTGGCACTCCGCCCACCGAAAATGTTTTCCTCATGTCAGTGGTTCTGTGCGCCGGAACTTTCATCATCTCCACCATCCTGAAGGACTTCAAGAACGCCCTCTTCTTCCCCTCGATTGTCCGCCAATACATCAGTGACTTCTCCGTTTTGATTGCCATCTTTGCCATGAGTTTCTTTGACTATTTCCTGGGAGTTCCCACCCAGAAACTGGAGGTGCCCAACGAGCTGAAACCGACTTTGGACACCCGCGGCTGGTTGATTCCTCCCTTCACGGAGAGGAATCCCTGGTGGTCACCGATCATTGCCGTCTTCCCCGCCCTACTTGGCACCATTCTGATCTTCATGGATCAGCAGATTACGGCCGTCATTGTCAACCGGAAGGAGAATAAATTGAAGAAGGGCTGTGGCTATCATCTGGATCTGTTTATTCTCTCCATTCTGATTGCCATATGTAGCGTGATGGGTCTTCCATGGTGAGTTCTGCTAATAGTTTAATACTTTAAAAATGGTTTTATGAAGTGGGTGCATTGTGGGTACATCCTCCAACAAAAATACTTATTATTAATTATTATTATTTCCAGGTTCGTGGCTGCCACCGTGTTAAGCATCAATCATGTGAACTCATTGAAACTGGAATCGGAGTGCTCGGCCCCTGGCGAGAAACCACAATTCCTGGGCGTGCGCGAGCAGCGGGTTACCCATATCCTGATCTTCCTGACCATTGGTGTCTCAGTGCTCCTTACCCCGCTGCTCGGCCACATTCCTATGCCGGTTTTGTTCGGTGTATTCTTGTACATGGGAGTGGCCTCGCTCAAGGGTCTACAGTTCTTCGATCGCATCCTGATCATGTTTATGCCGGCGAAGTACCAGCCAGACTACATGTTCCTGCGTCAGGTAAGATTTTTACATTAAAAGACATTTACATAAAATTTATTGAGGAATATCCTGGTGTTATATTTTATTTAAAAAAAAAACTAATTCTTTTATATCACTTTTCCTTGCAGGTTCCCATTAAACGCGTTCATCTGTTCACAGTTATCCAACTGGCCTGTCTCATTATCCTCTGGCTGATCAAGTCCTTCTCGCAGACCTCAATCCTGTTCCCACTGATGTTGGTGGTGATGATTGGAATAAGGAAGGCATTGGACTTGGTATTCACGCGGCGTGAGCTGAAGATCTTGGACGACATAATGCCGGAGATGACGAAGAGGGCGGCGGCCGATGATCTCCACAAACTGGACGCTGAGGTGGGCTTATTGGCGAGAATGTTTCCGTTCGGAAAGGGCCGTCGGGGCCGGGTGGTGAACAAGCCCGCTGGTCCTGGTGGTGATACGGGCAGTGCTGTGGGTCTGGGCCTCATCAAGTGCACCACATCAAATGCAAATGAGAAGGAGTTCGAAGCACAAAGCAGTCTTCTCAAGTAGAGAGCACCCACAAACAGCACACCTACACTCCTTCAAGCACAAGGGCACAACACAACTCACACAACCACAAAAAACAACACAAAAAAAGGAAAATCATAGAAAAACAAAATCCCACGGACCAGTGCTGCCTATTTCATTTGCGTTTGCAGTGCTGCCCAGTCCATCGCACAAAAAAGGACGAGCCATCGTTCGAATTCCGATAAAATCGCTTATTTAGATTTTTGGATTAATTTGCATTTTGTCGGGCCTGTTACATTTCTTCAAACTACAACTATAGTTATATATAATCCATGTATATGCATTATTATCTGTTATACACGTTTTTATCATGTCTTTAACAGTATTTTGTAAATGTTTTTCTCCTTCTTTCCTCCATTTTAATTTAAAATGATCGCATGCAGCTATTTTGCATTTTGATTTTTATATATACGATTATTTTTGATAAACTTGTTTATACTATTTTCTGATCTTATGCTAAAACTCAAGCTTTTAGACCACTTGTAAATGCAAAACCCACAAAACAAAAATGAAAACAAAAGAGAAACTATCTGTTTTTATGTAGTGCAAGAAAAATTAATCATAATATGTTATCTATGCGAACCTACTCTAAAAACTACTCTTACCCTCTATATATATATATAATATGATATTTATAAATGTAAATGAAACCCTAGCCTAAGTCATAATTAGTCAAGCGTTTACACTGTACAACAAGTACCTTAATGTATTAAACGAAACCTGTTATGTTATTTTATAGTCATCGGGTTTAGAGTTCCAGTAACTAACCAGCGACAAAAAGCATACACGTAATTGTAGTGAAAATTGATGTAAAAAAATTGCAAGGGCGAAATCCAAAAGTGCGACACAAAACAAAAAAACCTAAACAAATAAAATTTTAAACAAAAAATTGGTATAAATCAAAATTTTAAATAGACACCCCACCACCGAATTGGCTTTGACACAACAACACACGATCACCATTTTTGAAACACTCACCTTTAAATATTTAGCGAGCTCTTTCTGCCTTCTCTTTCATTCCTGCAACCTTAGACCAGATTTGCTATCTCTACTTTTCCACCTCCTTACTGATCCTTGATTTCCTCAATCATATGTTTGGATCCCAAAAAAAAACTATGCAATTTGTGCAAATTTTTGTATTGAAGGACAATCATCATCAGCAACCCCCTGGGGCGCCTGGTGCCGGGACGAATTATAATGCCAATAAATCGGGTCCCACCACCATCCATATTCCTCTGTCCGGGAACAAGCCGAGCAACAATGGACCCACCATAAACATTCCCCAGGAGGCGGTTAATCGGACCACGGTCTGGCAGCAGATCAACAAGGATGGCAACGGAATATCGGAGCAGCTGATCATTCCGGTCACGGTGAAAGTTCGTCAGATCAATGGCAACCAGTAAGTCTTTCCACCACAGAGCCTTCCCGAAATCCCAGATCCTGAAATCCGAAGATCCTGTCAGCTCAGTCAGATCTCATCCGAACTTCTCATGAGCGGCTAGAACTATGCTCGATCTCTTGTATATAAATCTATCTACTTTTCTTCTTTTTTTATACACTCAAAAAAGAGATGCAGTTTGTCAATGATTTTTGTAATCTTCTTGAATCTTGGTTGACAAGTTCTGCCATTTTTTCTGAGTGTATAAATTTTAAATCATTCATGCTCGTCTTCGCATATCCCCCATGCCTTCCCTGTCTCTCTACAGTACTCCCTCGAATGCCGCCCTTTCGCCACGCCTCTCGCCTATGCACGAGGCGGACGAGTACAGTGAAGCCCTGGCCAACAGCAACCACAATCCAGGGAATCCTACGGCAGGACAGCAGCAACAGCAAATGAGCAACTGCAAGGAGGCGGCTGCCAAACTCGAAGGAACGAATCTAAACATCAGCCAGAATCCGGCCAACATTACGCCCGTTTAAAGATCTCTAGAGATTCCGATTTTTTAAACGAACAAAAACCACACACATCTATGTATTTGTAGTTGGCCATTCACAACAATATCATAATCTATATTTACTATATACCGTAGTAGTTATTCCATCAAAGGGTTTTTGTGGTAAACGATTTTTAGCAGTGCCAGTAGCGGAAAACATTTTGATTTGGGGCTCAGGTACAAGTTATACAAGTATTACCTATACGATAAAAACAAAGAAATACTAAATACTATTAAACTATAGTAAACCAACCAAACATTCCAAACATATACAATTTTGAACAGAATTTTATAGAGTCAATTCCAAAGAAATATATAAGAAATAGATGTCATCGGAGGGCCGATGTTTTTCCGATTTTTCTTCAACTTTGACTTGGTTAGCTAAAGCGATTTGTGTGTTATATATGGGGGTTCTTGAACTGTGATTTGGGGTCGGGGAGGGGTTTATCATTTAGCCTGGCCAAGACAAAACTGTAAACAATTGTATTATATTTTATGCCTTACACTAAGTTCGAAACAAAAACGCACACATCCTACCCAATAATACTATATATATAAACTATATACAAATATAAATATTGAATAAAAGTGGCAAGCAATTAATTAGCCACAAATTCTAAATGAGAATCGAACTCTGTATCTTTCATTTCTTTATACATATTTGGTATGCATCGTTCGTTTTCAGTGTATTTTGTGCATATAGTTGTGAGTCTTACGTGTGGCACCTACTGCTCCCAAATCTATATCTCTGAACATTCATATAAATAGCACCCGAATCGACTTCTGCCTGTCTACCATAAATCGACTGTATCAAGCATCAGACATCCACAAAGAACCAGAGTTTGCTATTAAATAAACATTTGTTAAAATACAATTTCGATGCAAACTCTGTTTCTAAAACTATCAACAATTCATGGCTCCATTTAGCATCCTGTTTGATGTCTGTATGTGCATCTTCTATACCATTTACCCGAGAATCTAAGTGTACGTATAGTCTGTATAGATGAGAATAGGTTTAGAGCTAACTAATCGCACAAATCACAATTATTAACTCCAATATCTCATCATTGCAGAACACAAAATTTGATACGTCGAAGCAATTGTGGCGTGGATATCTTACACCAACAGAAACATCCGTTTGAATCGATGATTTAAAGTTAATTAGCGTATATCTGTGTACCTGTACATTAGCTCTGTGTGTCTATAATCTTGTCTATGAATTTACGATATTTATGTACCACCAACCGTCCCCTTTTTCGTATTGATAACCCCGAAGTGCGATTTGTGGCACAAATTAATTGCTGGCAACATATCAAGCGACACCTCGAAAACCAATCTTATACTCGTATACCTTGATACTAATGGAAGTTTGTTGAAATAAATGTATACAAAAAGGAAATAGTAATTAATTTAATGGGGGATTACACTTTGTAATGTTTGACTTCCGGAAATGGTCGTACATAAGGATGCCATTTTTCTATGGCGTCTCTTTTCAAAATGGCGGAACTATGGCCGACGTTCATTGTCACACAAGTAAAGTTTGAAGAGCGAATACTCAACCATTAAAAATACTGACTTTTAGTTATAGAATTTTAACTTTCTATATTTCATTAAATACCTATTTATTTAATAATTTAAATATATAAAAGAAAACTAAAATTAACCTTAAGAACAATAGTTAACAGACTGTTACCATAACAGTCCATTTAACAGAACAGCTGACATACGAAGGGGTGCGACCACACTGGCTATATAATCAGCTGACCAAGGGCTGTGTGACCCTCTCACCTGAAATCCTCCTCTCGTCGCGCGTGTTTTTTAATAATAATACACTTTATTAATTAAAACTAGCCAGGGATGTCGCTAATTACACGCCTCTTGACTGCCAGCAGTCCCCTGCGACTGAGGGCCATGGAAACCATGAGCCGGGTGAGCTATAACTTTAAAATAAACAGAGAAACCCCTTGCCGGGTTATGTAATTGGAAGAATGTAATTAATTATTGTAATTTAAACTCCCCAGGCCGGCTACAGCTCTCATGCCAAGTACGCCGAGCACAGGCCCATCGACAAGATCAGGAACATCGGAATCTCGGCGCACATAGACAGTGGCAAGACCACGTTGACGGAGAGGATCCTGTTCTACACCGGAAGAATCGTGGAAATGCACGAGGTGCGGGGAAAGGACAACGTGGGAGCCACCATGGACAGCATGGAGTTGGAGCGGCAGCGAGGCATCACCATTCAGTCGGCGGCCACCTACACTCTTTGGAAGGACACAAACATCAACATCATCGACACCCCGGGCCATGTGGACTTCACCGTGGAGGTAGAGCGTGCCCTGCGCGTCTTGGACGGAGCTGTGCTGGTTCTGTGCGCCGTGGGTGGAGTCCAAAGTCAGACCCTGACCGTCAACCGACAGATGAAGCGGTACAATGTTCCCTGCCTGGCGTTCATCAACAAACTGGACCGAATGGGCTCGAATCCCTACCGAGTTCTCTCCCAGATGCGCTCCAAAATGAATCACAATGCCGCCTTCATCCAACTGCCCATCGGCGTGGAGAGCAACTGCAAGGGAATAGTGGATTTGGTGCGCGAAAGAGCCATCTACTTTGAGGGAGAACATGGAATGAATCTAAGGCTGGATGAGATCCCACAAGACATGCGGGTGGAGAGCCAGGAGCGAAGGCAGGAACTGATAGAACACCTCTCCAATGCAGATGACACCTTTGGGGAGCTCTTCCTAGAGGAGAAACCCTTCACCGAAGACGATATCAAGGCTGCTCTGAGGAGAACCTGCATCAAGAGGACATTTACCCCCGTTTTAGTGGGAACTGCCCTGAAGAACAAGGGTGTCCAACCTCTGCTTGATGCTGTACTGGAGTACTTGCCCAATCCCGGTGAGGTGGAGAACCTGGCCTTTGTGGAAAAAGAGGGACAGGATCCCGAGAAAATAGTCCTTAATCCTGCTCGCGATGGAAAAGATGCCTTCGTCGGTCTTGCCTTCAAACTGGAAGCGGGACGTTTCGGACAGCTCACCTACCTCCGGTGCTACCAGGGAGTCCTCCGCAAGGGCGACAATATCTTCAATGCCCGCACCAACAAGAAAGTGAGAATAGCTCGTCTGGTTCGTCTGCATTCCAATCAAATGGAGGATGTTAACGAGGTGTACGCCGGTGATATCTTTGCCCTGTTCGGCGTGGACTGTGCTTCTGGAGACACATTCACCACCAATCCTAAGAACAACCTGGCCATGGAGTCCATTTTTGTACCTGAACCTGTTGTCTCGATGGCCATTAAGCCAAACAACACCAAGGATAGGGATAACTTCTCCAAGGCCATTGCGAGATTCACCAAGGAAGATCCAACCTTCCACTTCTTTTTTGACAATGATGTGAAGGAGACCCTTGTTTCGGGCATGGGAGAACTGCATCTGGAGATCTATGCCCAGCGAATGGAGAGGGAGTACGGCTGCCCAGTGACTTTGGGCAAACCCAAGGTGGCATTTAGGGAGACTCTGGTGGGACCTTGCGAATTCGATTATCTGCACAAGAAGCAGTCCGGAGGTTCGGGTCAGTATGCCAGGATTATTGGAATCATGGAGCCACTGCCGCCAAATCAAAATACTCTGCTGGAGTTTGTGGATGAAACGGTGGGCACCAATGTACCCAAGCAGTTTGTTCCCGGAGTTGAGAAGGGCTACAGGGAAATGGCGGAGAAGGGCATGCTTTCGGGCCACAAGCTGTCCGGCATCCGTTTCCGTCTGCAGGATGGTGGTCACCACATTGTGGATTCCAGTGAGCTGGCTTTCATGCTGGCTGCCCATGGTGCCATCAAGGAGGTCTTCCAGAACGGCAACTGGCAGATCCTGGAGCCCATTATGCTGGTGGAGGTGACGGCACCCGAGGAGTTCCAGGGTGCAGTGATGGGTCATCTGAGCAAGCGACATGGCATCATCACCGGAACCGAGGGAACAGAAGGCTGGTTCACGGTCTACGCAGAGGTTCCCCTGAATGATATGTTCGGCTATGCGGGAGAGTTGAGGTGAGTGGGAAATCACTTCCATTTTATGTTATATTTTTATTTTAATTATTTATCTTATAGATCGAGCACCCAGGGCAAGGGTGAGTTCACCATGGAGTACTCCCGCTACTCGCCCTGCCTTCCAGATGTCCAGGACCAGATTGTGCGCCAGTACCAGGAGTCTCAGGGTCTGGGACAAGCAGACAAGAAGAAGCGAAAGAACTAAATT
This sequence comes from Drosophila ananassae, assembly GCF_017639315.1. NCBI lineage: Eukaryota > Metazoa > Arthropoda > Insecta > Diptera > Drosophilidae > Drosophila > Drosophila ananassae. The sequence goes on from NC_057930.1 coordinate 13,512,740, forward strand.
ATAATTTGTAAATAGTTTTAAAAACCATCTCCAAAATCGAAATGTTATTGTGTCACCCCCTATTTTTTGCTTAGTTCAATTTAATTTCATACAATCTTCAGTTTTTACTGTGATAATTGCGATTTGTACAGTTTTTGTATAATAAAAAAAAAAATATTTTAAAATTATGATTTTTTTTAACTAAAAAATATAACACAGTAAAAATAAAAATCTTTAAGATACAAAACTTGGGATATTTAAAAAAAAAGATAATGGCGCGTAGTTTTTTTAGGAAAATAACGAACCGGTTAAAAATTCATGAACCGGTTAGAATGGGGTTGTAAAGCGGAGGAGAAAAAACAGCTGTCCATAGCTCTGGTCACACTATTTTTAAAAGTGTGCCCAGAAAACAAGGTAATCAAAACCAAGATACTTCTCCAAACGCCAAATAGTTGCCTTGCGAGGCAGTTGTGTGTTTTGTTTCTCGTCTTTTTGCCACTTTCTTCCTTACTTTCTTCGCTGTGTGCGGTGGTCCGCGGACGGTTTTTGCACGAAAATGCAAATACAGGCGAGATAAGATATGACAAGCGCCAGAAAACCCGAGTAATCAAATTAAAACGAATCTAAGACGAATAACGAACAGCATTTAATCGCAGTTTTCCGCAACGTCGGAAAAAGCAACAACAATAGGAAGCAGCCAGCAGTAGCGACAAAAAAATTTAACTCAATTAAATAGAAACGGATGGGAAATGCAATTGAAATGCAGAGAACATATGAAAAGTGCGGGGATGAGTGATGTGTTTTTGTGGAAATGGAGCGAGTTGTGAGTGCCCCGCTTTTCATGTCTAGTATGCGCAGGAAATTTGCTGACAATTTGTGAAAGGAAGGGAAACCATCATCAACCTGGCGAGGGGCGCGCGTTTTCGGGGAAAATTCAATACAAAAACGCGGAAAGCCAAAAAAAAAACAAAAAACTGCACAACACAGAGACAGAGAGAGAGAGAGAGTGAGGAAAAAATAATAGTGTTGGCCTACCTGTGCGTGTTTATGTTTGGGCTACTACTGTGTGTGTGAGTGTGTGAGAAAAGAGAGAGAAAAAAAAAGATCATAACAAGAACCACAGCTGACTTCCTGTACTTCCTTCCTCCCACGCTCATCTTCTTCGACGTTATAATGCAAATAACAGTAATCACATCCGCAACAACAATAACAACGTCTACTTCCAAGGGCCGGCTTCTCAGCAACAAAAGCAACAACCTCTAGTCAACAAAAACAACAACATATCCGACAGCCTCTACAACAACAACAACAAAATAAATATCCAAAAAAATATTCGAAAATTTTCAACTAATCTAGTAACCGAAAAAAATAATCTACAAAAAACACTAAATACGATATTAAATTCTAAGTAATCTTAAAAAGAAATCAAGAAGATACAATGGATTGGATCATCAACGATGAGTTGGGCCTGACGGTGGGCCATTTGGTGGGCGGGGCAGCTGCATCCGCCATGGTGATCGGCGGTGTCATCCCCTATGTGCCCCAATATATCGAGATCAAGAAGACCCAGGATGCGGAAGGCTTCTCCCTCTACGTCTGCCTGGCCCTGCTGATTGCGAACTCTCTGAGAATACTCTTCTGGTAAGTCATCAGAGATATGCCTAATTAATTTTTAAAAATCTATGGAAAATTACAAAACGCAAAAATGCCATAAAATTCGCAAATAGTAGTTGGGGGGAAATGAAAATAAACTTTAAGAATCTCACACCTTTCATCTCAATAATAAATCTATCATGACTGACTGTACTGCAGATGTTTCAGGCTCTTTGATTTTCAAATATATTGCCTTCTATATAGATTTTGAAATAATTTTGTAATAGTTATATATAGTAAGCTTTTTGAATACTTTCCAAAAAGAAAAAATAAAGAAAAGTGTATAATATCACTTGTATCTTTGAGATACTCGTTTAAGCCTTAATCCAACTACAGTTTAACCCCCTGGCATACCTGCTTAGTTCTTTTATTACCTGAAATCTCTCCAGGTAAACACCTAACCTAGCCCAGCCTAGCCCACAGTGGGATGACTAAACCCACTCTGCAAACACCTCTTATCACCCCAGGCTTATCACGACGGGGGCAATTCAGGCGCTTATCGGCCGAAATAGTATCGCGTAACGTCGCGACGTTTTTAGTAGAACCCCCATATCTCAGTATAGCTATGTCATGATTTCTGGCCGAATTCGCAGCATATATAGCTTGCTCTGAAATCTCCAAGGACTATTGAACTGGGCAGCTATCTTTATGGCTCCAGCTACGATATGGTAGTTGGCCATAATGTGATCAATAATCACAATTAATGCTGGATTTATCAGCCCTCATGGTGATCTGGAAAATAATGTTGTTTGTGGTGTGAAGAGTGAGTGTCGTTATGGAAATTTTCAACTCATAAATAGCATCCACCATCCTCCCCCACAAGAGCTTGATTCATCGTTTAGTTAGGAGGGGGACTGGGGAGAGCCGCATAAATCAAAATTAATAAAATAAATTTTTAATTCAATTTGAATGAGTGTGTGCAGAATAGCTTTCCAAATGTCACAATGCCATTTAAGCCAAGCCGGTTGGAAGTGAAGTGCTTTTAAATGAATTTATTGATTGAAAATTACGTTATGGATCTATTTTTTCGGAACAAGCTTAAATATTTATTATGGAATGTACAGATATGGGCATTCTTTTAGTATCCATAGACCAGGGCACACCTGATTCCGTCGCAGACTCAGCGCCAGGGTCAACTACTTTTTGGCCCATCTGGTTTTCGTTTTTTGTCTTTTGTTTTGTTTACCCCTTTGGAGCTGCCTCTGTTATGAGTGTTTTTGAGAAGCTTATAGCTTCCTATAAATAATTTATTAAAAAGACGGAATATTGTAAAGCCTATAGAGCAACTGGTGGCCCTCGTCAGTTTGTCTAGCCAGCGTGACAATCAATAAATAAATTATTTAGCTGGAAATTGTTGCCGGCATTGCATCGGCTTGCCGCCTAATAATCTCCACACTATTCTATATATACTATATGAAGATATTACGAGTTTCATTGTGGGAGGCAGTTTTTTATTGTCGTTATTGTCGACACGCGATGAGTTTCAATGAAGAACAGAACCCGGGAGGTTAAGTAAACTAATGGACGGGGAAACTGTTTTTTAAAAACCAGAACAATGGAAGGAAGTGAGAGTGAATAAGTGCACGAGCTTAGGAAGTGCAGTCGGTAATTAGTTTATGGCTAATTATTAAGGTTTTCAACTTTTTAGACTCAACCCACTCGCACTAATTTCGCCTTCCTGTCATAGTAGTTGCACTTAACTACAAACGCCACAACGTGCCTAAATTACAACTAATTGCCATGCCAGACTGCAATTTATTATTTAGTTTGTTAAAAGTATAAATAACAAGTAAGAGTTTCCAGACAACGAAACAAAAATATATAAAAATATATATGTAATGTAAGTGGTAGGAACAAAGCGGATGACACATCTGAAAAAAATATTATTATCATGTATTGCTTTATTGTTGATCGTGAATATATAAACAACTTTTACATTTAATCATTCGCTGACAGTGACTGGGATAAGCGAAAGAATCCAACACCGACCCTAGAGGCTTCTGTATGAGCTCATTGCTGGAAAAAAATGTTAAAAAATGACTGTTGGAAGGGTATTTCGTGGGGGAATATTAGAGTACTCTTGATAAGGCACTTTAACTCTTGAGAGTTCTTAGAAACTATGGTCTAGGAAGAGTTGTGATACTGAGTCCTATAAAAACTCGTAGAAAACATCATAAAAATAACACCATAATAGTAGACTTAACTTTTCAACTCTTGATTCAATAAAGGTAGCTCCCTGTAGGCGTTTATTCTGGTCTCTGACTAATAAGTCACACCGACTATGAATGGTGTTATATATACATATATAGTTTATTTATTTATCCAGTGGCAACAAAGCGGAGTCAGATTTCATCAAAAGGGAGCTTGGCTCGCATAAAAATCGGCCAAAAGTTATGACTCAATCGACTTGGCTCAGGGGGCAGTGGGCCGTGTCAAAACAAGTCTACTGCCTGGACTAGAAATATGAATCGTAATTTACACTTTCATTTCCCCCATGATACAATGGATATGGGCCTATACTATACAGACTTGACTCGGACCCAGTCATTTCTATATTTGCAATTTTTATGCCAACATTTGCTTAAATATTTACACAATTTGTCAGTGAGTTTTGCTCTCAATGTTCGGCCCATTTACACTTAACAAATTAACAAAAGCGAACTATACAGTTTCGACTGTAATTAAAATTGTACAGCTAAAATATTCATATTTTTAAATTTAAGTGCAATTATATACTTGAGCTTGTGAACTCGCTTAAATTGTTGCAAAAATATGAGCCAACTTTTCGAATTATACAACTTTATGAACTTAGCCCCTGGGTTCATTGAACTTCGGGCTTTGACTGGAGAAGCTTTAAAAGGAAAGAAGCAATCAAGAAGGCACTGTAATAACCCGGAAAATTGCTGACTAATTGGATTCTTCTGTTCCGAACTGGTTGCAAAATATTTGTAAAATATGGTTAATGAATAAAGTTGTTAGGAAAAAGCCTTATACAATCCTAGATACTCTTCTAGACCCGCACTCCAAGTCAAGTTCTAATCAAATGAACTTTTGAATTGTATTTGCCAACAAAATAATCAATTTTGTTAATTATTTGTTTTCTTGGATTTTACACAACCACTTCCTGAGGTGATAAGTGATCTTTCACACAAAAATGTCTACTATCTGCTGGTATTTTTCGTCATTATAATTGTGATAGTGCCTTCCAGGCCATCTATTTTCCGCCATATCGCCCCATTCTCTGTCTATTTTCCAAGTGTTGTTCTCTCAGCAAATACGATCCATGAAAGACCCCCTTATCGGTATGAATTTGAAGAGATAACCCCAGTCTCGCCATCGCAGCAGGCGTGTGTCTACTCCAACCAATTAATTTGTTTACGTAAAACTTATCAATAAATACGACTACGTAATCCGTAGTGATACGCACCAGCAGATAATAGATAATAGACTTTTAATAGATACGATTGTGAATAGGTATCTAAAGTCATTTCATTTATAATTTAGTTATCATTAGAATGCCTTTGACTGGCACGAGATAACGAATAGAGACATTTTCCAATCTAATCTCATTTCTTTTAATAATTTATTTAGCCTGCCCGACTTTCATTCATTTTTATTTATATCAGCTTTGGCCCAGTTTCCTTGTTTATTTATTATTAATTCTTACCACTCACTTACCACCAAAAAAAATGAGCTGGAAAAAAAGGAAAGCAAGTTTGTTTAACAGTTTTTCGGTGAAGGTCAAGGTTTTGAGGGTCGAAAGTGAGGGAGGAAGGCTTTGTGGGAGGGCCTATTCTAATTAATTTTGTTTGGAGGGGCATCAGATCCCCTCTTTAACATTTGCTGACCAACCAAAGCCCCTGGTATGATGCCCATAAATGTTTACGGTTTTTGGTCTCCCGTAGCTGCGACTTATTTTCGCATCGCATGCAAATTAGATTTTTGTTTTTTTTCTGAACCGGTTAGGACTGCTGATGATGATGTTGTTTGGGCTCTGGTTTGTGTATTTTTTCCCCTCCCCATCTGACTCTACTTATAAACGTCATTGCACTTGATGCTAAAATGTTGCCTGGGTGGTTGCCAACTTAATTGTGGTTGGAGCTGCGGTGCAAGATTTATAATTTTGTTTCTCGAACTTGTCGGGCCACTACTCTGTTCGGCAACTTTCAAGACCACTTGAAACTCAAGAAGAATTCACAAAACATGTGCTGAGAAGCTCCAAAGCTTGCTTCTAATATTAAATTTTGTTGGGAAATAGTTGCATAAGAAGGAGAACTTGCTATTAAGCTCTCATTTTTTTAATCACCCAAATTGTGAGCTCATCCAAGCACCCTAAACTCTCTATTTAATTGAGCCAATTATCAGTTTCCGTTTCTGCCTCACTAACGACTATTTGACCCACGGGGTTATCTCTATTACAACGCACTATATAGTTACCAGGGGAGCCTACATCTTAAGCCGATTGCCTCGGCATTATCTCAATCGCATTTGTTCCATTTCAGCAGAAGTTGGCTTTTAATGCGAACAACTTTGATGATAACCTGGGTGCGGTTAGGGCCAAAGGTCAAGCAACCGACCGAGTGCTCTTATCTCCACACTCTCTGTCTCTCGCCCTTTCAAAATTAAATGTGCCTTTGCTTCGAGATTTTCGCCGTAATTAAACAAAGAGCCGTGGAAAAAAGGTCGAACACAATGCCATCCACGCCATATTCCGTGCTGCGTCGGGACGATCCCTAAAGTCCTCGCAGGTTCCAGGTCACAGGTGCGGAGAGGAAAGAAAATTCAATTCGAGGGACAAAAAACGCGGTAATCTTTTGCTTTTGTATTGTGCTTTGTACCAGAGACGTTGGCCTAATTGAATTTTAATGCCAAGCTTTGGATTTGGCCATCTACTTGCGATTTGGTAACAGATTTGTAATTTGTTTCGTGGATAGAATATTAAAAAGAGTGGTGGACCTCTTGGCCCATAAAACACTTATTATTAAGTGACTTTTCTTTCGGTGTAGCTATTGTACAACTAATCGAAAAGTCTTAACAAGCCGGATGACCAAATGCCGTCAATCCCCCAATGTTTACGGTTCGAAACTGCTGAGTGAACAGACCCAATCCCAATCCCAAACCCAGTGTGGCTTCTTTGCATGCGAAATGGGTATGTCCGATGGCGGAGACTTTGACGTTGACTGACGCAAATGTTTGTTGTTGTTTGGACGAAGCAAACAGCGAACAGCCAACAGACAGAGATTTCAATTTCTCAATTAAAATAGATATAATATATATTGTACTTTTGCCGCACACACACCGGAGAGTTGAGCACAACATCATATAATATATAGGACAGAGATAATCTGCGTGCGGCCAGCTGGGGAATATTCTATTTCAACGCTTTGGAAATAGCTTTAATGTTTCATGTACCCAAAGAGAGAGCAAAGTTCATTGATTTTGTGGGCCGTTTGGGGTAAAATAAGCGGCTTATATAACTTTTGGACAGCTTAATCTAAAAGTTTTCGTTGGCTAGATGATGTGTGGGTTTCATAGTTTATTTTCCCAGACTTCCCTAGCTTACAAACTGTTTAATCAAGTGGAATTAAAGGCTCTTTACGTGTATTTTTGGCTTAATAGATATTTAAGCTTGATTATATAACTCATGAATATTTCATAAATGTCAGTTGGAGAACTATCTCAAAAATTTCTCCCACATTATTGATTATTTTTCCACGCAAAAGTTGACTCCGCCATGCCCTCTATCCCCATTCATTCCACCATTTAATCCCATGCTCGATAAAAAAAACGCGAATATAAAGTTTAAAAAGCATTATCACGCTCGGATTGGCTTCGAGAAGCAGCTGTGTCCGCCAAAACGGCATTGACATGTATTCCGGGCCGGGGTAAGCCTTTAAGGCGCATGACTTGGAACTGATTCTGATAGCGAAGTCGGACCGCCATGTTGCACCCACTTTCAGGGAGATTGTGGCAGGTCCGGGGCAAGTCAAAAAATAAAATTCAAATCGCAAAGCTAACTCAATCGGCAAGGGCATAAATATTTCGATATTACATATCTGACAAAGGCTACAAATTTCTACTGTTCATATGCAAATCATTGAATTGTTTTCCTCGGGCGGGATGGTTTTCTTTCCTTTTATTTTCCATTTTCAATTGTGACATATACATACATACAATTTTTGCCTATGACATTGTTTTCCGTGGGTACATGTGGTCTTGACTTTGTTTCCGCTATCGCCTCGGGATGTGGCTTTTCTGGGGGAGGGCGTAATTTGAAGTGTTTTTCCCGACCGAACTCGCTCCCCGGGGCGGATAGAGCCTTTGTGTGTATTTCCATTTGGGGTTTTATGGGCTTAGCGCCATGTGGGTGAGCTTTGTTCGCATTAATTTTCATTGAGCAAATCAAATGCTATAATAAAATATTTATTGTCTCATTCTCTGTTCTCAGGTTGTTTCTTCTATTTTTAATCGCAATTTATTGATTTTTTTTAACCAAAAAACATTTGCTTAAACCTTACATACTATTTGCTTTTTAATAAAAAGCGCTAATTTATTGTCGTCTGGTCTAGTTTATCCATCTCTTTATTGGTTAATTATCAGCTTTCGGTTCGATGATCAAAGTGTGAAATTCAAGTCACAACTTAACACACTTTTCTGGGCTCTAGTGCGGTGGCTGTCGGTCCTCCTTTGATTTATCCTTGGCAAGGTCATTCGGAACAGCTTAGCTCGGCACACAACAAATCCGACTAGATGCTAGATCGACCCAGTTATGGGCATTCATCATCGTCAGTGGAAGCAATCCTCCAGTCCATTCAATCCATTCATTTATGCTCCGGTTGTTGGTTCTCTATTTCTTGATTTTTTTCCTTTTTTTTTATGGCCATCAGGCTCATCAGGCACCAGCTTGTGTTTACACAATCCTCCACACACTCACTAGTATCCGAACATATATCCGAAAGTGGTTCCGAAATAACCGGAATGCATGGACTTGAGTGCCTGGGCTTCCGTTAGTTAGGAGCCCTTCAGCCCTAAGACAATGATGAGGACTTTTGTCCACAGAAAGTGTAGCCTACTTACTGGCGTCCACACGCCAGTTAAACCAAATGAAATTTGTGTTAAGCGCAGTAGGGGCCAGCCTTGGTTAGAGCCTGTACAGACAACAGTTGTGGTCAAGATTATAGAAACAATATATTAAGGGCTTTTATTTAAAACGATTTTTAAGGTCTAAACTGGCTCTGAGCAGCCCAAGGCCGCAGTTTAGATTCTTTTATTTTATTCAAAAAATATAACCTAATTACATACTTATGATAGCCACTGTAGCTTAGACATTAGCCCAAAACCCACCCACTTGAGTAAACATTGCGCTGAAGGCAGCACAGAATTTTAATTATTTCTAAAACAGACACAAAAGGTTAGTGTTGAGCATAAGCCGCCACTGACACATGTATGTGTGCTCATTTTCGGTGACTTAATTTGCCCCAGAACCAGAGACCAGAGACCATAGACCCCTACCTCCATCCCCACAAATTCCATCAATAAAACTTTCATCAAGCCTAAGTGACACTTTTGTAGCACCCCGCTCCTATTTAGACAAATTGTGCGGCTATTTGAACAAATTGCCATTGAAAGTGAGCCTGAAAATGCAGGTGAATGAAAAGGTGGGCTTAAGGGGGTGTAACTACTACCTGGTAGTTGGAAAATTGTTCACATTACGGGCTCAGAACATGCCGCCAAATGTGGCAGGGCGTAATGCACGTCTAAAATTTTATCGATTTTTTACGACATATTTAACACTCTGAAGCGTGCAAATGTTAAGTGTTGGTGTTTTCATATGTTTTGTTGCCAATTTAAATGGCAGAACCCAGAGGGTTAGTTGAGTGTGCAGAAGTCAAGTGGTGACTGCAAATGGGGGCTGTTTGCACTGAGAATGCCAGCAATTCAGAAAATTAGGACTATTTGGACTATTATGAACATATTTGAATGCCTGAATATCCTTTTAAACTAGTAACTGTTCCGAATTGATTTGTAAGTGCTGTTAAAGCCATTCGATGATTCAGTTGTTGCTACTGCCATTGAGGCATTGACTTGGCACAGCTTGTAATTCAATTTCCACGACATGTCAGGGCGACATGCCAAAGGCGTTGACTTGCAAACAGGAGGATGGGATTGGGATTGGGATCCACCCACGCCTGCCAGCCTGGCAATCGGAAGCAACGCGGAAATATATGCTATCTGCCGTTCGGATGTGAGGCCCCAACAGCCAACAATATACCAACAAATTGTCGCTTTTTTTTGTGTAATGACACTTGGCAATGACTTTCTGACGGAAAACGGACAACAGGACCTCCAAACATCCAAACAAATCCCTAGCAAATCTGCTGGCTTCCTTTGGGCCGCTTTTGTTGGATGGCGCTGGCCGAGAGAGCTCAACACGTTTGGATCGTTCACTGTCGGTTGTTTGTGTTTGGGGACCCTTTCTCACCCATTTGGCATCTGTCAGATTTATGACAGTGTCGCCTTTTCTGCCTCAGAGGGTTCAAGCAGCATCAGGCAGCACTCATAATCGATTTCGTCCGTGGGTAAATTATGCTGCCGGGCACCCATCAATCACTTGTTGTTCGGGCCGGGCCACTCAAGCACCTGTCAATTAGAAGTACTTAACGCTACACCCTGCTCCAGATTGGGCCAAGGAAGTGGTTGCCAACCTGGGGGAGATAAAATAATAATAATAATATGTTTGCTGTAAACCTTTTGGGTGGAACCGGGTTTGGTTTTTGTTTCCACTCCTCGGGGGAAATTTTCCAAAGAATATGTATTCCATGGGTTTGATACAAAAAAAACTGATTAATGATTCTTATAATTGCTGCAATAAAATAAATTAAAGTTTTCTCTAGAGACTCTAGAGAGTATTTAAGCTTACCAGTTTCCAATAGAAAATCCCCATTGGCATTATAAACTTTTCTAAAAATACTATTAATAAAACAAACCGCAAAGTTTCCCATAGAGTCTAGTCACTCCAGTCCCAAAGCTTGATTGTAAAATAAGTTAATTATAATGTCACTTTAAATTAACCTTTCCGATTGACCTTTACCCATTTTTGTTTGGTTTCTGCGCAGGTTCTCCAGTCGGTATGAGCTTCCACTGCTGGTGCAGAGTGTCGTAATGAACGTGACCATGTTCCTGATGATCCATCTGTGCGTGAAGGTGAAGCGGGTGAACGCCAATAACCGCGAGCACACCCTGAGAGGTGAGACCATCCCCAATCCCCCATGACAGGGACAGGATAAACTAACCACATGACTCCCCTCCCGTTCCACAGGTGATGAACTGCATTTGCCCAAGGTGATGACGGACACGGATACGGGTGCCTCAGTCTCAACGGACACGGGTGGCAGCGTCCTGAAGCGAGTACGTTCCCGGCATTATTTAAACGGTGAGTCAACTGCAGCGATTTTCCCTAAGATGTTTTTTTTGGGAAAACTTTTCACTCACGACGGCCATTGACGGCAATTTCCGGTGTCAGACCTGCTAGAAAAGATTGAAATTGAGGCATGAAACGCTCCAATTCCATTAGTTTTAGATGAAAACAGGGAGCTGCACCTTCTGTTATTTTATCACACTTTATCTTTATGATTCGCTCGTTGCCCATCCGCATTTATTTCTTCTCCTTCATTACTTCTTATCAGTGGAAATAGAGAGTCGAGACACCCAACACTGAACACCAGAAACTGGGTTAGATGGAATTTCTGCCTTTGGCGTTAAAGCCCTCTTGGGCCACTGGTGGCTCTGTTGCCAACGGAGGGGTAAATTGATCAATGAACCGACTATCTATATGTATATTGTATATACTATAGTGTAGTGAGAACACCCACACCGCCATGAGCTAATTATATTGGCACGCCTTGGGCTTCTTTGTATCTTGGTTTCTCGTAAATTGTGCAGCGCCTAAAAGCAGGCCAAGATAATGAAAATTGATTTCCAACTGGCTTGCCATCTGCAGTCTCTATTGTTTTTCCTGCGGGGGTCTCTGGGTATTGCCCCATAACGATTTATGGGGCTGTAAATTGCCAGCTTGACCTTTGACCTTTACCTTTGTCTTCCTAATGGTTGTTTTGTGAAAAGTTTATGAAAGCGATTATGAAATGGCAAAGGTAATGGGGAAAGCGAATGCATCACAGAAGCTACATTGCTAATAATATTTTAAACTCTTTCCACAGATCTTGACTTCAAGTACTTCTGGAGCTGGACAGACTTCCAATCGTATCTGGACTTTATGCTGGTCGTGTGGGCCGTCGGAGCTGCCATAACATATCTGATGTTGTCTGTGCACTGGTTCATGGAGTCCATGGGATTCGTGGCTGTCTTCACGGAGGCCATGCTGGGTAAATGATCCGTAAACCCATTCTCACATTCCTTTATTTCACACTCAACTCATTCGTTTAGGGGCGCCGCAATTCCTGCGCAACTTTAAGAATAAATCGACATATGGAATGAGCATACACATGGTGATCATGTGGACGCTCGGTGATATGTTTAAGACTGGTTACTTTATTGTAAGGCAAGCACCCTCACAGTTCTGGATCTGTGGCACGCTGCAGGTCAGTATTGAACTCATTATCCAATTATGTACATGATGCTGACATCTGAGTGCACTTTTAGGTCAGCTTGGACATAGCAATCCTGTCACAGGTGTGGTTCTACCGCAAGAATTCCAAGCCGCGCGATCTGCGCCGCGGCGATTAGCAGTTTGCCCCCGAAGAACAGCCGCAGCACATTCATCCCCACGATCTACATATATCCCATTCCGAGGAGCACCAGCTCTCATTGCCGGTGACTGTGAGCAGCAGTGGCGACGATCATCTCCTTACCGCCCGAGCGGACGATGAGCACTTCAAGGTGCTGGACTTTGGCCAGTGCCATGATAATCGCGCCTTCCAGTACCACAACAACAACAAGATGTTGCCCCGACCCGGTGGCAGTGGCAAGAGCAAGGACGATAGCAGCATGGCCGCGGCCCTGGAAGTGGTCATCGTCCACTCGCCGGCCTCCAATGAGCAGCGACTGATTGGAGGGCAGGATCTAACCGCGAACTGCTGTCGCAGGAAGCGGAACAATGCCACCCAGACGCGGTTAGAGGGCGGAAGCTGTTGTTGTGTGATCACCACACACCACCACCACTGCCACTGCAACCACCACCGGCACCATCATCATCATCATCATCACCACAGTCATAGCCATAGTCATTGCAACTACCGAAGCACAAAGCGAAGAGCTCTGCTCCACCAGAAGCGGCACCAGTCCAGCCAGCAGAATCATCATCATGGCCAGCGGGACACCAAGCAGACAAACCACAACCAAATGCTTCCAAACAAGTCTTCCTTGGACTCTAGCGAAGATGGACTGCCACCGCACCACCAGGCCATTGCCATTGAGATCGATGCTGCCACCATGAGCGAAGACGGCGAGGACAACAACAGCAGCACGGCCACCTCGAATTTCCCCTACAAAGTCGCCAGCGAGGGGATGAAGCCCATTATAATGGCTCCGCTGCGGGAGCAGCATCATCACAGAAGGAGTTCCCTCAACTCCAACACCACCATCGAAACGGATGAGCTGTCGCACGACGAGGACGACGACGATGTGCGAATGGGCTCCCAGCAGCTACCCGAAGATGAAACTCATCTCACCCAACCGCCAAACACCAATAGTTCGAGTAGTTCGACCAAGCGGGGAGCTCCTGCCTCCGCACCGGCTCGCAACGAATGCGTGAGGATCAAGCGGAAGCGCTTTATAGCCGAGGCTGGCCAAGATTACTGCAGCAGTTGCTCCAGTTCGTGCTCCTGCAGCAGCTTGGATGAGGATCATCATGAAATGACCGTTGCGGCGGAGTGCCACCAGTGCATTTCGGGCTCAAGGCGAGCCAGCTACTGTTCCTGTCACAATTCCAGCTGCTGCTGTGGCTCCTGTTCCCAAGACGAGGCCGGCGACGATGAGGAGGAAGCCGATGATGAGGATGACGAAACGACAGGGCAAAGGGAAAGCTTCTGCACAGCAGCAGATCATACCATAACGCCATCCCAGGAGGGCGATGATATGCACAGCAGCACTTTAACACCTTTGAGCACTCACAGATCCTCTTTTGTGGATCAGGAACTGGGCGATCATACCATGAGGAGTGATAATATTGGAGGCGGTAATCTAACCGATGCGGATGCCTCGTCCCTGAGCCAATCGGCGGAATATTTCTCATTGTCGTCAACAGCTGGGGGCAACACATCCTTTCCCATTCAAGACGAGGAGAAGTCGGACAAAAAGGACCAGGAGCTGAAGAAGGTGGAGCATCCGTCCTGCAAAAACTTGAACCGCAATCCCCACACGAAACACAAACGCAGCTCATCGCCGGTGGACAGCTCCTTATGACGAAGTGTCTCGCTGGTCGCCTGGCCAGCCATCGATGTGAACGCCCTGCTCCAGCAGACGATCAGGAAGTCAGCTGTGCTCCAAGAGACGCCAGTGCGCAGGAGAACCACTGCCAAGACGGGTACGAAAACAGCAGGAAGCAATGATTCCTCGACGGCCACGTTAACGCCCAGTGTGGTGACAGTGGCCAAGTTTCCGGGACCGGGATTAATGAGTACGGTGACGAGTCTGAACGGAGGCGGTACCACCTACAGCTATACCACCACCACGGCTGCTCCACTTAATCCTGCCACCTCCAGCAAGAGGAGCTCCAAATACTCGCCGATACCAAATGCCGAGGCCTATCAGCACGATCCTCTCCAGCAGAGCTCCACGGAAATCATCTTATAACTCATACACACACATACCTCTAAACCTGAAGCTATTATACTGTACTATCGACACCGTATAGCAGTAGGATGGGTCAACCTCATATAGGAATGGAATATGCAAAGAAAAAACACCAATTTTCGTGAGATAATCGAAACCAAAATTCTAAAAGCTGTTCAATTTGTTGTTATTCGGGGGTAATGAACGACGAATCGGAGTGAGGAGTTTAGGATTACTCTATAAATATAGTGAATAAACCAATGTACATTATTTTTCTTATTTGTTAAATGCATCAGAAAGATTTGTTTGACGTGTAAACTACCTTATAATCCGGACTATATGAATTTAGAAAACAAATTAGTTTCAGCTGGGGAAGGGACCAAGCCGGAGTTGTCAGAGCCCTTTCAACGTTTTCCATAAATCCACACTGAAAAAAACATATCCACTTTGAGCAATTTATCCGCTAAGAAATCTTCCCTCAGCTTGAACATGAATACTTGTTTAGATTTAAATTAATAAATCGTCATTGTTTTTTGTATTTTAGTTGAATTCATTTAATAGTCCTGTAAGTTCAATCTGTATAAATTTTTACCACAACAAAAAAATCAAAGTTTAATCTCGATATTATTTTGTAAAATGCTGTTAGTTTTATAATTTCCTAGCAGAATTTATTAGCTAAGACCTTAAAAAAATGGAAACGATAATAAACGAAATGCAATTATGATTATGATTTTCTTCTGTTTTGATTTGATTTATTTTTATTATTTATTTCTTATAGCACAATTTCTATACCTTAAAACTTATTCTAGAGTTATCTAAAAAACTAAAAAAAAAAAAAAGAAAAAACCTAAAAGCCAAATATCTTCCTTGCAATGTTGAGATTCCGTTGAAAACGTACACACAATTATATATGAAAATCAAATTTATTTTTAAGCCACATTAAACTGTATTCAAAGTGCTTGAGAATATTTAAGAAATATTTAAAAATGAATAAAACTAACCAGTATGAGGATTAAAACATTTGTTGATTAGTAAGTAGCGGCTATTTTTAATTGTTTGCCTATTGTATAAAGGATACAGTAATCCCTGAATATAACCGATCTGTTGCAGCTGCGCAGCATTCTATACTTTGTGGAATCATTATCCAAATATTTCCACTCCAACTGTAACAAATTACAAACAATAAACTAAAAACATTTAACTCGAAATTAATTAAAAACTGTTATAGGAACGGCATTTGTGGATCATAGAATCTTTTTTCATAACTGAGAAGGTTAATATACTCAAATTACTCGTATATAGATATAAAATTAAGTCAACCAATCCCAAAACCATGAAAAGCAATAAAATGCATTAAAAAATGGACATTTAATAATAATAATCGTACTTGTTTGCTACAGAGTTTACTTTATTGGTGTTCTAGACATTTCTCAAACAAAATAAACGTAAAATATATATCATAAAACTTCATAAATTTTTTTTTCTCCTTTTATCTTTTAACAAGGGAAGATAAAAAAGGGTATTTAATAAAAGTTTTAAGCTACTGAGCTTTTGCTTAAAGGGCGCCAAAAAAACATTTCAGTAAATTTGATTTTTTGATTTATCTCTAGGAGTGTTGGACGTTCTGTAATGTTCCTTTCCTTACTATACTATTTTTTATTATTATAAACTATTTTTAAATTAAAAACTAATTTAAACCGCAGAAAAATCTTTGATTATCGTCTCATATCCCATCGTTTCATTATGTTGCAGCTGACTTTGAAAAATACCAAAAAAATACCAGCCTTAAAGAAGTGTTGGAAAACATGATTGATTTGAATTTAAATTTTGAATCTTGATTAATTTCAGGAAAATAGTCATAACTAGACTTTCAAGAACAAAATGGCTTAGATATATGCTAAAATGAGCTTTTTAGCCACCCTATCTTAGCTCCGTCAGCACAATTGACTACGCATCCGTTTATTTCAGAAAAATAGCCATATTATCGAAAATATCTCTATATTAACGTGGTCAACAGGGCTCTCTGCAGCCATTTATTTCATGAAAATAGCCATATTATCGAAAATATTCATCGGAGAACAAAATTTTATATCTTCCCGATCTTGGGGCTTCGAGTACTACAATTCTACATCAAAAACTGGCCACCTAAAATCTGAGCCGATTTTATCAAATTTTCAAAGGGTAACATCATGATTTTGGCCAAAAATCGACCCAAAATGTTGTTTCTCGGTCTTCATGATGTTTAAATGCAGATTGGTGGCAATTGGAACGCTGATTCGTGAATGGTATTCCTTTCCTAAATGCGATACGAAATGACTAAACTGTGGGCTAAAATGTGAATCAAAAGTGCGATTTTTAGCCACACTATCTTAACGTGGTCAACAGGGCTCTCTGCAGCCATTTATTTCAGGAAAATAGCCATATTATCGAAAATAATTATCGGATAACAGAATGTAATACCTTTCCGATCTTGGGGCTTCGAGTACTATAATTCTACAAAAAAAACTGGCCACCTAAAATCTGAGCCGATTTTACCAAATTTTCAAAGGAGTAACATCATGATTTTAACCAAAAATCGGCCCAAAATGTTGTTTCTCGGTCTTCATGATGTTTAAATGCAGATTGGTGGCAATTGGAACGCTGATTCGTGAATGGTATTCCTTTCTTAAATGCGATACGAAATGACTAAACTGTGGGCTAAAATGTGAATCAAAAGTGCGATTTTTAGCCACTCTATCTTAACGTGGTCAACAGGGCTCTCTGCAGCCATTTATTTCAGGAAAATAGCCATATTATTGAAAATAATTATCAGAGAACAGAATGTAATACCTTTCCGATCTTGGGGCTTCGAGTACTATAATTCTACATCAAAAATTGGCCACCTAAAATCTGAGCCGATTTTATCAAATTTTCAAAGGGGTAACATCATGATTTTGGCCAAAAATCGACCCAAAATGTTGTTTCTCGGTTTTCCTGATATTTAAATGCAGATTGGTGGCAATTGGAACGCTGATTCGTGAATGGTATTCCTTTCTTAAATGCGATACGAAATGACTAAACTGTGGGCTAATATGTGAATCAAAAGTGCGATTTTTAGCCACTCTAACTTAACGTGGTCAAAGGGCTCTCTGCAGCCATTTATTTCAGGAAAATAGCCATATTGTCGAAAATAATAATCGGAGAACAAAATGTTATATCTTCCCGATCTTGGGGCTTCGAGTACTATAATTCTACATAAAAAACTGGCCACCTAAAATCTGAGCCGATTTTATCAAATTTTCAAAGGGGTAACATCATGATTTTGGCCAAAAATCGAGCCAAAATGTTGTTTCTCGGTCTTCATGATATTTAAATGCAGATTGGTGGCAATTGGAACGCTGATTCGTGAATGGTATTCCTTTCTTAAATGCGATACGAAATGACTAAACTGTGGGCTAATATGTGAATCAAAAGTGCGATTTTTAGCCACTCTAACTTAACGTGGTCAAAGGGCTCTCTGCAGCCATTTATTTCAGGAAAATAGCCATATTATCGAAAATAATTATCGAATAACAGAATGTTATACCTTCCCGATCTTGGGGCTTCGAGTACTATAATTCTACATCAAAAACAGGCCACCTAAAATCTGAGCCGATTTTATCAAATTTTCAAAGGGTAACATCATGATTTTGGCCAAAAATCGAGCCAAAATGTTGTTTCTCGGTCTTCATGATGTTTAAATGCAGATTGGTGGCAATTGGAACGCTGATTCGTGAATGGTATTCCTTTCTTAAATGCGATACGAAATGACTAAACTGTGGGCTAAAATGTGAATCAAAAGTGCGATTTTTAGCCACTCTATCTTAACGTGGTCAACAGGGCTCTCTGCAGCCATTTATTTCAGGAAAATAGCCATATTATTGAAAATAATTATCAGAGAACAGAATGTAATACCTTTCCGATCTTGGGGCTTCGAGTACTATAATTCTACATCAAAAACTGGCCAATTAAAATCTGACCCGATTTTTTCAAATTTTCAAAGGGGTTTGGCTAATGATTTGGCCAAAAATCGAGACAAAATGTAGTTTCTCGGTCTTCATGATATTTAAATGCAGATTGGTGGCAATTAGAACGCTGATTCGCGAATGGTATTCCTTTCTTAAATACGATATAAAATGGCTAAACTGTGGGCTAAAATGTGAATCAAAAGTGCGATTTTTAGCCACTCTATCTTAACGTGGTCAACAGGGCACTCTGCAGCCATTTATTTCAGGAAAATAGCCATATTATTGAAAATAATTATCAGAGAACAGAATGTAATACCTTTCCGATCTTGGGGCTTCGAGTACTATAATTCTACATCAAAAACTGGCCAATTAAAATCTGACCCGATTTTTTCAAATTTTCAAAGGGGTTTGGCTAATGATTTGGCCAAAAATCGAGACAAAATGTAGTTTCTCGGTCTTCATGATATTTAAATGCAGATTGGTGGCAATTAGAACGCTGATTCGCGAATGGTATTCCTTTCTTAAATACGATATAAAATGGCTAAACTGTGGGCTAAAATGTGAAGCTAAAGCTTCGTTTTTAGCCACCCTATCTTAACGTGGGCAACAGGCTCTCCACAGCCATTTATTTCAGGAAAATAGCCATATTATCGAAAATAATTATCGTAGAACAGAATGTTATACCCTCCGATCTTGGGGCTTCGAATAATATACATTTAAAACTGACCATTTAAAATCTAATCCTGATGAAGGCCCATAGCCTCCCATAACCAAAAAATAAATCCATATTTTTCGTTTTGTTATATTTTAGCAACAAGTTTATTGAATTTAGGTTCGTTCATATACTTTTTATGCTTAATTCCAATCTGGTTTCCCATTTTCTTTCCATGCTTTGTGAGTTTCTGTTACAATGCGTTTGGTTTTCTGTGTGACTGCTGGTTTTTGCTTACTCTTAGGTTTTATATGTTACACAAAAATGTATGGCATAATCGTAAATTTTAGTTCCGAGTTCATGTTTTTAATATATATTGAAGCTGTTTACTTAAATGCTTCGCTTGCATATTGTTCAGATATACATACATTATACATATTTGGAAATTATATGCCGCTCTGAAAATGTTGGTATAGCATAGTTTTTCGTCCTTCCTTCCTTTCCATACTTTTAAATCCATTTTTTAGCTTCGATCTTTTCTCTTCTTCATTTTTACATACATACATAGCCAAATACATATGTGTGAGTGTGTAAGTGAGAGTGTGTTTTATTTTTAATAAGTATTTCAATAAACTTAATTAATCGATTTGGTTTCAGATTCCCGCCTCGAATACGCTTTAAGTTGTATACCTTGACCATATACATAAATGTAAAATCTCAGACTTTAATTTTTAACTAAAGTGCACTACATGCGGAAATTGTTCAGGGAAATGTGAACTAAATCGAAAGTATCTTCGCAGCTCTAGTTTCAGCCTGGTTAAAATGGTAAACTAGCATTGTAAAATAAGGTTAGTAGGCTTCGCTAATCCCAAGTAACTTAGATAATTATAATTTGCATTTTCTTATTTGTTTCTTTTGAAGTTTAATATTTCGGCTAATTAAATATTTATTTACTTATGCTCTGTCGCATTCATAGACATTTTTGCCAATACTCAAAATCAAAAGCAGTTTCAGACAATAATAATTCCAATTTCAATTTTTTTTTCCTTCTTTTGCTCAATAATTATGCAACATTCGCTCATCAACGTCTCGATAATCAAATGTAATCACAGTTTTATGTTTTCCTTCTTTATATAAACTCATTTTCATTTAGCTATTTATTTTACTATTTTTTTGTTCAATGTGTATTCTTGTGTGTTTGAGTGTGTCCTTTGTTGTGGTTTGTATTTGTAAGTTTTGTTGGTTTTTTGTGTGGTTGGTAGTTAAAAAATAAAATGCTAAAGGAGTAGTAAGTACATGTTTGGTCGTCATGTGCTTCCAAAAACTCACATAACCCGCGCCTTATCCTCAAATCCATGCCTTATGAACATCTCAACTCGCCGATTGGTTTTGCTTTTTTACTTTCTCTGACTTTCACTTTTCATTTTCGTTTTAGTTTTGTTTTTAGATTATTAATACTATTACGTATTTAGAAAACTTTAAGAATATTGCACAACTTGTGAAAATGTTGACTTGACTGCCGTTCTCATTTCGTTATAAGTTTTTAAAAATATTTCATTTAATATTTAATACCTGAGTTGTTCATAATCGATTCGCAAGATTATTACATCTGTCTTTTCATTTACTCGTTTGTTTTTTTTTTTTTTTTGTTAATTTTTGTATTATTATTTTAATCGTAATACATATCGAAAAAGGTTGTTATATTAAATGCATGTATACATCGTCGTGAGTCTTGATAATGCCCTGAGTTTGCTCCAAACGGATTTTCGTTTTTTTAAAACTATTTTTTCGTCTCGGTTTATCCTTTTACATTTATGTTACATATACATAATTATGTCTTTAAAGTATATTTAAATATACTTCTTTTTTTTCTGAGTGGACTCTATTCGAACCTTTCGTTATTTTGTCGAATTTAAATGGAGAAAATGGTAGTATTTTGAAAACTTTTCAGTTCAGAACAAAGTTGAATCAAATGTTTATGATTTAACGTAGGTTGTCATGTGTAACTCAAGTTTTGTTGCCTTTGATTGGAAATTAGGAAACTTAAAATGCACTAATTCAGAGGTGATTAAATACATTGATCGGATGAAACTGAACTTCAATCATCACTCAATCCTTAAAGTCACACCAACTGCCTGTTCTTGACAGTTTTCCTTAAAATTTTAACTTTATACTTTATGCCGAAAAATTTGTACGATTTTGCCTTCATCGATACCTCTATATATATTTAATTAATTTTAATTTATCTGCTAAATTTTGTTTGGTTTACCTGAAATTTTGTACTCATCATTGTTCCAAAAGTTTTTGTAGCTTTTCTTTTCATTTTTTTACTTTTCTTTTAAGTGTGACCTTATATACGATAAAAAATCAGAGTAAAAACAAAACATAATACGAAAAAATTGGAATATTTAAATAATTAAAATGCACACATACATTAAATATAATTTGTACTTGCTTCGATTTATCGTTTTAGACAAATTTACAACAACTTGATTTACACATTGAGAGAGGGGAGGGCACACTATTTACCATATATATTACCATATATATAGTCGGATATCGTACAGTCGATTTCGAGAAGCGTTATCCTCTTCAAAATTTTGCAATGAACTGAACTGTAAAGTTACTTAGGCCTAAACACATAAATTTTGTTTCCTTTTACTTTCGATTATCGTAAACTTTAGTATACATTATTTTTTACATTTAATTTCGGAGAGGTTTGGGATGGGGGAAGTGCGGTTTGGAGTCCATAGGGTGTCAGTACTGTAGGGGGAGGAAAATGTAGTGTTTTTTTTTGTCAATTTAGATTTAGAACCAATGAAAATTGCCAATTAGAGGTTTTTGTTTTTTTTTCTGGGGTTTAACATTTATTTAGTTGCATTTTGTTTTTAGCATTTACGTGTGTATATTATAAATTTAGATTTAATCGTATAATTGTTACAAATTAGAAAAGATGTGTAAACAAGCCAATTTGTTGCGATCGAACAGAACCAGACGAAAATTGTTACAAAATATACAAAATATATATTACATTCTTGTTGCTTCTTAAACTTAAATTGTGTGTGTTTTTAGTGCAAGCAGTTTTTCGCTTTTCTCCTTTTATTATTTTATAGTTATTTGGAATAACTTAGGTAAATTAAACATAATGGTAATTCCAGGAGAGGGGATAGCGCGGTTCTATTGCAATTTGTGACTAAGAAGCTCCAGCCGGAGGCTTCACTCTACTGTCAACGGAAAGTGTCACAAAAATAATATATATATAAGAACGTAAACAAATCGTAAGTACAATTGGCTTGTTGAAAGGGGGATTTCGTGTTATTTTTCTTGTTTTGTTTTGACATTTCGCACTAAATATTAATAGAAAAACAATTACTAACAAAAATATATAACAAAAATTACATCGAGTTCTTATCAAATGTGTTCGGTGCACTAATTTTCACTTTAAATTGAACTTCAATTTTGTTTGTACCTGTGCACACACTATATATTATTATTATTCCCATTATTATATTTGCGTTCTTGTTACAGTTTCGTTTTGTTTTTATTTTATGGGGTTTGCTTAAAAGTTAATTTATACAACGCAAGGGTAAAGGTAACTGGTAACTAAAAATGTTTCAAAAATTACGAATATACAATACACATTTTTTATCGTTTTTGTTTTATATGTTTTATGTACAATAATTGTTGGTTTTCGTGACGGTATTTTTTTCAACGTCGACGTTTGTGTGCTTTACTGTACGCTCTAAATGCAAAATGGCGACATTTGTGTTTTTTAATTTTAATTTTTAGATTAAGTTAATTACGCTTTCTGGGTTTTTTCTTTCGATTTTTTTTTGTTTGCAAACATATTTTACAAAGAAATTATTTTACGCCGCTTGTCGAAAAGTTGGGCCTAAAATCTGATTACAGATAAAGTATTTTTGCTTTTTCTTTTCCGCTTTTTTTTTAGCTTTTTTTTTAAATAAATATTAATGTATAATATTTAATGCATATACATATTCTTTTTGCGTGTGCCTAATAATTTTAATATTTAAATTTTGTTTTCTTTAGCCAAAAGTTTAAGCCTAAAATGTTTTTTTTTTTTGTTTGTGTGTATTACGCAAGTTTCTTTTAGAAAATTTTATTTTATGTTTAGCAAAATGTTTACTTTTAAATTTTATATATTTTTTTTATAACCATGTGGGGTTTGCTTTGAATTTAGTTAAATGTAGATTTTTTCTTTGCTCAAAATTTTGTCGTATTTGGCCATTTGGACTTGGCTCAAGCAAAAGTATACCATACCATTCACTGGGATGCATCGTCTCGTTAGTGTTTCTGTGGATTTTCTCTTCCTTTTTGGATTAAATTTTGTAGCCTTAAATAATTTCTTTGTATTTTTGTTTTATAGTTATAGATTATAATGAGTCACGCTGCTCGGACACGTGCTTCGTTTGGTTTGCCTCATTTAGTTGCTTTGCCGAAATTGATGTATACAAATGATCTTAATCCTGGTCATATATCGCCTACGTCTGCTCTCTACACATAGATAGTAAAACTTGAGGATATTTGTTTATTTTATAATTAGAATTTAGCCAAAAGCATATATTTTTGTAGGTTTACGTTTATGTGACCTTCCTTTTTAGCGCATATTTACATGAAAACCAAAAGAATTTTCAACTAAAACAGTTCCTTGTCAAATGCCAACGGTTTTGGGTTGTGTCTGTAGGTTCGTGTGTCACCATTTTACAAAAAGAATAAAATTAGTTGGGAAATAAAGATCGGGAAGTGTATAAAGTTACATTATATCATGCTAATTTCGTTACTGCGCAGTCTATGGCTAATTGAGGTAGTTCAGTTTACTATTGCAGTTCGATCTGGTCTTTTGGTTTCCCATTCCATTATTGCTATTGTGTGATTGGTTGTGTGTTGCATGTTGTTTATGTGATTGTGTCTTTTGCATTTAAGTTTTAAAATTAATCCTCACTAAAACTAACCAATAATCGAACTAAATCTAAAGCTTTCCTTGATAGCATCTTCGATTACAACAACGTATTCTTGTGTTTCTCCTCATCTTCCTTGTTTTATTTGTTTGTCCCATGCAAACGGAAATCATACTCGTTATAAGGATAGTAAAAAATAAAAATATTTAAAACAAGACTAAACACAAAGAGGTAGGTTCTTTCCTGAGGTATATGAGTTCCTGAGTTTGATTAGACTCTAAACGTAAAACGTAAAGCGTAAAACGAAAAACGAAGACTGAACTTAAAAACTAAATTAACATAAACCTAAAAGTACGTAAAATTAATATTAATATTACGTTTAATCTTTCTAACCCCTGATTAGCAGATATATATATTGTTTGATTGATTCACTGAATGACGGATTGCTTGACTGATTGATGGCTTGGCCCTGTCGGCCAGTTGGAGCGATTGTACCTCGCCAACGTACTTAAAAATAAAATGTAATTCAGACTCCAGAGAACGCGGGCGAGGATACAAGGACTGCAAACTGGCGACAGGACTTGAAAGAAATCTGCTCATGGGCATGAGGAGGGGTGTGGTGAAGAGGTAGTTTTTGTTTTTTTCTTTAAATATTGCCAGACTTTAATTGTAATTTTAAAATATTGCTATTGCTCTGTTGCACTTTTCTTTCCTGCCCAACACGAATGCCAAAATAAAATTCGAGTTTTCGTTTCTTGATTGGGATTTGAATGATTTTTTGAAAACGAAAAGAACTAAACTTTCTTGCAACTTCAAAACGAATATCACAGAACAAACTGGGTTTAAAAAATAGTTTGAAATTGTTTTGTGTGTGTGTGTGTGGTGGTGTGTAGTGATGTGTTTAAATGGTTTTTGTTTTTTGTGATCAACAGTTATTAAAAGTAGTTTAAATATTTAACATTTTGGCTATGGATTCTGCTCGGAGTGTGTGTGCTATTTATCACCCTGCTGCTATCATTGGATAACCTCTATCTGCTGGATAACCTGCTAACGGAAAACGTACAAATTAAAACAGTTTCACAATTGAAATTCAGTTTAGTTTAGCATCTAATATCTAAAATAAAACCCTTACTTCCTTCCTTTTCTCAGTGTTGGCGAGCCTAAAGTGTTCCTACATATGCGCTTAGTACATTATGTATACATACACGTACATATATTAATATTTAGATCTAGGCTTTATCATTATACAACTGAGGTCATGCATATATATTTTCTTCTAATGATATATATATGCATTTTTAATAAATGTATTTACAAGTTCCGCCCATTTTCATGCTGGCAGAATATTATTTTCTTTTTCTTTCTCAATATTTTCAATTGCAGTTTCATTAAATTTTTCTTTTCTCGATCGCTTACAACAATTTCTTAATTTTTTTTTCTTTAATATTTTACAGCTTATTTGTGGATTTGTTTTTTCCATAGTTTTTATTTTAGGAATTTCTTCCTTTGATGTAGCCTTCGAAATTATAAGAGCCGAAAAAATGAATTTTGAATTTTTGTTGGTTGGATTTTTTTCTTTTTTGGTGAATTTTCTTTTGTACGAAAAATGTTTTCCAAAGGTGTGCCAAAAGTTGTTTTGATTTCGAATTTTGTTTGCTGTAATTATTGCTGTTTTGCTTGTTGTTGTTGTTGCCGTCAAGTTTTTGAGAACGTTTTTGAGTGGTTTCTGCTATTATATAATTATTTTTTGTTTTTTTTTTTTAATCATTTGTTTGCTTTGCTCGCTTTTCAATCAACATTGAATTATTAATGTTTGCTAGAATTATTCAATTAAAAAATAATTACATTTACTTTACGCTTTCCTTACTATTTCTCTCCCATTGTTAAATCTTTAAATATATTCTTCCTTTGTTTATAAAATTTCACTAGTAGTCATTTAATTATATATTTCTTATAGGCACCCAATTTACCAATTGTTTTTTATGTTACTTCATTAGAAACTTCTGAATTCGGAATTGAATTTGAATTTTAGTTTTTTTTGGTAGCCGAAAAGCAGTTTGTTTTGAAATTTTGAGGCCTAAACACGATTAAATAAAATAATCATAAAATCATATAGAAAATGACAAAACAAAAGTTGTATGTTTCGTTAAAGCAAAAATTATTATTCTGATGTAGAGCACTGGCCCGCGGAGGTGTGCTCCTTGGAGGGCGACCCTATCACTTGACCCTACACACTACTGATATCCCTGATTTGCCTTTTCGTATGATAAATTTAATAAAATTATTTACAAAAAAACCGGACAAAAGGGCAGTCGGGTGGCGGGGACTTGGAAGTGCGGACGATCGCCTTAGCCCCCAAGGAGTGAGTCCTGTCTGGCTGGCTCCATCCTCCTAGCGTTTCTCAATTGCTATTTTGTATTTTGTTTCTTTTGTTTCTTTTTATACTATTTAATTATTGCAGGTACTTGTGGTTGCGGTTTTGTTGTTGCTATTGTTGCTTTGTAGTTTGTCTGTTGCAGCTATTTGTTTACACTTTAGTTTAATTCAATTTACTTAAATTCTGTGTTTTGTTTTTCTCTTTTTTTTTTTAGCATTATCGTTTCGTTTGATTTGAGGCAACTTGCAGTTTGTAATGTCTTGTTACTATAGGAAATCAAAAAATATATATGCGACAATAATTAATCATCCTTCTCTCATTAACACACACGACTAAACAAATTCGTTATACTTGTTACAAGGACGAACTAAGTCCTTCATCTCATTCTTAGGCTGTACCAATCAAAAACGTTCAAACTTTTTGCATTTTACTATTTCATAGTTATAGTTTTAATTTGTTACTCGTTCTGCGTGGCACTGGATGGTGTTGCAAGTGCACTAAACTCTGGTTTGTTGCATTGATTAGCACCCTGAAAACAATTTTTCAGCCGGATTGCAATTGTACTATTTTTTTTTTTTTGTTACTGTTTCTGTGTGTATTTCTTTTGCGATGCTTTACTGTATTTACTGTTCTGGTGGTTTCCTTCTTTTTACTGGCTTTTTTCTTTTGGGGGAAAATTGTTACAAATTTTTGTTGAATTTATGTTTTGTTTTTTTTTTTTTTGCGAAAATGGATGGTGGCTTCAACACAAATTTGTAATAAAAATGTTCTGCAAAAAGTTGGACATCAAATACTGCCTTCTGTTCGTGTTCGTGTGTGCGTCTGTCTGCCTTCTGCCTGCATGTGTACGTATTTGTTTCTTGTATCGTATATCTTATCATTATTAGTAATTCTTTGTTTTGTTTAGTTTAATTATCTGCCCAGATTCTGGGTCTTTAGCTTGGTGGTGCTAGTAATGGTGGTGGTGGTAGTGGTGTTGGTCTCCGAGGGCAACAGCAGTTGCAACAGTAGTCATCTTTCTTCGCGCGCAAATCTTCTCTCATGTTCTTCTTTTGTAAATCACTCATCATCTTTCTTCATCGTCGTCGTGTATACTTATCCTAAATTTTAGCAGCTTCTTTGGGGGCATGTTCAGGGGGGCACCACTCTTCCGTGGCTCCTCCTACTGCTCCACATTGACCTTGGGCGTGGAGGTCAAAGCGGGCGTCTCGTTGGGCGGTATTATGTGTTGTTGTGGGCTGGTGGGCGTGGTGGGCATACGTTCATAGACAGCTTCGGCCTGGATCTCCGGCTCCTCGGACATGTGCAGATGAAGGCGATGGTGGTGGTCATCCTCCTCCTCCTCCTCCTCTGCCTCCTCCGACTCGGACAGGACCTCGATCTTCGGCTCCACAACAAGGAGCTCAGATCCTGGCTGTGGCTCTGGCGGCTGCTCGTCCACCTCCATGGGTCGTTCGCTGCCATCGCTGGCCTCGGCATCGCTGCTGCCGTCGCTGGTGGTGCCCGTGGTGTTGGTGGTTGTGGTGGTGGTGGTGGTATTAGCAGTGGTGTTCACTGTAGCATCCATCGCCTCCTGAGCCCGTTCAGCGGCCATCGCTGCCTTGATTTGGTGCGCCAGCTCCTGGTGCATCCGCTGCTGTTGTTGTTCGTAGGTGAGTGGTGGCTCAGTGCCCGCTGAGCCAGCTACTCCTGCCCCTGCTACCGTTCCTTCTTTGCCCTCATCGGATCCGGTCGCCCCCTCCTCATCTCCTGCCCCCGTTGTGCTGCTTGGTGTGGTGATCGTGGCCTCCGCCACCAGTGCATCCCGTCGCTGCATGCACTTCTCCAATGCCATCTTGAGTGATTTACGTTTGCGCTGCTTCGCCGCCTCCTTGTGGGCGGTCATGACTACTGCTGCCGCTGCTGTTGCGGCTGCTTCCTATGGCGAGTGATTGGCGGCCGCCGCCGCCGCCGCAGCTGCGGCCACATGGGCGGGCGCAATAGTGGCCCCCGCCGCCAGTCCAATCTCCTGCTTGTGCTCTCGCGCAATGTGCCGCCGCACCGTGTTGTTCCTGGTAAAGGTGCGCTCGCAGAAGGGGCATGGCACCCGGATGCCTTGATGGCGCTGCCGGATGTGCGCCCTCAGGTTCGTCTCATAGCCGTACAAGCGATCGCAGTACAGACACTTCAGCTTCTTACCATCGGCCGTGTTCACACTGTTCTTGTTGTTCATCTTGGTCGCATTCCACACGTTCAGCATATCCGCCGGAGCTATCGAGGCAGCCAGATTGCCGGACAGCGATCCGTCGGCGTTCTTCAGGTTCTCCAGCAGGGCGTTCGGTGTGGTCGACGAGGTGTTCGAGTTTGGCGGCGGTGGCGGTGAGTAGTTCGAGTTCTCTAGCTTAACGCGCAGGTCCTCGGCTCCGTTCTGTTGATTTTCGATTCAAATTTCATATTAAAATTGTTTTTATAGCCATTATTTTAAGGACTCACATCAGTTGATTCATCCATCAGTTCGCGATCGTCATCGTTGGCCTCGTTGGCACTGCCATTGTTACGCTCCGACTTCACAATGCGATCCAGACCGCTGGTGGCGTTTCCATTGCCGGCTGTGGTGCTGGGACTGTGGTTTTCATATCGACTAAGGGATTGGGATTATTTTATAAATCAATAACAGGATGAAAAACATAATATCTAAACCAAACTGAAGGTTAAACTCACCTGGACTGCGGAGATGCTCGTTCCGAGTGCATGGTATCTGCCTCGGTGGGTGCGGTCGAGGAGGCGCTGGACGAGGGACGGTGGTACGGTGGCTTGTTGATGGGACTCGGGCAGTCGGACAGGGAGTTCTTGGAGCCGTCACGAAGGACAGAGCCACGCTGCTCCTGCTCGGCATAGGGACTGCGCAGGGCGCGCTTCCGCAGAGGTTCGTACGAGATGGGTCGGTAGATCGGGGGAACATGGGTGTAGCCCATTCCGGAGGAGCTGCTGCTGCTGCTGGGATGCATGAGGGAGTCGCACTCCTGCTTGAGGCTGCCGGTGGATCCGCCCAGGTGAAGAGCGGCGCCAGCACCGCTGCCCAGGCTAATCGGTCCGTTGTTTCCTCCTCCCACGCCATTACCTCCCACACCGCCGATGCCCACACCGGCTCCGGTTCCCGATCCTCCGCTCAGCGGTCCGATTCCAGCCGCTGTGCCGCCGATGATGTTGCCACCGGCACTGGTGCATCTGTCCAGGGCATTGGCACTGGCCGCCAAGGCGCTCAGTCCGCTGGCAGCCACACTGGCAGCCGCTGCCATTCCCCCAGCAGCGCTCAGGGCTCCGGCCAGGCTCAGTCCGTTGCCGTTGCCCAGACCGCCGGGTATCGAGTTGGCTCCAGCTCCGCCGCCGCCCATTCCCACGCCACCGGCTCCCACACCGCCGTGGACGATGTTGCCGCCGCCGCCGCCGCTCAGGCTGTTCCGCATGCTGCGTCTGCCCGTCGGCGAGTCCAGGGGCGAGGAGTCACCCATGTGTTGTTGCTGGGCCTGCTGGGCCGCCAGGCGTCCCGTCTCAGTGGAGAGGCCTTTCACCTGCAAGGAGTTACCTGTTAGATCTTTTCATAATAATTTTGTTTAAAAGACAATCTTACCTGCAAACTTTCAGCGGATTTGAGGAAACTGTTGAGTGCCTCCTGGGAGACATGGACCTCGCCCTTGTACATGAACTCGAGCAGGGCGGCCATGTTGTCCGGCGTAGTCGCCTCCAGGATAATGACGCACTGGCCATTTGTGGGCGTGTTCTCGAACAGATCGGCGAACTTTTTCGAGCAGGCCGCCAAAATAAGTTTGTGTGCTTTGAATACCGCGCCTAAAAGTGGGAATATTAGTTTATTAGAATAAGAAACGATACATTTCAAGATTAAAAATAAGTAAGGTATGCTCTAAGAGTATCCTGATTTTCCGTTTAAAGCTTGGCCCATAAAACGATGCCAACAGGTTGCGGCAAAACGCCAAACCGAGACCTTGAACTCATAAAAAATCATGTCAAATATATACTCGTATTCGCACTCACACCACCACCCCCCTCGACTACCCACGAATACATACACATAAACACGTACAAGAAGGACAATAAAAGCCGCAGCAAGGAAATGATTTTCTCGCACACCCCCTCACACACACATACAGAAATGAAGTGGCTGCTTTTCCTTTTGATATTTGTACATGAGTGTCTTTATGTGCCTGGGAGTGGGTGTGTTTTTGGGTGGGTGAGTCTGTCTGAGTTATTATTCAACATCAATGTCGTCTTGGTCCTGGCAATCTTTTGTGTATAAGCGTGCTTCTAGGTCCTGCTACCTATACCTGACACACAAAACACAAAAAACCAACGCGGCGTATACGCAATGTGAGCTAAGTATATGTCTGTGTGTGTGGGGGGTGGGGAGGGATGGACGGCGACGACTTCTACTACAATTTTTCACGCTTTTCTTCTCGACTTTCGCTTATTTCTTTTTTTTCAGATTTTGTCCCCCTTGTCTGCCTCGTGGAGTGGTTCGGCGGTTGAAAGTTATGTCTTTGCCTTTATGGGGCACTTGTTGTGTTGGCAGCAGGGCATTACTTAAGCCAAATTGGAGCAGCATCGCCCAGCAGTGGCGCTCTGACAGAGACGGACAGCTGCTACTCAGCCACGAGTGCAACAGGGAAGGAACTAGCATTTTTTATTTACCGCCGACAGTGTCCATAAATATATTTCAAGTTTGACACTTTTTTTTTCCTTTCGAAAGGCACTTTGTGAAATTTCCGTAGCAGCTGAAGAGCAAAAAATGCATTAAAAAATCATTCTTCACATAATATTTCTCCTTTTTTTTGGGAAGCTTATCGCTGTGCGTGAATTTCGGCAGAATTGTGTCAATTCTCGCCTTTGGGTTCTACCCTGATAAGGGCTGATAACGAATTCATTCGAGAGTCAAAAAACAAAATGACATCAAGGTCAAAATGAAACGCATTGCATGAGTACTACTACTCACACAAAAAAGTATAGCACTCGGAAGTGATTCAGGCAACGCTGCGTATGCGCAATTTTACGGCGTCACTCATTAGATCGCTCGCAAGTTCTCATTTTATTTTTTTGTTCGATTGGAATTATATAATCTGCTTGTGCTGATTAATATAATATACTACGCATATTGCACATTTAAACACACATGCCAACAACACACACTTGTTTACACTTTCGATTTCTTATTCGTTCTCGTGATTATGCTACTTCTGTGTATCAGACGAATTTTTGTGTTTTATTTCGTGGGTTGATTTTCTAACACTTGATACAACAGAAATTGGGTCACAATCACCACAAAAGAAACGCAAAAAAACCACACACTCAGACACACACACAGCAAACGATACTGATACAAATTCATACTCCGATATGTCTGTATGGGCTCTGTGGCCTTGATAAAGAAATGTCATATAATATATATTATATACAATTTTTTTTTCAGCTGGCGCGCGCTTGTTTACGTTCTGCGTTTGGCTCGTGTTCGTTTTTTGCGTTTACTCGACAATTTGTTTTGATTTCAGCTATTTTTCCGTTTATTTCGTACATGGACATTGGCAATAACAAGTACTTGAATGGGTCTAGATCTAATCGTATCTAGTGAGTAATGATCAAGAGAACGAATGGATGGAAAAATGCATCCTTCTTGAGGATTAAAAGCACCCTTAAAAATGCAAATCAACCCCCTAAGTATAACGAAAACATAGCCCACGGCTAAGTAAATGTTCATTTGGGTAAAAATGCTCATTTCTCAAGTGCCAACTCCCAGGCCTCTACTTCAAAGTCTTGCACTTATTATCCTTGCAAACAAAACTGGGGAATCCACATGAATATTAAAAACAATAAAAAACATACGTTATTTGCTTTTGTTCTCGCAGACGGCCAAATATTTAATGCTTCATTTCGGAAATGGACAAAAGATCGAATGGTGAGGGGAGGACTAAATCAAACATAACAAATGCAGAATTCTGGATGGACTCCCAGGGACCCCAGGAAAATATTAAAAACCACAATTAAAAGCAGCCAACGCAAAAAGGGTACAACACACAGAGTGTGAGGATGCCGGGAGGATAACGTTGGAAATTTTAATCAAAAGTAGTACCACTTCGATTGATATGAATGACAACGAACGGCACAGGCACAGGAACAGGAAGCGAAAAGGGTTCCACAGGATTTGTCTAGGCTTTCGCGATTTCATTTTTTTTTTTCGTTGTACTCGTGTTTGTGTCTGCGTATGTATCCCACCCACTCTTAACCGACAACAAACCCACCCACCCAATAATCCCACTTTTTTACCCACTCAACATTCAATCAATGCAAAAAAATCCATACTTACGCACACATGGCGTATGAGTAATATGGCCAAGGGTAAGAGCCAAGAGACTTCTCTTTAAAATTTAAGAATTTAAATATTTTCAAGGTTAGCATAATGTTTACATAAGCATCGAGCAGAAAAGGACATGAAATGGCAAACATACTCTACATAATAATCATAAAAATAAGCCAAGATGCTTCTTGAAACACCCAACGACGACCCAGTGAGGGAAAATATTTAAACCCAAATCAAGAGCCAAAGAAAAGAAGGTTAACAAGGGTCCCAGAGAATAAAAAAAAACACACACACACACACACACACACACACACACACTCCGAAACACATAATGAAGCTCCCAAATAACTGACCTTAGCCAAAAGCCTGAATAAATATGTATATTGTTTGTGGCTCACACACACACTGAGATAACACAAAAGCCTCTATGCTATATAGGTTTGCCCGCATTTATTCGGCATTTAATAAGCCAGCATAAAAACTGTAGTAGAGGGCCGTAAATGAACTAGTAGACAAAACGAGCCAAAAGGAAAATGGCTGAGACCGACTGACAGACAAGGACGAGACAAGCCATAAAAGCAACTTCGCGTCTCCGTCAAACAAGTCAGCCAGCCAGCCAGCCAGCGGCAAAAGGGCCAAAAGAAATCAATGTCTGGTGGCTGTGCCAGTCGGGCTTATTAGCAAAAAAAATAAAAGGAAAATAAACACAAGTGGAAAGAAAATAAAAGGCAGAAACTCGTAGGTAAATAACTCAGTTGAGGGAGAGTCCTTAAAGCAGAAGTATAGGGATTCTACAGGCTCATAATAAATAAATAAATATTTTTGTTCAAGAACTCAAGGCCAGCTATGATAATTATTGATTATTTTTTAAGAAATGTAAATAGTTCTATAAACTTACCATCGCAGGATAATATAACATCGGCCAGTAGATCCGATTTGAACAGATTGGAGAATGTTATTGCCAAGTTCGAGGAATAACTGTTCCACTTGAGGCAGAACTGCTGCTGTGGATCCATTTTGACAGCAGTTGTGCTTCCTTCTCCGTTGCACCGCCTATATCTATACCGTTATTATCTTTAGCCTGAATCTGATCAGTATCCTTGCTGATATTATTGCCTTTCAGGATGCCAAAGCGATGATGTTGTTTCTTGCAAATATTTTGATGTTTTTGTTGATTTTTCGATTTGAATTTCTGTTCTTGTTGGTCTTGTTGTCGAGTGATACGAATTGATTTGTTTGTTATCGTTTTGCCAAAATGGAATTTCGTGGAATTTTGTAGCTGGCTGTAGAGCATAAAAGCAATTCGGCCGCTGCAATTCCTTAGCCAAAGGGAATTTTGCAATTGATTATATAATTTCTTGTTTGTCGTTCTCGGCGTTTTGGCGTTTAATTCCGGTTCTCGATGTACTTCCGATGCTTTAACTTTCGCCGCTATCGTTACTGATAATTGTATTGTTTGTGATGACGGCGTTGGCATAAGAAATACACCGATTTATGGTTTATAAATTACGAACAACGTCGACGAATCCGAATCCGAACACGACAAATGCTGCAACGAGAATGACGAAAATTGTATTTGATGATTAGTTTCAGTTTTCGATGCGTTTGACATTGAACTCGATGGCAAATCCAATGCCTGCTTTCTGGACTGCTTTCCGATTCTCCCATTATATATTAAAGTAATTAAATGAACAAAAATATTATGCATTTTGCAAAAGGCTATCTATCGGAAAACGATTTCTCTCACCCCCACCAGAGTCCCACCCGAACTCCAATCGAAGTAGTTCCGAGAAATATGTTTCCCCTCCAAAAAAAAAAAAACAAAACTCAAATTTCAAAAGCCAAGGCTGCGATGTAGAAACTGCATCGCATTTGTGTTGGTAACCCTATATAGTAGTGGCCTGCAGCATTTCCGACCAATTTATTAGAAATTAATCGAGCATTTAGAAAGAACCCCAAACCAAAAGCCAATGCGAAAAAAAAAAAATGCGAAAGATATACGATTCAATTCTGGGAATTCTACTGGACTGGACTGGACTGGTCAGTGTAGGGGAACTCTCAAAAATGCCGCCGTTCTGGCCAAAAAGGCTTTGATGCAACGCGAGCGAAACTTTCTGATTTCTGACTCCGTTGACTTTGTTTCGTCTACGGTTTCTACAAAATAAAAAAGAGAATCACTTCTTCATTCTACTGCCCCCTTGCCATTATCCTGTTTTTGGATTTCGATTCCTGGAAACTGCAGGTGAGGCTGCTGTCATCGTTGCATGGGATGCGTTTGTTTTCTTCGAATTTGTTTAATCGTTAGAAAAATGTGGACTCGCAACTTTTATGGAAGCTGCGGAGTTCTTTCTCTACCTTTTCTTTTTTTTTGGCCATCAAAATCAACGGTTTCGTTTCAATGACGAGGGGTTAACACACAAAAAAAGGAAGAAAAAAAACGAAGATATCGGTAAAAAGCTATTAAGAAATTCCTGGGAAGTTTGCAGTTTTCAAGTCCGACAACTGGAATTCAGTTTGCTGATGAGGGAAGGGCTCAGGCCAGTCCAGGCCAGTCCAGGCCAGTCCAGGCCAGGCCAGATCAAGGAGGTGTGGTTGGAAGCTGCCCTTGAGGGCTATTTTTAAAAAGAATTAATTTTTTTTATTAAATTTAATTCAATAATTTAGAGTTCTCTCCAATCTGTCTAATAATTATTTGAACTCTACTGTCATTCATCCCCACCCTTGGACAACCCCAAACAAGGATGCCTTTTACAAAATCCTTAGAGGCATTACTTTATTTTTGCACTTCGCTGGCTTCCATTCGGCTGCGAGGAGCTTTACGGACACGAGCTCAACTGTACTTTCCAGCTTTTTAGCTCTCAAAGGACCTCAGCTCTATTGTTGTTGTCGGAAGGGAATACGCAGCGAAATGTTACGCAGCTGCATTTGAAATGCTTTTTCAATTACACAAAATGCGTAAGAAGAATAAAAGAAAAAAGCCCAAAGCCGAAAATAGATCACAATTCCAACAGGCTATATATACAGACACACACATATTTTTTTGTTGTCCACACACACCTGAATGGAATGGAACTCTCAAGGCGAAATCATAGCTCAGGTATCTGGTAACCTATCTGCCTTCCAAAAACAAACAACCACACAGGCGGCAATAAATGTGCGAAATACAAGTAAACAAAAAGGATAAGAAAAAAAAACGCGTAAATCCTTTTCACAAACACAAGCTCAGATTTAGGATATGCGTTCCAGGAACACACACTTACACACACAAATAAATAAAAGCTGTTTTTCTTCTTTGGTTTTTTTAAGGAACGTATTTGGAGCGAGAACTTGTAGCTTCAGGGGAGGCTAAGGGGTTGATCCTGTTTCGCTTCTTCAGGTCACCACAAAAAAATAAGGAATTACGCAATTTAAAAAGGATAAAATGGAAGGAAATATACAAATTATAACTAAACCTTAACTTCAACCATGACTTGTTTACTGATTTCTTAGAAACATAAAAAACAACATTGAATTTCTATAAAAACTTGAATCTATAATTGTTATATATTTTGTTTCAACTAATTGACCTTGCCCACTATTTAGACAAAAACGTCAATTCAATTCCGTGATTCACATTTTTGAGGTTTTTTGTTTTCTTCCAAATTTTTGATTACTCGTTTTGGAGTGCAGTTGGGCAGGCAGCATATCTTGAGATACATTTTCGACGTTCTCGTTTCATTTCAATGGCAATTAGTTTCGGGAAATGACGCATTTTATTATGAAATCATTCCGGGTGGCTGGGGGCTGTCAGAAAACGCATTTGATTAAGGGTTGTGCAATCATAGAGAGACTATACTCGATCCGATTCCCCTTCTGTGCCGAACCTTGATTACTCCGAATTGCGTCATCAGCATAAAGAGTAGAACTGACACAACTATCAGCCAGGCAACAATGATCATGTGTTTTCGAGTAGCCAGATCTACTTCATCGTCTAAGAATCTTTTTTGAAACATTTTTCTGGAGTATATTTGTGTTTGAAGTTAAAACAAACAACTATTTGATATAATACGCTAGACTCTTGACACTCCTCTCTGAAAGACAATCCCCTTTTTTCCTTAAAGAAGTCCTGCCAATGACAGCTCTTGTCAGATGCTCGAAAACCTTATTAGACCTGTTGGCATAATAGCCTAGAACCCCAACAGATGTGCAGCCAAGAAGATCCACGAATAAATGTCGTATTGCCAAGTTGCCAGAGGAAATTGTGAAGTAAACACGCCACGGGTGGCATTCCACATCAAAGCTGTTGCATAAAATCTTGTAATGTGAGTTTCTCAGTTATGACATACATAGATGGCTGGGAAACCCAGCTGGGTTCCCAGGATCAGGTGCATCTGGCAAACAACTGGGGAATTGAGTAACTTTTGGATATTACAGGCATTGTGATGTAATATTGCATAAATCTTTTGTGGCAAGAAGAGTGGGAGACCCCGTCTAAGCTCTAATAATTTTGATAAAAAATTTCTCCTAATTTATGGTGGTGGTAATTAGCCATGCAACTGCAACTGCACTCCATGACTTACAAATGAGTTAACATTAGGTTGAAAAAACCAACAAACAGTTAACACAAATGTACGGTTGACAGTTTCGGTTAATACGCTTCGCTGAGCAACAAAAAAAAAACCGAAAAAAATAGTCAAAAAATTATGTTAATGCAGTTGGAGTACAAGTACAGTGTTTGTATCTTCAAGATACGCTTCCCTTGTCGCAATTACATTTGATTTTCTTTATTTTGTTTTTGTTGTTGATTCTCCCCTATAACTAGAAACTTGATAGGTTCCCGAAATTAATTGTTTTTAGAAACGTAATTAGGCTGGGACTTACAACGTCATTATTAAACAGAACCCAGATGGTGGCTTCTCAAAAAATCAGAACAAGCATAGTTACCTGGAAGTAGAAGAGAAAAATAATAAATAATTAGTAAAAAGAGTTTGGAGAATGAATAAAATATAGTATGAGAGTCTCTGTCTCTGACTTTTAAATACCCATAATAGATGGTTAAGTTTCGCTTCGAAATCGAACCCTCAGCTCTGTCGGGCATTCAATCACGAGAAACAAGGCTCGACAGACAGGCGTAAAGTGGCAAGAGCTGTCGCCCCCAAACATCCTTAACCCTCATCCTTAACTCCATGCGTCCTGCGAGATGGCGGGACTGTGCTCAAACCCAATTAAAAATGTCAAAAAATGGGGAATACCTGTAGGTAGTTAGCAGTTAGCGCACGCAGTAAATATTCATCACGCCAAGCCAGCAAAATGTTTGGCCCACGGGGGGTATGGGGCTTAAGGAGTCAGGCAGGCGGAGGTATCGAATCAAACATCCTGGCGGGGTTTCCAAAAAAAGTGGGGAAAGGGAAAGGGATTTCAAATCCCTCATCCCAATCCCATTTTGAAGCGCGTCACACAGTTTAACTTTTCATTTGGCGCGGAACTTGGCTGCTCTTTCAGTTTTTCTGTGGGTGGCTTACATATCCTTCCTCCCGGCATCCTAACATCCTGCAGCATCCTGGCGAGTACGGCGGCTACTGCTTATCAGCATGAGACGCACACATGTCAGGACTAAAAACAGGAGCCAGGATATAACAGGGAGCACCGCAGCACACAGAGTAACTGGAATGCATTGTGGACGTTGGAACAATTGCGTTCTGTATGTTTTCGTGCCTCGTCAGCAAAATTAAAAAATAGATACGCAAACGTTGGCCTTTCGTTTTTGTTTTTTTTTTTTTTTTGGAAGGATGGGAGGGGGAGCTAACTGCCAAAGTTATATAAAAGAAAATGTTGGCTGCCACTCTTGCCACTGCCACACACACACTCACTCTACCCCCCCGCACTTTTCTCGTTTGCCGAATTCAAATGTCACACAAGGATCGAAAGGTACGCATGGCCAGCTCTGTCACTCCTCTCGCCCGCCCCTCTCTCGGTGCGTTGCTTTATTGCAAAAATACACAACAAGGACGAAAAGTGGGAGGAGATGAGGTGGTAGAGAGGGCTGCATGGGCGGCAGGAGCAGGACCAAACAACAGCTGCTTGGGTAGCCAGGCCAGGCCTTCAGCGAAGGGAAAATCTAATAGAAGTAACACAGCAGTTAGGCCGAGGGTGTCCTGCCGAGAAATGTCACTGGTCCTGGCCGATAACTATTGCCAGGTGGATGTGGACCAGTCCACCCCCAAAAACCAAACCAGACACGAAGCCCTGGATGAATGGGGCTAGCCCCTGTCCCCCAGGATTATTTTTTTGTTCTCCCCATTTTCCAGTGCGTCTCAGTGTCTGGGCGGAATAGCCACCCACCCCCAACCTCTGATTCCATCCCGGCCAGTCCAGCCCGTTGTGTGTATTTTTATTGTATATATCATTGATGAATTCGCCGATAACAAATCTCAATCAAATGTCAAAAAGGTAACTGGCAGGAACGTCCTCCGTCCACCAAACGGACCGGACCACCTCCTCTCTCAACAAAAATATTTTCCAACCTACACGTTGTAATGTTGCAATTTTCACGCTGGCCACGCGTCGTATACGCAATTGTTTTAAGCAATTCTGTTGTTGGTCCGAAGTTCGAACAAGGATAGGCTGTTAAGGTTGACAGCTGCAGGTGGGCAATAGAAGAATTGACCTCTCACCATTTTTCCTCTAACCAGTAACCTGTAACCTGTGTGCCTTTGACAGCTAAAATTGTCATCTTGAGTTTGAAAAGTGTCAGTTTTTTGAAAATTGAAGCAGGGGAAGTGATTTAGTTATTGGTTTTGAAAGAGAAATTGCATTGGATAGCCATAAATATTTTATTTTTGAGTTGATTTTCAAAAATTCCCCACCAATCTCCAATCAAAATCCCCTTTTTAAAAGCCTCCCTTTCCACCATCGCATCATCACCAAATTAAATAAAGCTCAATGACAAACTTCATTAGCCAAAAGATCAACTGGCCAAATGGCGAACAACAAAAATAGCCAACCCCTTCTACCCTCCTACCCTTTTTATAGATGTAACCCCTTTTTTTTTATCAGCTTACTGGGCTTTGTCCGGCGATTGGACTTCGACTATGGCCAGCCAGGAGGATTGGCAGGCAAACGTTATGCCAAAAACTAAATTAAGATTGAAATGTAAAACTGAAAGCGTTTTACACAATTATTGAACGCTTGACTACGGTGGCAGGGGGGGTGGTATGAAAGGGGGTTGTTGTAACAGCGAAAACCACTCCGAAAAACCGAAACCGAAAAACCAGAAAAGAAAAATGTGGCAGGGACATTCCACCGTCTGTCGCGACATTTGACAGACAATCCACAGTGCGAGAATCAGTCGAGTGCATAACTTACAAATCCGTAAATATAAATTTTCGATTCTCAGGGATGGGGATGGAGGATGGGATGGTTAGATGGCTGGGTTGGGTTGGATGAAGCCCCGGTCTCTAATGAAGGTTGTCCGTCCGTCCAGCCCCCTGAACTGCCTTTGTGGCATTATCACTCCAGCATGCATTTTCTAAATGAAAATGGGCAGAGTAGAAACGCTAAATAAATCCAAAAAAAAAAAAAAAAATAGAAAAAAGGAGAATAAAAACAAAGAACGGTCTCAATGTATGGAAATTTCTGTTCAATCACAAATCCAATGATGTTCGCTTCGACGCATTTTGACAGTTGGAGCGACGACGCACAGGGGCGTAGTGCTAAGAGGGGGTTCATTTTTTTATTTCCCGACTTGAGCTTGTGCTTCGGCTTTGATGAATTTCCACTGTGCCTGCTCCTGGCCCCAGTGATTGTTGTTTGTTTGAAAGGCTTCGTTGTCCTGCTATCCCTTCTAGCCAGCATGGCATGGCATGGCTCCACTTTCCTTCCGATTTTTCCCCATTTCCCCGAGATTTTTTTTATGCCAGCCCTGTTAGCCCTTTCTTTGTCCATCGCAGTGCATTGATTAGAATGTTTGGACTTGAGTACGTAAATATTTTTGCTTGCTTGTCAATTAGAACGTTAAGCTGCTGTTGTATTTCCATTCTGGAGAGTCGGCATTGGATCGGAATTAGAAATACAAGAGGCCAAGACTGAAAGCTTTTGTTGGATGGCTTTTTTTCTAAAGTATTGCATTCGAAATGGTCTAGACTCTAGACTGCAGAGAACCAGGAAGAAGTTAATCAAAATTTAGGGATCTACTAGGAAAGGTAAGCTCTTATTTTAAAGCTTCAGCCTTAAACCCCCATTAGTCCATAAATATTTAAAAAATCATTTAAATAGACAGCCCACTTTCTTCCCTGAATTATTCTCCCATCTTTAAGAAATTTAACAAAAAAAATCAATATCCTTATTCTTGGAAAGTTTTTAGGCCTTCTTTTTAGGCATTACCCAGCCCACTTTCATTACCGAAATTTCCTCTTCGTGGCATAAAGATAACACCTGAGCCCACCTGAGCTCCGCCCTCCCTCGGGGCTACTCAAAAAGTCATTACTTTAATCGAATTCGCATTTCCCGAAATGAGTCCACAGGCCGCAGGACTTGACTGCAACGCCTCCGCAGGACTTGTGAGTCGAAGGATACCCACAGCAGGAGTAGGGTCATTGCAAAATGTCTGACAAACATGCAATTAAGTCGTTAATACTTCATCGATTTAATACACGCGGACAGGAGCAGGACCGCGCCGCTTCAGGATACTGCCATGGAGGCAGCAAGGATTAAAGCATTAGCGAATCGAGGATAAAAAAAGAATGGAGAGGAGTGAGTGGAGTGGAGTGGAGAGATGAGAACGGAAGCGGAAGTGGCAGGACGATGGCAGACATTTGATTAGTTTGTTTGGACTCCCTCCGCTTAGTCAACCGCTTCCTTGCGATATGCAATTACGATATAAAAGTTAAACAAACCAAAGGATACCTGGGCCGTAGTCCTATCCGATATCAGCGATATGCGTTCAACATTTGAACATTTGATTAAAAACGCAAATAGATTTTGATGCTCATCCC
The DNA here is from genome assembly GCF_017639315.1 of Drosophila ananassae. Taxonomy (NCBI): domain Eukaryota; kingdom Metazoa; phylum Arthropoda; class Insecta; order Diptera; family Drosophilidae; genus Drosophila; species Drosophila ananassae. The sequence goes on from NC_057930.1 coordinate 13,554,413, forward strand.
GCATACCTCCCGAGAAGGATTTGAATCTCCTATGTGTGTATGTGTGCATAAAAAATTAACCAAAAAAGGATGAAATACAGAAATTTTTTAAGCAAATAGTGAGCCGGGGGGGAGAACCAACAATTCATCAGGGGTACTATGACGGGACCGACTATGACGTTTTTTGTATCATCCCACCAAGGCTCAGATCATCTCCCACCTGTAATAAAAATCATAACCAGGAGGCGTGGCACCAGACACCGACGCACATATTGAACTAACGACCAGAGGGGGGAGTGGGAGTGGGACTAGGGGGGGAGGACACCCGCATGTCTGTGTAAAAAGGTAAAAACCAATCAAGAGCATCAATAAAAGGCACGTCAATCAGCGTGCGGCATGGTAGTAGGCTCTCTACAATTTTTTTCCTTCAAAAAAAAAAAGAAAGAAGAAAAAGCTTCTGCTCAACAAGCACGAAAAAATCATATTTCCTGGTCCTGGTCATGCGTGTGTGTATGTGTGCTTTTTGTTTTGTCCTTTTTACCCCACATAGCCCCCCTCACAGCCCCCCCCTATGTTTGTGTATTTTGGCCTTTTGTCTAGCTCTGGCAACGCGGTTTTAGTTCAGTCAAGCTGTCATATCGACGCTTTTGCATGCCAGACCATACCAGACCATACCATACCATACCATTCCATACCATAGCAGGACCTCCACAAAAGGACCTCACTCGAAGACCCAGACTCTCGGCTGATCCTGCCCATCCTGTACAATGGTTACATATCATGATTTTTCAATAAATTCTACGTCCATGCGGCACTTTGCTCATTGAATTTTGAACAACGATATCCGGGCGCCCCAAAGGACGATGTTGGAGGATAAGGAAGGCTACTCCCAAAGTTCAAAACAAACAATGGTAATGGATGTTGAATGATTTACAAAAATCCCTCAAATACTTAATGCATGAAGCTCTTAAAGAAAACTTTTTCCCTAAAAATTCTATATTGTTTTTATGGATTGTTTTAAAGCCTCAGACACAACCCCTTGACTTTCAAACAATTACGTTAATCAATTCCCTTGAAATAAAAAAAAAAAACGGACTAATAACATTCTCTAGCTCCCCAGTAGCATATCAAAGACCAGGACAAGCCCTTGCAAGGACTACCCTCTAGTAGTCCATACTTCATATGGCATAATCATAACAAAAATCTGTCCAGCCTATCCCCTCATTTCCAAGCCAAGTTCTTTGCTTACGCATTGCTGCATTAATGCGTATGGAAAACATTTTTTTTTTGTAATGAATTTCAGTTTTTTGGGGTTGCTGCAATATGCTAATGGGTGTGAGTTGGGTCTACCGGTTTTTTGGCAAAAGAAGTTTCGCCAAAATTCGCGACCTGCGTTGGATAGAGGAGAACCTTTCACTTTTTCGGTAAGCCGCATTCTGCGTGTCTCACTTGACGCAGAAAAAAAAGCAACCCACAAAGTTTGGGGGGGTTTGAGTCTTCAAAAAAAATATGATTTTAACAATGAAAAAAAGGGTTTTTAAATTCTGGATATGGCAAGTATCAAATGCATATATGGTCGACCATTCATTCGAGATCCCCTTCAACTCCAGAACTCGAAAACTTCATATCCCCCAGCCTCGGTAAGTCTGCTGCCAATTTTATTAATGAAAAGTCAAGTGATTTTCATTCTGGAAATGGGCGTGGCACCCACACGCACAACTCGTTAAGGGTGGTCCTGACCAAAAAATAATTTACATTGAATGACAACCCAAAAAAAAAATATGCTTCTATAGAAAATATTTTGAATAAAATATTTTTGTTCAAAAAAATAAATCAATATTTTTGCCCCAACCTCGGGCATCTCTTTGAATCTCAATTAACCAATTAAATAATTTTAATAGCTTAATAAAATTGGTCATAGTTTTAAGTAGCAATTCCAAGAAACCATTTGTCCAGTTATGAGTCCTGAGTCCTTTTTCAAAACAATGCCAGCCAACGCACAGGCGCATGAGTACTTCTCCGGCCTTCTAAGGACTCCCAACGTAACACCTCCCTTAGACACACGCACACTCACATAAATTATGCCCATGTACAGGGATCCCAAGGATACAAGAACCAGGACTCGCACATAAAACGCAGACTGCACCCAGAAAACGGAAAAACTGCGGAAAAATCAATTTTCTTGCGAGCCTTGCAAAGGACCTAAGGGTGGGCTGTGTAGTGTTCTACGCAATTTGTGCGTTTTTTGGGGGTTGCACACGAACACCAGGACACTCACACACACACACATACACTGTGATATTGTCACGCACTTGTGCAGCAAATTGTCACCCAGTTTTTGCCAAAAAAAAAAATAATAATAATACATATAGAGACATAAAAGCCTTGGGAAAAGAGAAAGTTGAAAAATATTGTTCACTTTCTTTGAAGTGCAAGAATGCAGCATAATTTCGGGCTAATGCAATTAGGCAATTATTAGGATATAGGGAGAGAGCCTATGGGAGAGTGTGGGTGGACTGTGTGTATCCTGCAGAGTGTCCTGCGTCTGCTAATTACTCATGCCGCACGCATTTGCCGCGGGGCACTGAGGCGTATACACAATCATTTTCGTTGGACGTGCATTGAATGAGCGGTGGGATGGGGAACAGAGAATAAAGAGGAGAATAAAGAGGAGAACAAAGGGGAGAAGAGATGGGGAGCAGAGCAAGTAAAAGGGAGAAAGTAACAAGGAGTGGGAGGGATGTGCTCTCACATTATAAATTATGGGCCAACCTTTCTCTCAAGCAATAAATAAAATGTTACTTCCATATTATTTTTATAAAATTCTATAAACATTATTTAAAGCTCTTCTCTTTTACTTTCTTTTCCTTATTTTTCCTTATTTTTCTTCCAATTTTCCTTTCCACAAACTTACAACAAAATGTCATTAAAGTGACATTTCTCCCGCGTCACGCACTTTGCCAAAAAAAAAAAAAATAGCATTTCCAATGACGTAAGCAACAAAAGTTAGATTCTCCCGGTTCTCTGTTATTAAAAAAGTCTGTCCCAAGCCCAAAGGCCTCAAAGGCCCAATAGTTGTTTTTGTTATTGGGCAATTGAGCACAGGCGGCAACAAAATGTTGCAACACAAAGTTTCTCCACAACAACTTTGCACTGAGAGCCCTCCCAAAAATTCTGATGAGCCACCAAGGCGTGACTCTTTCGTCTTCAGTTTCTCCATTCTACTAGAGGATAAATGTTTTCCTATTTCTATTCCTTCTATATCCTTTTTTTCCTGATAGGTTTTCCCTTGCAGATTGATGGGGAAAAGTGCTTGCAACAAGGGGGCAAGGAGTATCCAAGAGGGTGACTATCGAAAATGTGTCAAATTGAGGCAGAAACTGGCATTTCGAGGCGATTCAAGACGATTGCTTTTTTTTTGTGGGTCTCGGCAGAAGCCGGAAAAAAAGGGCCACAAATAAAAAAGGAAACAAAAGGACTCTTTGGGATTGACAACAAATTATTTGCTCCTTGAAGGACTTTTGAGAAAAGATAAAACTTTCAGGTGTTAGCTTGGCAAGTAATTGGAATATCCGAAGATCAACTTTAGTTTTCAAAAGTTTTCGTACATTTTTAAATGAATATTTTTAAAAGAAAACTTTTACTTTAAAACTAAACTATTTAAAGACCAAGTCCTTGCTATATAAAAAAAAATGAAACATTTTCAAAGCAACATTGTCCGAAAAGTCCTGGCAACAAAGGACCCAAAGTAATGGAAACCAGTTTTCCGCAAAACCTTTCTTCTTTTGTCCTTCGGGGCATATTTTTTTGTGGATTTTCTGATTGAGAACTGCAATTAGTTGTGCGGCAGGACACGCGCCTGGCCTGTCGCATCAGCTTAGCCCCGGCTGTGTATCCTGTGTCCTGTGTGTGTGTGTGTGTGTGTGTGTGTGTGTTGTGTGCAGCAACCCTTCAACCCTTGTGGCAATTGCAACAAAGACGCAACGGTTAATTAACAGCCAACGAAAAATTGTTGCAGTTGCACTCGAGGGTTAGCCGGCGCCCAGGAATCCTTTGATGCTGCAGCTGGATTGCAGTCAGGGGATTAGAGGCAAGGATCTGCCAGGTTGTGCCACCCTAGCAACCCTAGTAACAGGGGTTGTTGCATGTGCAACATGGGTCGAAGGCCGGAGGTCGGTGTTCATTATCAGCACGTGCCCGAAGGTTGTTTTTCCTCTTTATTTTTTTCTGGACAAGATTTCCCTTCCTGACGGACGGACTGAGACGGACCGTGCCACAAAAGCGCTGTTGCAGTTTTGTTTTCGTTGCATAGCAAAGTGGCAGGCAACATCCCAATATGGGGGATGCTATATAACTTTGGTGGTGGCTTAAAGTTTCGGATGATGGATCTGGATTTTATGGTTTTCGGTTTTCGGTTAGTTGGGGGTGGGTGGTTGCCTAAATTGGGTAACGGAATTGTTTCGTGATGACGTGGCAGGTTTCCTATGCATCTGAGGCATGACTTGGCCGAAGATACTGTATCTCATAGATGACTTACTAGGGGTGGCTTCAACTTGGATGATTATTTACCTGGAAAGAAAGTTAAAAAAAAGAAATATAATTAGTTTTTAAGGTTTAGTTTGTATTTAAGCTTATAATTCATACAAATTTTTGTTATCCAATGAGAGAATAGCTGGCACCCGAAGGCACTTCGTCGAATGTAAATAATTCCAACAACGAATTAAAATTCAGTGCACAAAGCCGAAGACTGCAAAAAAAAAATATTTTGTGCAAAAAAATGCAACAATAACAAAAAGCGACGAAGTCGAACCGAGCGAACAATAGCAACTAAAAGCGATCGAGGAGAAGCGAAATAAAATAAATGCACTGCTCGTGCGAGTATCTATGTATCTGTATCTGTATCTGCTATTGCTAGCTCTATCTCTCTCTCTCTCTAAAAAAAAATAAAAAGCAAATGGATGCAGAAATGTGAGTGCCTCGATGCATTCTGATTGGACGCGCAAAAATGGCCAAGAGACTATATGGCTAATAAGAGGAATATTTTAATTGTCCGTTGTTAGTTAATTGTTTTTTTATTATTATTATTTTTTTTTTCAAACAGTTCATATCTGGCGTGGCACCTGTTCGCAGCTGATTCCGTATCATTAGTCATACCCCATTCGGACTATCTCACTTTGTCTCTTCGTTCAATTATTGCATAATCCAAATGGACAGCAGCGGGTTAAAGAAATAAAAAAAAATATATAAAAAAATCGTGAATAAAAAATAAAAAAAACATCATCAACAAGAACAAAAACCACGTAATTTATGCAAAAGTGTGAGTGCGTGTGTGCTATCTGAACACGTATCTGTTTAGTGTTATTTTTGTTTTATGGCTATTTTATATTTTTAACACTATTGGTAAACAAATACACTTAAAAAAAACACACAAATACACACGAACTAACACATGTGTTCGACCCTCGTCGCAATTTCCGTAAATTTAACCTACATTTTGGCATTTTTTTTTTGGCAAAGCAACAAGAATTAGAAATTGCAAGCATTTTGCGATAAATGAGTGCCAAAAGAGAGAGAGAAGAGAATTGGGATTTTTTTGCGGAAATTTCCCATTTCTTTTAGAGGGGAAGAGGGATATTCTAACGGGAGTTCTTGAGGCTCTTAAGTGATCTTTTGGCTAACATGTCGTATACTTAATATTTATTATTTTCTCTTTTTTCATAAAAAAATATTAAATATTAACTAAAAAAGTTATTCTTTTAACTCTCTCCCTCTCTAGATCTCTCTCTCTCTCTATGTTCCTCGTGCGCAGCGAAAATTCAAAGCAAAGCAAACAAGCCCCAAAAAAAAATAACAAAAAACAACAAAAACGATAGTGAATATCGCGAATATTCGCATGCACACAGCAATCTAAGTATCTCCATCTCCCTCTGGCTGCTATGTACATTTGTTTAAGAGAGTATATATGTACATAGGCATGTCTATATACGTACATATCTTGTTTGTTCTAAACTAACCCATACATGGCCACCGCGAAACAAGGTCAAATGCAGTTTATTTGCTCAATAGCAAGAATAATCCAACAGTTGTTTCGGCAAAAGTATCTGTGAGATACTTTTTTTTAGAGGGTAGATCTATTAGATTTTACTCAAAATTATTAAATAATTATTATTTGTTTGTTTTTTTTTATAAAATTATCTTAAAAAGATATCTGAATATCTGAAATCTCTAAGATAAAAATGTATCTTTAGGGTATAACTTTGTCGTTTCTTTTCCAAAAAATCTTTCTTTTCTTCCAAAATTTTTTATATTTTTTTATATTTTATTTTTATTTTGTAGAGATTGCATTTGTGAGTGTGTTTGGTTACTTTTTGATTTATCTTTTCCGTTGTTGTTGCTTTTGTTGTTGCAGCCTGCGACTGCGCCGGCATCTTTGCCAAAAAAAAAAAAACAAAAAAATAAAACTGTTTTTGTTTCCTTGGCTCTCTGTTTTTTATTCGTTATCGGCTTTTGCCTTTCTCAAGGATATTCGGCGCCATATTCGGAGCCGGAGGAGGCTCTCCTTTTGTATTCTGCGCGTGTGAGAACAACAACTTTTGGGTTAGTCAGTCAAAGGAATTCCAGGAATTAGTCGGGCATGCATGAAAGGTGAGAAATGAAGCCCGAAAAAAAGATCTTTTTTGCCAAATTGCGAATAAAGATAGATGGTGTTTGTGTGTGTGTGTGTGCTGGGAATACAAAATTGAATGAATTGAATAAAATGTGAATCAATTAAGCAATTAATGCATATGATGTATGCAAAACGATGAGAAATCGTGATCAAGGAAGTATATTATTTTTTCTTAAATTCTATATTTTTTAAAAAATTTATAGACCCTTTCATTTAATTATATAACCCACACTTGACAAAACTCAACACGGATCTCAGCACTCACAGAACGACAATGCACAAATAAAATTCAACTAAAATAAATGCCAGAAACATCGGGGTATATAGTAGAATATATATGTGTGGGATACTCGATTCCGGGACTGGCAAACAAAATTATTTACTTTGTACGGCAAACCCCACCAGAGTCAGTGAAGGAAAAATAAAGAACGCATTTTGGTTCCAACTCGCCCTCTCTCTATCGCTCTATCCCCCATCCTTCTCCCACTCACTTTCTGCACGTGGAGATCTCCGACTGGTACAAAAAAATATATATATAAAAAACAGCGCATTTTGCTGTTATTCATCAGTGACCTTGGTTGCAATCTTTGAATGTGTTTGTTAGCTCGCCAAAAAAAATTCAATTTTTGTTCATTTTTTTATTTGCGATTTTTGTTGACGATTTTTGCTTGCGCATTTCAAGTTTTCAAGTATATAGTATATAGATAAAAAAAAAGGAGATTTGTTTCTCTTTTTTTTTTGCATTTCAAGTTATGCAAAGAAATAGATTTTGGTTGTCAATATTTCATTTCGTTTTTTAAATGCAGCTGCAAAATAATATTACTCATACGCCGCATGGGACGAGTGGAAAATTACTCCCAAAACCCCGCAAACAAGTGCAACTTTATTTAAATATTTATTCAACCTGTTAGTGCAAAACAATTAATAATAAAAAAATAAATAAAAAAGAGACTAGGAGATATACGAAAAAAATGGCAAGAAAGAGTTCCATTTGACATTGACGGACAGGCGCAAAAAATGCCGAAAAACTAACAGAAAGAAAGGGGGGGATAGCAGCAAAGTAAGAGGCAAGGCAAGAGAGCCCCAAAAAAAATAAAATAAATAAAAAAAATATCTTAAAAGCCAAAAAACAGAAATTCGTTCGCACTGCACACAAGTGTCCCAATTCCACGAATCCCTCATTCCACGCTCTTTCTGCCAAAGAAGAAAACAAAAAAAAAAAAAAAGAAAAAATAATAATGCTAATACATAATAATAAGAGACGAGCAAGAGTAAGAGCGTCAACTGAACACAAACAGTTAGGCAGACAGAAACAGATACAGATACAAGTGAGAGTAGAGATACAGATACAGATACAATGGCAGCAAAGTGCAGAAACAGATACTTGCCACTGATAAAAAATAAGATAGAAATGTTGCTGATATTTATTATTTTTAATATATTTTTTAAAGAGTATTTTAATATAAAATAAATATATATCTAAGTATATATTTTTTGTATCTATGTATCTCATAAATGTCCCCCCACTTTTATTTATGAACTTGCATTCCATTTTATTAATCCCCTGGCAGCATTATACAGTCTCATGCATATTTATGGAGAAATATACACATTTATTTGCTCTATTATGTCATTTTATTCACTTATTTAGCCACAATTCATTTGACTTGGTCTAATGACGTCGAAAATTGTTATTGGAATTTTGGGTTTATTTACGGAAGTGCCTGAGTTCTATCTGCGATATTTGACATTTAATAATGAATGCATTAGTTGGCTTTAATTGATACTAGTTTTGAGATAGACTCTCATAGATATTAATTAATATTAACTTGTCCCTGGCAATTATTGTAAGAAGACATAAATCAAGCGCGTGTTGGGCATATTTCATAAATAAAATTATAAAATTAAATCTGGCCATGTTAGACTAATTAAAAGTCGCTAAATGACACGAGCTTTATTCTCAATGCAATCTGTTTATTTTTTATATATTTTTTTGGATTATGCATTATCCACTTTGTGGTTATTTTTAGCAACTACTCAGTCTGTCTCATGATATTATTTTATTTTTTTTTTTATTTATTTCAGCGATTATCTCATTCAAAAAACACATTCTGTGTGCATCCGATGATGTTCTTTTGCGCAGAAATACAAGTTTTCAAGCCGGCTGGCATTCAAATAAAAATAATATCATCCTTAATATTATTTTTTTTATAATAAAAAATATAAACAAACAAACAGAAGCAGTAGCTTTTGTATCTTTAAAAAAAATTACAAGATAAAAACAAAAAACAAGAAGCTACCAGGCAGCAGACTTCGATGTCTTCATTTTCATTTCTCAAGTTCAAGTTCAAGATAAATTTGATTTTTATTTCACTTTCAGTCTGTTTTTGCTTTTTTCTTTTGCTGCCGTGCTTTTTCTTTTATTTTTATTTTTTTTTCTTACATGACTCACAGATACACAGATACTCGGAGATGCTCAGAGATACTCTCTCTTGTGTGTGTCTGTATTTTTTGCATAAAATTATTTTTATTCATGGCTTGGAGTTTTCTTTATGGCAAATTTTAATATTTTTATTTTTAATTATAAATTTAACTTTCAACAACTTGAATTTATTTTTATCGTGACTTTTACACTCAAACCCACCACCCACGTAGTGAAATGAGCCACCAAAATGTCAAATGTTTATAAAAACAATTGGTATTCAATAAGTGAAAGACGGGCTTGAAAATGTGGAATTTCTTCGGGCACTCTGCAACGCCCACAAGTATCTAGATGGATGTGTATCTTGTGTGTGTGTATCTTTGTGTTCAAAGTCACACTCAGGTTGTCCCAGACAGCGTTTGTCACGACAGTCGACAGTCGCACAAAAGACTCACACAAAAAAAAAACACACAAAAGACAAACATAAACCCACAAAAAATAAAATAAAAATGTCGCATGCAATTTACTGCAAAAAAAGAAGAAATTATTGTATTGTCGCATGAATTTTACTTTTTTTTTGTCATTTTTTATCATATTTGTGGCGTGCAACAACTTGGAAGTGCGACAAATCGCGATTCGCGACTCGAGGAATTCGGGGACTGGGTCGCATTCGGTATTGGGGGTCTGTCTGGGGTTAAGTCGGCGACTCGCGACTCGCGACTTGCCACGAAATCGAAAGTTATGACATTTTGGCAGCCGAAGCGAAAGTGTTTAGTGTTTTGTGTGGCTGTGTGGGTGCGCCGCCCTCTTCGTTTCTCTTTTGTGGAAAGTATCTGAAGTATTAGATTTGTATCTGCAAATTGCAGTTGACATAACCAGGTTTGTGGATGGCTGGTGGTGGGAGGGGTTAAAGTGGGATGGAGAGCCCTAGGACTTGTAGCCCTAAAAAGTATGCAAATATTTAGTTGCTACTCTAAGGCTGTCCTTTCTTTGTTATTTATTTAATACTTTTAAGTAAACTTGGCTTAAAAATTATTATTTTCTTTTCAAAACTAATCCTTAAACTTATTTCTTATAAATTTCTTTTATAAATTTCTTATAATCCTTGAACATATTTCTTATTTAAAAGTCATGTATGAGGAGTATCCTTGTATGACTCTATCCTGATGACTTATTGTCCTTCTCCCTCCTTTTTTTGGTCCTTTTTTAGTCCTTTTTCCCCCCTCCTTTGATCAATGCAGCAAATCACACAAATTAACTAGAGAAACCTGCCGCAGGACAGCTCAGAAATCCTAATGAAAAATTGTGGCAAAAAAAGGAGGAGGCTCCGCTTGGAGAAGAAATTTCATTAGAGTTCAAGTTGTGCACAAGCCGCAGAAAACAAAAACCCACAAAAGACAAAAACCAAAAAAAGGACAAGAGGAAACTGGAAGGACCCACCATTGACAAGGATGATGTCCTAGCAATAAATTGCATCAGAAGAGGGGGGAGGAGCAGGAAAATGCAGGCAAATTATAGCCACAAGTCCGACAGGACTCAGAGCCTGAATGTGTCAGGAAGAGAGGGGAACTACTCCCCTTCTATAGTAAAATTGAGAAAATACTATAAACTACGAGTACTACGAATAGAAAGAGATAGATATAACCTATAGAAAGAGAGGGAGGACAAAAGCCGAAATGAATTTTCACTCATTTCCTTATCGTCTGTGATTTCCTTGCCAGACTTCCCAGCCAGACGCAGACAAGCCAAATGAATTCTCTCTATGCAGGCGGGTGGCAGTCCCTACTACTGACACCCAACCACCCACCCACCCACTCACCCACCCATCGTCCTGTTGCCAACCCTCCACCTCCTTCTACTACCCACTGTCTGTCGCATTGTCTGCAGGCGGCGCACAAAAAATGCATTTTCTTGCTTGGAAAAAAAAAAGTTTTCTCTTCCACTCGCATGAAAGAGGAGGAAAAAAGTAAAAACCCCAAAAAAAAAAAAAAGAAAGAGGAAAAAAAGGAAAATCAATGAGGAACAACATTGCATGAGGGTTGTATCCCCTTGCATGGAACGTCATTATGATGATGATCATCATCGGGGAGCAGCAGCAGCAGCAGCATCAGGAACTCTGGGCTGTCATCATTATGAAACACAACAACCCTCGACTGCAGCACTTGGCCCAAAAGGGGGGGGGGGGGGTTGCAAAAAGAGGGGGGTGCAACCCCCAAACAAAGTGCAGAGCATACAGACCCCTTGCTCTCTCTCTCTCTTGCGTCTGTCTTTCTCTCTCTCTAACGGTTTCTCTCTCTTCCTTTCTCCTTTCCCCCAAAGTGGAAGCTTCGAAAAAAGGAGCAGCAGAAACTTTCACTTTTTTGCATTCAAAGGCAGGGGGCGCCACAAAAAAAACAAAAAAAAAAGAGAAAAGGAGAAAAGGAGAGAGTACTAGAAAGGGGGAGTGGCTTGGGGGGGCCGTCATGCGGCATTTCATTTATAGTCGGTTAGTGCAATGCGCCAAAAAGCAGACAACACATATGTATAAGCCATAAAGCAGAGACAGAGGCAGTGAAAGAGGCAGGGCGAGTGAAGGAAGAAGAAAGAGAAGGCACATACCCAGTAGAGAGAGAACAACTGCAGTTGCAACCCTTTTCTCTCCACGTTGCAGCAATAATTCTCAAACAACAAACAAAAAACATTTTAGCACAAAATGCAACTCTGCAAAAACAAAACTTTCAACAAACAGTGGCAAGGGATGGGTGGCATGGGGAGAGGGGGTGCCTGCCTGCCACAGAGGGTTGGTTGGTTGAAACTCCAAAGCTTCGAAAAACTTTTACAACCGACGGTTGTACTGAAGATGGAAGCAATTTCCACATTGCAGGGCCACAACGTGCCCGAGTGTAGATAAAAATATTTTAATTTATTTCACATTTGTCGACTGCAGTTGTTTGGAAAACCTAAAAGTGGGAGAGGGAGAGAAAGAGTGTTAGAGGGAGCAGAAAGCAGTCACCACCACCACCCTCCCCCCTGTGTTGCACATTGGCTTTCGGGCGAGAGGTTTTCCACATCCATCCCATCCATCCTCTCTTTCACATATGCTGCCATGCCGAGTCTGGCATTTTCCCATTTTCCTTCTTCTAGCTTTTTTTGTTTTTTTTTTTTTGCCTGCATTTGTCGCATGCAGGCTTTTCCGGCTTTCCCGGCAACCCTTATTGCAACCCCCCAATACCATTCCATCCCTTCTGCAGTTTCCCATTTTATTTATCTTTGATAAAAGGTTTTAGTTTTCCATCTAAAGGGAGTTGGGAGTTTTGGAGTTTTTGGAGTTTTGGGTATCCATCAATAGTTGGGCTCAGACTAAGAGGTTTTCTTGGTCTTTTTTTTTCTGAAGGGATTTTATTGGAAGGGGGCATATAAGGGAAATTTTTGGGATATTAATTTTCAATAATATCGATTATTGAAAGAGATTTTATTAGGAAAGTTAACAAAATTTAAAGATTTTATGATTCAATAGTTGGGCTCAGACTAGAAGATTTTTTTTCTTTTTTTTTTTGTTTTAAGAATTTTCAGATATAACTTGAATCTATGGGGATTACAAAAGCTATAACCTTTATATATAGATCTGAAGGATTTTATGGAATGGTGAAATACAAGGGAAATTTTTGGGACATTAATTTTAAATCATGTAGATTTGAATAATTAAATTTGAATTAAAATAAATAATAGATTTCAATATTCATATTTTTAAAGAGATTTTATTAAGAAAGCTACACAAATTTAGAGATTCTAATATTATAATATATAATAATATTATATCTCAGATATAGAGATTTTATTAAACAATATACCCAAATTATAAGATTTTAAGATGATAATTAGTACTAGTACCTCTAAAAAGTTTTTATAACTTTTAATTTATATATCCTTTTTTTAAACTCCCTACTCTTAAGCTAGTTTTATGAAATTTCAATTTCAAAATTCCATTTGTAGAATAAATCCCCCTAGGACCAAGAACAAAATAATAAAAAACTTTCATTCTCGTTTTTTATTATTTTCAGATCTTTTGTTTTCTGTTAAAAAAAATAGCCTGACATTTTCCATTTAAGCTTGCTGGCAATATTTCTCCAAACAGAAATTGCGGAATTTCAGAGGGTTTCATATGGATGCTGGTAGAGGTAGTTGGGACTGGTAGTTTGGGGAAGGAAACTGCAATCGAATACCCATAAGGCTAAAAAAAATCCCCCCCTATTGCATTGATGATTTATTTATGCAGTGGCGCTCTCCACAAAAAAAAAGAAGGAAAATTGATTTTTGCATTCTGCAAAATTTATCGCTAAAAAATTGTATTTATCAACAAAAACTTTTGAGGCAACTGGCAACTGGAAAAGCAAACAAAGTGCCCCCAAAGGGCCCCCCGCCCCAAAAGTATTAATGGAATATTGCCGAAAATTTCTGCAGAAAAGCGCATACAAAACAAACAGATACGAGATACAAGATACAGATACTCTACCATGGATAGAGGGAAAGAGCCGAGCCGGCAAACAAAAAACTTTCAAAGAGGAAACGCTTACCAGAACAGAAAAAAAAGGGAATTAAATTTTTGCCTCTTTTTATTATTTTATGCTGTTGCTGCAGTTTGCTGATTGTTTATCTAAAAAATGAGTAGAACTGGGGAGGCGGAGGAGGCTCTGGGGTGGGGCCAGTTGCAGTATTTTTTGTTGCCACGCCCCGAAACTACAGGAAATGAAGTTTCCACAAACACACACTCATACTAGGATCCAGGATAGGATGGAATATAACGTTGAAAAATCGAAATTATATTAGAGGCGGAGCAAAAAACGGAAATGGACAAAACTCACATAGATAGAAAAAAAAAAGGTATTCTCGCCAGGGAGTAGTTGGGAGTAAAAAAAAAATATATATGCATATATAGGCGGAGGTGGCACGTATATATGGATGTGTCCAGGAAATAGCTTCGGTGCAAGGAGTGCTTCGGAAAGGATACCAGGAGATTAATGAATGGCGCAGCAACTGCACAAAAAACAACAGAAATGCAACAAAAAAGGACTAAACCAATTCCACCATGCAGAAGGGATATGAAAAAGGATTTGTAGAGCAAGGATTAGTCATATTTCACCTCAAAACTTTGCAGTTTAAAGTTTAAACAATTTAAAATTAAATAAAAATTTAATAAATATTTAATAAATATTTTTAAACCAAATTTAAATAAAGGATTTCAGTCGAAAAGAATTTATGAAATTTTTCCTGCAGGACCTGCAGAGTGGCTGCAGTGGTTTAAATGGGCGGTGGTGCTGGCGGCTATGGCGGTGTGAGTGCCACAGATGGCTGCCACACCATGCGGGTGGTGCTGGGGCAGAAGAGGCAAGAACAAGGCCCGCTCGGACTAGGGTCGTGTCTAAATTAAACTTCATCATCGTCACAACACACAAAAAACAAAACAAAAGCAAAAGTGGGTGGGTGGTTGGGTGGTTGGGTTTGTTAGGAATTTTTCGTAAAAATTGCATAGCTTTCTGCCTCCCCTCGTTTAGCCGTCCTTTTCTATCCCCCCTCGCTCTCCGACTCTTTCTATTTACGCTAGCCTGGACTGCAGAATTGGCAGCAAAAATATAAAATGGGAACGGCACAAAAAAAGAAATCAGAAATTATTGTAGATTGCAGAGGAGCTGCTGCTGCTGCTGCTGCTGGACACTAGGAGCTTGCAACATGGGGCATGGGGCATGCAAAAGAGAGCAAGTGAAGTGCATAAATGGATTTTATAACGTTCCTGGGCCAGGGCTAAAGTAAATTTATGCTTTTTAATGCAATTGCAGGACGAGCAGACCGTAAGTGGGCGGCAGTGGGGTGCCGAGGCCATGCCATGGTTGGCTGGTCCCAGGGCTTGAATGCTTTTAGCCAGGACCTCTCCACAAAAACAACAAAAACGAAAGCAGTGAGTCCTCCCCCGCTTCCTCCGCCACAACAAAATGGTTGCAATGGTCGGATGTCGTCGACAACGTCGCCATCGGCCAGACAAAGTGACATTTGTCGTTAATTGCAAAATTTATGGTCAGGAATCCTGGAGGAAAAAATAAGCTAAGAGTGGAGGTGGATGGTAGAAATGGAAAAGGCCTCAAGGGGCACGTCCCAGAGTTAAATGCAAAACAAATACGACACAAAAAAGAAGTCTATGCCAGCGAAATGAAAAATTTTAATGCAATTATCGCATAGAAGGAGAACTTACGGTAACTTAGGCACTAGATGGCGCTAGGCGATGGTCTAATTAGTTCGAACAAAGACTTAGATGCTTACCTGCAAAAGAAATAAAGGTAACAAAGTTAATAAAATAGTTTATAATAATAATAAATTATTTAAAATCTTAAGTATTATATTTTGTTAATTTTTTCTCTTTAAAGATTAAACTTCCAATCAAGAAAACCAAGCGAAGCAGGCCCTCTAGCTACTGTTTTTTATAGACTCTTCTAATGAAGTTGTAAAAAATCGCTAAAAAAAATAGAAGAAAATTTAGAACCCAGCGATGTTGCCACTCTGCACATGCGACGTTGCCTTGGCTGCATTTTCCCGGTAATTAGTGTGGGGCAACTAGGTGGCCCAGCGCGGTTGTGATGGCTCCAACACCTCACCATGCCCCCAACCACCAACCACTGTTTTTTTTTTTTAGGGCTGTCTATCAGCCGTGCAGCCATGTGTGCAGTTAACCCTTTTTGGGCCCTTCCACTGACATCGAGTGCACTTCAAAGTAGCAATTCAATTTCATGGTTGCGCCACCTCACTCCCTTGCAACAGATGAAAAAAAAAAAAAAAAAAACCAAATCTAGACTCTATGTTCTGTGTAAATCACGTCCATAAAATTGTTGCACTCGAGTTGGTGCATTTTAATTAGACCAAAAAAGAGAAGAAGTAGTAAGAGACGTTCGTCACTGCAGGTGGTAGTTGGTTGGTTGATTTTAAAATGTGTCTTATCGCCGGTCATCGCAATGTGAATGAAACACCTTGAGTCACCCACGCATAACGCCCGAAAAAAAAAATTTTTTTCTTTGAGAAAATGCATAAATTAAGCTTGAAAGTATCTTCCTCAAACAATATCATTATCATCATCAGAGTGGCAAGTGCAAGAGTTGCGTAAATGCATTGTTACATTGTTTCCAAGTGCCACACAAGGGGGGAGGGGGGCGACTGGTAGTCGTTCGTGCCACGCTATGAATGAATCACCCAAGCATGTGGCCAAAAAAAAAGACATTGTATAACTTGACCCAAGTCATCCGTTAAAAACTAGCGTTTTTTGGGGGTGGAATTAGTCTTAAAAAGTGGGTTTTATGGTTAACAAGGGAGTTCATTGTTGCATTTAGGGATTAGAGAGTAAAAAAAGGATTTAAAAGCAAATTAGAACATCCTTTTTCGCCAAATATCACTAAAAACGGCTATCCACGTAGGTGACGAACTAGCGAATGCCTAAATGTGTCCATATTACGAATACGAAATTACCGTAAGGTGTTCCCTCTCTCTTAAAAAGTGGGTTTAATAGTTAACACATGAATTTATAGTTTAATTTAAGGATTAAATAATAAAATTTCTTATTAGAACATCCTTTTCTCCAAAAATCAAATCCGTCTCACCCCTTAAAATGGCCATCCAAGTAGGTGACGAACTAGAGCACGCTCTAGTGTGCCCACATTACGTATTACGTATAAATTACCGTAATATTTTCCCTCTTCTCTAGATCCTTTTCTCCAAAAATCAACTAAGTCGCATCACTAAGGAAGGCCAACCTAGTGTGCCCATATTACGTATACGAAATTACCGTAAGGTGTTCCCTCTCCGCCATGCACTTGACAACAAATTACCTGCTCTTGACTGATTATTTTCCCATTGAGCCAAGTGCATCTTACCAACATTGAGAGTTCTGCATATTAAACGAACCAGAAACACCGGCAAAGAAGCAACAAAGAAACAAAAAACAAAATTTAATAAAAAAAACACAAAAAAAAAAAAAATCAAAAAGAAAAAAAAAAAGAATTAACCACAATACTGAGGAGGTGGAAAAAAAAAAAAGAGAACGCCCTCGAAGAGTTAACGGTAAATGCTGCATATGTGTTCTTGCCCCTCCCTTTCCTACGACCTTTCTTTGGGAACCCTTTTTTTTCGCTGCTCGCTTTCTTTGTTCCTTCTTCCACTTGAGTTTGCTTTGTTTTAACGGAAGCTGGTGCTGTTGTTGTTGTTTTTATGCTTTTTAATTTCCTTAACCATTTTTCTTTTGTGCTTTTTGTTCCACTTCTCGCTCTGTCCCCCCCCTGCCGAGTGCACTCCAATCGTCTTCGCTTCACTTGCTTTCGAGTCAAAAAAAAAAAATATTAGGAAAATCTGGGGAAAAGGAAGCGCATCCAAAAAAAAATGGAGGAAATGTCAAGTTGACAACACAAAAACAAGAACAAACATGTCATGTGACATATATAAAGGGAAAAGATATCCCACAGATTGGGGTAATTTCAAAGAATTATGTTCGGTTGCATGTGTTTCCAAAAGAGTGTTCTCTCGAGTGTTTGCTTGTATTGCTTTTAATATGCGTATATTACTCTTGACTTAATTAACCGTTATTAAAATGAAATTGGGGGAGCCGAAGGTTCTCCTCTCCAATTATATAATCATTTCAGTTTCCTTTTTCTTTCTTTGTTTTTTGTTTTTTCTTCCTTTCTGTCTTTCTTCTTTGAATCACGCTATGGGAAATTGTGTCACTGTTGCATTTTGATTAAGCTCGGAAAAGTGGGCTATACTTTTTTTTAATCCTTTGGAAGCCAAATTAAATATTGAAAATTTTAGTTTCAAAATTATTTATTTTAATTATTTTAATAAACTAAATTTGTAGTCCTTTTTTAATTCAGTTATACTTTTTTATTTACTATTTTAAGAATATTTATCTTTAAGATCTTGTATCTCCTATCCCCCTCCATATAGATTCTAGCTACTTTACAGTTATATTCTCACGATCGCCCATCTATGATCGTTTTAAAAAGCTTCTTCCGCTTCAATGTGCGTGGCGCCTATCAAAGCTCTCTAAAAAGTGCGTGCTGCGAGCTTTTTGGCTCTCCTCTCTTTCCCTCTTTCCCTCTTTCCCTCTTCCATGCAATCGCCATTAGGCCTATGGGGCTATAGTTTTTTGTTGCTGCCATTTTTAGACTTCCTTCTTTTGTTGTTGGATTTGCAGTGGAGCTTTTTTTTTTTCTTTTTTGATTTCATGATTTTTGGCGTTCTTGTTGTTGTTTTTTTTCGGTTGGCTGGTGTAGTCTGATATTTATTGCGCGTGAATGTCATTTGTGAAGCAGGAAAAGCTTTACGCACTGCAAAGTTTGACTGTGTGTGTGTGTGTGTTATGGTGGGAGAGCGCGATAGGATGACTGTGTAAGTTATGCATGTGTGTGTGTCTACGCACATTTTTAATTATGTTGTGCCAGCTCAAGGTTTTTTTATTTCTATCGCTGCTGCTGTTTTATTTCGTAGTTTTATTTTTGTTGCTGTGCAGGCCCCCTCACCGCTTATCACCCCCCACTCTCCTGGCATTTTTTCTATATATTTTTTTTTTCTGCTCCCTGGGCACTTTGAGCCAATTTAATTGTAGGCCAGGCATTTATTTATGAACTCGCTAGTAGATCTCGCCACATTTTTGTCGCGCTCTTCCTTTGTTGTTGTTGTTGTATTGGATGCGACTTGCTGCTTTTTTTTGCAGAGTGAGTGAGAAAGAGATGGCCTGACAATAGGCCCATGTACATAGGCCTATGTGCTTTTTTTTGTTAGTTATTTTTTTTTACAAAATTTTTGTTGTATTTTTTTTATTGCGCCCTTCTGCATGTGTCTGTGTTTCTGTGCTTTTTGTACTGAAATTATCAGCATTAGTTTTTTGTTTTTTTTTTTTGTGGGCAGTGATGTAATAGGCTTAGAATCAACAAAGTTGGCTGTTTTTTATTTTTTTTATTGCCTTGCAATTTTATGTATTCCTTTTAAATTAAATGATTAATCTGTTGTACTAAGCATACTTTAATATTTCTTTTAAAAATGTGTTCCAAGAATCAAATATTAGAAAAAATCAGAAAATATATTGTTTCCAATCTTCTGCAGACATTTCTCATCCATTTCATATAAGCCCCTTTTTTATGGCCCCACAAACGCACTCACTAAAAAAAATGGCAATGAAACCCCACACACACCCACTGTTCCATGCAGATAAACCCAAAGAGAGAGAGAGCGAGGCGAGGGAGAGAAAGATAGAAAATGTCCGCCCATGAAATGCGTTTTCTAGCAAACTATTGCGGCGGCCATCGCAAATACACACACAGGCACACACACAGCCACAGGCACACTACAGGCACTTGCATGCAAAAGTTTCGTTTTGTGCGTGATTGTAGTTGTGTGGCGAAGTGGAGCAAAAGGCAACTGGCAATTAGCAACTGGGGAATGGCAGAAAAAAATATGAAAAAAATAAAGAAACTATGGAAAAAAGCGTATAGAGTTTGCCAAACCTCAATATGAATTGTAAATACAGCTGGGTCTAAAATATTAGACCTTGTTTCTTAGAATTTAAGTGTTAAGAGCTACTACTAATCTACTACTAAAATATATAGTACTAAATATTTTACTAATACTTAAAAAAAAAAAAAATAAATAAATTGTTCAATCTAAAATATCTTAAATAATTTTTATCTTATTTTATTTTTTAGATCTAATAAGCTATGTATTTGTTTTAGATTTTTTAGATATTATTTCCCTAATATCTTGTCCCTTGGTGTACTTGCATGTGTGTTTGTGACTCACTCTCTCCCTTGCTCTCTCTCTTCCGATAGGCCTATGCGGTTGTACTTTTTTTTCGCATTTTAGTGAACAAATTTAAGTGGCATGGAAGCCAGCCAGCAGAGAAAAAAAAAAAAGTTTGTCACTTTGACTGACACTGACAGGTTTTCAGAGGAACGACCACACCCCCCTGCAATAGTCCACAGACCACTACCAAGTTTTATATATGTAAGTGTGTATATACATATGTATGTATATGTTTCTATGTATTTTGCAGCCCCAAAAACTTTGCTCTTATTTTTTTTTTGTTATTTTTTTGATAAGCCTAATTAGCAGTTCATAAAAGCGATTATTTCATATGAATTTTTATGATCAAGTCTCGTGTAAGTTTTTTTTTTTTTGTTTTTTTTTGGCTTAAAGACTATTGCAGCCCTTGGCGGAAAGTAGTGCGTGTCTTGGCCTTAATGGCTCATAAAATCATAAAAAAACTAGGCTCTAAAACGAGTAACCTTTTTGAGATTTGCATGTTGGATTTTTAAAAAATAATCTATCTAAGAGATACTTCCTTATTGTATCTTTTTTTCTAGGCGGCTTAAAAAAAAAAGACTTTCCAATTAAATGCATTTTAAAACTTAAATCCAAGACCTGACAGAAAGTGACCCTCCTTCTTGCAACGTTTCTGGGTAATCGGTGGGATTAAAATTCAGGCAACTGCAGTGGCAAGTAATAAAAACTTACAAAAAAAATTTCCAGACAAGAACTGGCCCAGAGAGAGAGAGGAGAAGGGGGTGGGGGGGGGCACTTTACGCAAGTGCCGACAAAAATAATGAAGACGGTTGCATTGCGTCAGTTACAACACATTACAGAGCAGAAGAGAAGAAGATGGGGGCCCAGTGGGGGCGAGAGCGAGAGGGTCAGATTCTAAGAAAAAAAAAACAAAAAAAAAAAACTTAACGATTGTGCAAATGCACGTGAGAAAGTGGGAGAGAGAGAGAGGGAGAGGGAGAGGGGAGCCAGTTGGCCGTCTCACTTCCGACAAGTGAAAATGCAGCTGACATGAAACTTTCAAGAAAACTAAACACGGAAAAAAATAATTTAAAAAAACTATTGTTTTGAAAACAATTTAAAAACTAAAAAAAAAAAAAGTATCTTTTTCCAGGGCTATCTTAGACAAAATATCTTGCAGATACTTTTGTATCTGTGCATTTAATTAAATGCGGAAACAAAAACAAAAAAAAAAAAAAACAATTTCAAGCGCACGCAATGGCATTAGAAGAGTGAGAGAGAGGGGGAGCAGGGGCAGAGCGGACAAACAGTACAGCAAACGCACAAAATTTGGAACACGCTGCGCTGCCTAAGTAGGTCAAAGTGGCAGCGGCGCCGGCAGTGCAGTCGGCAGAGCAGTCGCGCAGAGCGCTAAGCAGGAAGGTGGGGGGAGTGGGGGCTAAATAGGGGAAATATTGCGTGTCAACTGCGACGCAGTTTTTTTTTTTTTTTTTGGCTTAAATGAAACAACAACAACTACTACAACAAAAGTATGCTGCAGAAGAAGCAGAAAAATAATAATATTTTTAATTTATGCAACAACCCTAAAAAAAGGGGATGGTACACATGTAGAAATGTCAACTAAGCAACTTTTGCTTCTCTTCTTCTTCATCGCATATTCCCGTTATTAATATGCAACCGCCAACTTGAGTGTCATAAATCATACGCCAAGTGCGTAGGTAATTTTTTCTCTCTCTCCATTTCTTAACAAAAAAAAAAATAAATTTTTGCATAAATTATAAATGTAATTATAGGCCGTGTTTTTTTTATTTTTTTTTGGAGAGCAAGTAATTGTTTGCAAATGTTTGTGGACACTTTCTAAAGCCACATTATTCATTTTTTTACGCACTTTTTCAAGAGCCATTAACAAAAACTTGTAATATTTATTATTCTCTTTTTTTTATAATTTATTTTTTATCATAACTCACCTTAATATCCAATTGCAAATTTTCGTTTTTAATCCAAGTCCAGAATCATACAGTTTCAAAACACTTTCACAAATGTTAATTTTGAATTTGTAAGTTTTTTTTTTTTTAATATTTTACACTGCACTTTGGGCCAAAGGTTTTTAATTTTATTTTTTTTTTTTTACTAATTAGTTTTAGTTACTAATTATTTAAGTATAGACTCAAAAATTGTTTACCAAATATTTTCCGATATAATTTGTAAGCATAGATATTTTGTATTGGATATATTTATTTTTTATATTTTATTTGTAATTTTTAGTTATTTATTTTTTAATTATGTCTGTTAAATATTTTATTTTTAAATTTGATTTTTTTTTTTCGAAACGAAATTTTTATTGCAAACTAACACACACGTTTTCTGCTGCTGCTTCTGTTGCGGTTGCTCTTACTGTAGTGATTACTGTAGTAGTAGTTTCCCTTGTTGTTGTTGTTGTTGTTGTTGTTTGTTGCTCAGTTGCTATGGCTGTTGTTGTTGTTGTTGCTGCTGTGTTACTGTGTTGTATAGTATTGCGTATTGTCCGAACCAATAATTTTGAATATTTGACCAATTTAGTTGTTGGCTTAAATTTTAGCGGCTTTTTGCGTTTTGTTCTAAAAGATACTTCCTTTGGGCTTCTTTCTATCTGATATCTGACGGTTTTCCTTCTTTAACTCCTTTGCCTTTTAATCCTTTTGTTTTTTAGTTGTTAGATTTACAAAAAAGTTACATTGATATTTTTAGTTGCAAAACATTTTCACGTGTGGACGTTTGAGTTATTTTTTATATTTTATTTTTAAATATTTATTTTTTCACCACGCAGCTTGCCAAAAATCGTTTTTTTTTTTTTTTGTTTTGTTTTAGAATTATTTTTTAGACCAAAAATGATGTTGCCAATTTAAAAATTTTGCGTTGATTCAGTTCATTTTAATCTTGAAATATTTGATAATTTGAAAAAATTATGTTTTAATGTTCAAAATTAGTTGCTTGATTCGCATTTTGTTGCATTCGTGAGACTATCTGTCGCTGAATGTTTATATTTTTGTTGCAATTTGAATTGTGATTAGTTTGTGGATGCATTTTCACAGTGACATTTGGCTGCAAAAATAGAGAATTGTTAGAAAATATTACAAATATTCGAAGAAACTACATATGTATCTTAAAGATACTACAATTATTAACCAGATTACCAATATACCAGAAGTCTAATGGGAATAGAAATAATACTCTTGGGACTTGTTTAATTTTTCTTATTTATTTTGTAATATTTTTATCTGAAAACTTTTATGTTTTTCTCGAATTGTTTTCCCAATTGGAAAATTTGTATCTTCGAGGCCTGTTTTTCCCATTGGGCTTCTGGAAAATGTCATTTTTGGCTCCATAAAGTTTACATATTTGGGGCTGATAATTGAATTTTAACACAAAATATTCTAAAATTTATATTTTTCATTTTTTAGACACTTTTGAGTCTGAAACCCCTTTTTTTTTCTCTCTTAGAACAAGTGTCCTTTCTTAATTGCATTTCTTTTTTTATGCACTTCTTGCACTTTTTTCCCCGCACTCTCTAGTCTCTAGTCCTGTTACTTCCTTTCTTTCACACTCTCTACCACACACACACACTCTCTACACACACACAACAGTGGCACATCATAGTGCAAAAAAAGGGGTTCACTGGGATTGTTTATTTTCAAGGGGGAGGCGGCTAAAGGGGAGGGTTGTTTATTGTTCCATGTTCCTCTTGTTGTTGCTTTTGTTGTTGTTGCTGTTGATGTTGCTTGTGTTGTTGTTGTTTTTTGGTGGCACTGCTGTTTCTATTGTTGTTGCTTGATTAAAAATGCAGACATTATGCATAAAAGTTTTTGCTTCACTTTTTTCTCCGATCCAGTTTTTTTTAAATATTTTTTTTTAATTTGAATCTTTGAGTTCTAAACACACACCCCTTCAAACACACACACACACACAGGCACTATTGATTGTTGCATTAATGTTAGTGAGTTGCACTTATAGGCCTATTATGACCATTGTTGCATGTTTCTTTAAAAATCACTCTTTTTTTTTTTTGAAAAATTACCTTTCAATCACTTGTCGAGAAAACCTTCTTATTTTTTGGAAAAATCACTCTTTTTTTGAGACACAGTTTTCGCATTTCCTTCCCGAACACAAACAAAAGTGAAATAATAAATTAAAGGTGTTCGCTAAATGCCGCAAAACCTTTTTCGCTTTTGTTGCATCAACTTGCAGCCTTCCACACGACAATATATATTTAATATATAGACGAAAAATACGACGAGTGGTGGTGGGTGGTTTATAAAAAGTGCTGCTGCTTCTATATTTTTTTGTTTGTTTTTTATTTCGAAAACAGTAGATTTTGTATTGTTTTCGAAAAAAATAATATATATTTTGTATGTTGCAATTTGAGTTTCTGGGCAGTACTTGTGCTGCGCTGCTGCTACGAGAGACGACAAAATGCACACACGCGCTCGAGCTGCGAGCACCACCGAAACCTAGGACCGAATAGACCGTAGTTTCTATGTTTTGCGACGGCGAGCCTTTCCGTCCGGAGATTTTTTCGACAGTGGAACGAAACGCGAGCGAAACAGTGGGTAGCCTCGGGTAGCGGGCTGCCTATTCGGCAGCGACGCGACCGAGCCTAAACAATGACAGGCGGAGAGTAAAAACGCAGCAAAGCGCAGGCAAGAGCTTCTCTCAAAAACAGTGGTTTGAAAATGATTTTTTAGTAAAAGACCATGCCTAGTTTTGGGGGCAGTATTTGTTATAACATAAATTATTTTTAGAAAACTTATAATTGTTTTAAGTTTTTAAGTAATTTTTTAAACAAAAATACATTTGATATTAATCTAAAATATTAAATAAAACTCTATCAAAAACTCATTTCGCACCACTGTTCTGTGGAGCTGCGCTGGCGTCGCAGTCGGTGTGTGCTTTTTTGCCAGCATTGGGGCTGCTCGTGTTGTTTTTGTTTTTGGCGCTGAGTGCGCCCATTTTGCATTGGCCCAAAATCGCCCCCGCCGCAGCGCTTTGCAAGTGTGTGCGTGTGCTTTTGTTTTTGATTTTGCTCAGCAGCGCAGCTCTGCCTCGCTCTCTCTCGCAACCACTTTCCGCTATTAATCCAATTGGAATGCAGCCGAAGGACTTGCAATTCTCGAATTGGATCTCTTAAGGACGATTGTATTTTGACTTAAGGATTAGAAATTATTTAATATTAATATTAATGATATCTTGAAGAAAGAGTTTTGAGGAAGGATAACCTTCGAAGGATAATCCCTGGTGCATTTGATTTTTGCATGTCCTTTTTCTGTGTGTATGCACTGCCGCCCCAGGATAAGAGTTATCCTTCCCGGGGGTGAGTTTATCTCCACGCCACTCTCTCTGCCTATACTCGCTCTCTCTCTCTCTCTGTTGGTGCTCCTGCACCCCTGCAATTGCATAAGCCGAAAGGACATGAGGTAATTATGGGTCCTGTCCTCCGTTCGAGTGGAAAATGTTTTTTTAGGGAAATCTAGTCCATAAATAGCAAACGTAAACTTGGTCTTAACCTATTCGCCCAGCAGGAGGCTCCCAGCCAGGTGGTCCTTAATACTAGAATGCAATAAGGAGGGGAGGTCCTTAAGCGGATAAATAATAGAAAAAAAAATTATTCAAGCTCCTAGATACAGGCAATTGAACGAGTTAATAACGGTACATGAAAGGGGTTTCAAGAATATCCTCAAGTATCTTAGCCTTTAAGATTTAAGACTTCATAGAACAATGCACTTTTAATTTTCTTTAAAGAAAAAATAAATAAATAAAAACCTAATTTGCATATTACAGAAATCCCAAGAAAAACCCTCAAAATTGTGTCCTTTTTTAACCCAAAATCTCCTTTTTATTCCCACAAGTGTCACTATCCCTTCTTTGAATGCAATTCCCAAAAAAAAAACAAAAACAAAATATCAAATTCCAGAACCATCGAAAACAATTAAAACGTAATTTCAGTGACAAAAAAACTAAAAAAAAAATAAAGAAAGAAATACAATTTATTTCGATTAATTAAAAGTTGATTCTTAAACTCGCGGGGCAAAGACACAAAACAAAACAAAAATTCTCTCGCAGAAGCAAACACAATTTCAAAGACAAAAGCATAAAAAAAACTGACCCTGTTGAAAAATACTCGTTTTCTCCTGCAAAAATAGAAAACGAAGGAATCCCAAAAAACACAACAATAACAATGCAAAGCTTTCGTGGCGGCAGAACTTCCCCAGCTTCAAAGAATGGAGAGCGCATGACGCTCTTATGCTTTGGAAATCCAATAAGCACGAGCTTTTTCGCCGCACACCAATGCAACTCTCTTCTATATGCCGCCGTGTGCATACCAAAATGCGTGTGTGTGTGGGTGAATTGCGTATTTTTGGCAGCATACAATGGCTGCTCTGCCAACGCCTGCGTCGGCAGCGACGCATATCGCAGGGACGGATTTCGATTGCAGGACAATTAATATCGACATTGATTGCGCCGAATTCTAAGCCCCGGGCGTCCATTATATTAATTACCGAAATGAAATTCTTATGAGAAGTTCTTGTAATACTCTTGTGTTTTCTCTGTAACGAATTTGATATACATATTTTGAAAATAGAGAACCGTTTTATTGTTAATTTATGGGCCCACTAGAAAAAAACTTAAATAAAAGGGGGTTTCAAACTATAAAAATATAAATATTTAAAAAATAGAGCTTATAATGTGGGTTGTTTATACAGAAAATAGTCTCCTTTTCCTTAAAAAAATAATAATTTAAATGTTATGTTAGTTTTAGACACTATTTATATTTTAAAAACATTTTAAATATGATTTTTTGGCATCTGGCTTAAAAAATATCTTAGAAATGTGAGTAACTCCCTCGTCAAAATATCTTTTGGCTGACCAATGTATCCGGTATGCGAAACCCTTCCAGTTTCCGTAAATCCACTGCATTCTTGTTGTTGGACTGCACCCCCCACCACCACACCACCCACTGTATGGCAACTCCCACCCCCAAATCCACCCCTGAGCATCCGCCTTGCTGTTGCTTCTTCTCTCTCTCTCTCTCGCTTTTTGCTTTTGCTTTTGTGTTTGCAGTGCTGCACGCACTTTTTGGGCCTATCCGCCTACTGCCACTCCCCCATCCCTATACCCCCATCCCCTCTTTGCTTTTTGCTTAGCTACACACTTTTTTGTGGGTGGTGGGTGGTCGGCAGAAGGGGGGGGGGACTGACATGGGCATGGGTGTGGGTGGTTGTGCGTTATATGCTCCACTTTTTGGGCTTTCGAACGCACTTTTGCAGCTTGCGTTTGTATGTATGTATATGTACAGTGTACAGGGCTTGGGGTGTATGTGTGTGCGGGTGTTTGTGTGGGGCGCGTGCGTTGCGGCGGGGCTTGTATGTGTGTGTGTTTGTTTGTATTGGTGTGCGCGCATTTTTGGGTGTGCGTTTTTTGGTATTTCGTGAAATTTTAGCATTTATTTGTTATGTACTCACACTGACGTCGGCTGCAGAGCTGCGCTGTTGCTGCGCTGCTTTTGGTTGCTGCTGCTGTGGACTCTTCTTCTTCTTTTTCAACTCAATGCCTCTCACCCGCCCCCACCTCGCTGGCTTTTTTGGGGTTTTGTGCGTAGGCTCGCCTATGTACACTATTTGGCAATTACATTCGTCTATATAGTATATATACACTTGCACATCTATACATAGACGTCTGTTTGTTTCCCTATTTTCTACATAAATATGTTTGTTTGTTTGTTTGTTTGTGCTTTTCGCTTTCGGTTTCGGTTCGGGAGCTCTACAATATGCGCCGCCAAAAAAAAAAACAAAAAAAAAATTACTCACTTTTATGTGTGTATACTGCATTTTTATGCTTTTTTTGGCGGAGAATATTATTTTGGTTTAAGGACATGCTGGCATAGGCTGGAATATCCTTTCAGAAAAATAATAACAATAACAAGTATTGTTTCCGGGAAGAGAAGGATAGTATGCCATAATACTAATACGCCCTGTGGGCCGAAGTGGAAATTAAAATTTTATAATTTTATGAGAATGATTTTATGCTTTTTTTTAAGAACTAAATAAATAATTTGAATTGTATATTTTTAAATTGATATTTGTAATTGAGTATTTATATTTTTGACTGTATTATTTACATTTTGAATATGATATTTATATTTTTGAAATAGAAATTGTATATTTTTAATAACCTACCCTCTCTCCAAAAAAAAAAAAACAAACAAACACTCGAAAACAACACATTCGCTTCGGATTTCACGGACATCCCACCCACTTCAGCCCCAGCCCCAGCCCCAGCCCCAGCCCCAGCCCCAGCCCCAGCCCCAGCCCCCGCCCTAGCCCCTATTAGCGACCCCCGCCCCCGATATCAGTGCGGTTGCAGATAAGATGATATCATATTATTTTTGTAGCAATGCCAGCACATTTAATTCTGGGTTATGGTAGTGTTTTTTTTCCCCTAATTTTTTATGAGGAGAAGTGCTTACTCAATATATTTTTTTCTCTTTTTTTAAACAATATTCTCTATAGATTTTAAAGTACTGTATGTTTCTTAAATAAAATCCTTCCTCTCTTTAAATAAATTTACGACGCATTGAAAATTATTGCGTATTTCAGCTTGTGGCACACTCATTGTTGCCTCTTTTTCATTCAAAAGTAAGGCGAAAATAAGCGATGTGGCAACAACAATGCCCCGAAAAGGAAGACAGACAACAAAAGATAAAAAAAAAGGGTTTCAAGGACATTTTACACATAATTTTTACTACCTTACAAGGGGGTAGAGGGTGAAGGGGACGAAAAGGAAACCCCCGGCTAATGTAATAATTTTTGCGCCTTGCCTCCTGTTGCTCTTCTCAGGATATTGGGACTGGGTTGAATGCTCTATTACCCACAATCAGCAAGGACGAAATAGTCAAAAAAAAAAAAAAAGAAATACGGAAGGACCTCCCCTTCTTTTTATGGAGAATCCAAGGCAGGGGCAGGTTGGAAGGCAAAGTTCTAGGACGACGACATTGATTGCCTTTTCACCTTACCCCAAGGTTTATTATCAAGGACTCATTTTTATTATTTTAGCCATTTGTTTACTTTACTCTAAGGACCTCCAATCGATTAGGTGAATGAACTCAAGTAAGTTGACGGATACAGGCTTGTAGAAATTATTTTAAAAAATTAAAATAAAATAAAATCTATGGTCTATATTCTCTATTTAAAATATATAATATAATAACTTCCATAAAAAATTAGGCCCATGTGAATTAGAGCAAGCAGCGGGTGATGGATCTGAAGGGCATTTCGGGGGTAATGTAATGTAATGACTAGCGAGAGTTAGAGCGGGATGGAAATTGGGTCATGCACGCATGTTTCTCGCTGCAGCTACGCAGTCAGATGAAAAGATACGCAGATACATAGATACTGAACTAAAGCCAACTAGACAATGCGACGCGATTGCAAAGAGGGGAGGTGATTGGGAGGTGAGTTTCTATAAATTAAAATTCATTAAATAAATAAACTTAATTTTAATTGAAATAATATACTTAAGCTCTATTATTCTATTATTTTATATTTTAAAAATATTACTACTAATAATATTAATTATTTTTTCACCGATCTCTTCTAATCTATATATAAATTAAATAAAATTAATTTTTATTCGAAAATAATACTATTATTATTTTATCTTTAAGAAGCTTAAAAATCTAAATATCTACATATAAAATCTAAATATCTATATCTAAAAATCTACTAATATTATTTATTTTTTTAACAAATCTCTTCTAATCTATATAAAAATTCAATAAAATTAATTTTAATTCGAAAATAATACTTAATCTCTATTTTTTATCTCTTTAAGAGCCTTACAAATCTTTCTCTGCTAATATTATTTATTTTTTTTTTTAACAAATCCCTTGTAATCTATCAGTTTCAACCCCTTTTATATTTTTTTTGACAAGCTGAGCCACCCCCTCGGCCACCTTTCCCACCCCTCTCGGATAAATGCAATTCTAACACACAACTTGAACAACAAACTCGCAGCTACATAGCTTCTGGTTAATTGTTGTTTTTTTATTGTCGTTTTTCGGTAAGTGGGTCACTGCATATAATCCACATGTGACTGTGTGTGTGTGTGTAGTGGTGGATGTTGCAACCTCAGCTGTTGTTGCTGCCGCTGCTGCTGACGCAGTTGATTGTTCCCTATTGCTGTTGTTCTGCCTTTGATCTTCGCTCCGATTGTTGTTATTTTTTTTTTTGGTATTTCGGGGGTATGCCCTTGCCTCCCACCGAGGCAGGGGGGTTGGGTAATATTCTGAATGCAATCTATCAATCGATGAGATGTTGCTGCTGCTGCTGCTGTGCAACCACTGAGTATGTTGCAAGTAATTAATAGCAACAAATCAACTGGAAGTTGTTTAGAAATAATCAACAAAATAAATGGTTTTTCAATAGAATTAAGATGATTATATGTTATTTATAGTATTATTATATTATAGTTTTTTAATAGATTGTATATGATTATATATTATTTATAGTGTTTTAAATAGGTATAGCTAATATTTTAATATTGAAAATTAAAAAATATTGCGTTTTTTAGCTTGTGCCACTCATATGTTCAATAAAATTTAGTTAATTATATATTATTTATAGTATGTTAAGTATCTATAACATATATTTTAATATTTTTAATCCACAGATATTACTCCGAAAACCTCTTTAACTTATCACATCATAATAAAATCCTATTACTATATATTAATATATTTTTTATAGTATTTTAAATAAGTATACCTAATATTTTAATAATATAATCCTTATAATCCTTATAATCCACAGATATTACCCCAAAACCCCTAAGATAACCCCCTTAAACTTATCACATCATAATAAAATCCTATTACAAGGACCTTCATCCCAATTAACCATAAATTAAATTAACTTAAAATGCAAAAAAAAAAAAAAGAAATTTGAAAGACCAGCAGAAAAACCCCAAAAATAACAATTTCCACTACCCACAATTGTCAACGGTTTTCCACTTTTCCACTTTTCCGTTTTGTTTTTCTCCTTTATTTATATTTATTTTATGCAGGAGCCAAGTCAAAGGACTTGCACCATTCAATGGCCACAAAGGCAGAGAAGAGCAGAGATTCGGAGGCAAGTTCATAGGCAATTCTCAACATTTTCTCAACATTTTCTCAACATTTTCTTTATTTGTTTATTATGCATGAATTGTAAATAGCTTTGGACGAGGGCGGCGGGTGGGTGGCATGACGTAAAGTTTTGTTCTTGCAACAGCAACCGGAAGAATTCAATTGTGTGTCAGATGTTCGCAAAGGAGGTGGTGGCCTGGAGGCGGAGGTGGAGGCGGAGGAGCAACAACAATCAGAAGACAAAAGCCAATTGTGAATATTAAAATCTGTGGGGGGAAAAATAATGCTGAGAACGATATTATTTGCATGCCATTTGGCAAAAACGGAAGCTACTGGAGCCAATAAAATAATTATAGATTCCTATTAAGCTAAAAAAGTTGAATAAATTAAAATTTCCCTTACAAGAATAATAATTTTTTATTTTTAAATATTATTATTAAATATTTTCTACTCACACCCTAATCTCTGGCAATTTCTATTCCCACGCCTTTGAACTAATTGCAAATTAATGACTTCGCCGAACTAGCGGAGGTACAAGATACATATATTAGATATTTGCGCATCTTGAAGATACAGATACACAGAAGGGCCGGCTGGCTGGAAGGGCTGGAAACCCTTGGGCTTTGGTTAATCAATCATTTTCGAGTAATAGACTCGCCTCAAGTGGTACTAAAATAAAGAGCAAAGCGCAAAATATTTCCATCATGTCTGTCAATTTGTAGTTAATTACTTTAGTTAGTTACTTTACTTAATTTTTGTTATTTTTTTCGGATAGAAGTAAGAAGCAGAACCTTAAGCGCCATCTCTCTCTCCAACGCCGTTATCTTTGTGCCATAACTGCAACTGTATGCGCTGGACTGAGTGGAGAGTCTACAGATGCAAGTGTATTGGCAAGCTCTCCCATGTGTGTGTGTGTGGGTTGGTGAGAGAACAAGCCTCTCCTGATTGGATGCGCAAAAATGGCGATCGGACATATTGCGAAAATATGCATAAGATAACATGGTTGCCAGATGTCTAGAAATTTTAATTATATTTTTAATATTTTGTATAAATTGATCTTCAACCTGTTGAAATGAACAACTTAATTGATTGAACAAATTAATGCGCCATCTATAAGCCCATTAAAGGTTTATTTGGTAAACATTTATCACAAACTTTATGGTAATTTCAATCAAAACCAAAGGGGCCAGCCGAAAATCTTTCGATTTGCCATAAAAATGTTGAATATTTAATGACCGAGATCCAAGATCAACATTTTTACAAAGAATTACTGCGATGCAAAAAGCTTTTTTTGTAGAATTCGGGCGGACAAAAAAAATGACAATCCAAAAAGAAAGAAAAAAACAAATAGTACAAGTTTCAACATTTGTTAAAAAAAAAATATAAAATCCAGGAATTCATTGTAGTTTCTAGTGATGTTGCTATTTTTTTTTTTTTTTGGCTCTTATGTTTGGTTTGTTGTTGTTGTTGTTGTTGTTGTTGTTGCTTGGTTAATCTTTTGTCGACGACCGGCATGGACATGAAATTTATGGGATGTCAAAGGGCCATAATCTGCTCGAGAAGAGTGAACGAGAAGGGGGGGCCGATGGGGGCCAGTGTTTGGGGGCCACCGAGAAAGGGAGCATTCGAGGGTGCGGTGAATTTCGGCGCGTGCAATGAGAGCCCGAACCTCTTCAAGCTTTGCGCTCACGCACTCGCTCTCCTGCTCCCTCGTAGCCCCCTTGTAGCCCCACCACTTGCCCCATCACGCTCGCACACGCACGCACTCTTCGCTGATTACCTCATCGCAGCGAATGTCAGCACACAGCAGAAGGCAAAAAGCAAAAAAGCAAAAGCAACAGCAAGAAGAATAGCAACAGCAGCGAAGCATAGGCTTGGAATGCGCACGCATAAAATTCGGGGGGTGGGGATTGGTGGAGGTTGGTGGAGGGGGGGCGCTTTGGGGGTCTCTACACGCTCAAAGGCCAAGCAAACACTGCTCCATAAAATCATAGGAGCAGGTAAAAAAGTTTAATTTATTTTTAAATTTAAAATAATATTAATATTGTTAACTAATAGCCTTATCAATAAAGCAACAATGATTTTAATATTTTGTAAACATATCCTATTCATGTAACCCATACTGTGCGTTCTGCGATCTCTTCTGCGTTTTGCTTTCTGCTTTTGTGCTTTTCTGCTTCTCTGCTGCTGCTGCTGCTGCTGCTGCTTTGTTGTAATCTTGGAGCCCAAAAAGAACTGGTCCAGGCGGCATTTGAATTAATGATCCATTGTTGTGGCCGCCGCCGCTGCTGCTGTTTTCTTGTTCTTCTAATAATGCTTTAGCTTCTTCTTCTACGCCTTTATGTGCCACTTCATTTTTTTTTTGTTGTTTTTTTTGGGTAGGTCATTCTGCCAGCCGGAAATGTATCTTGTTTTGCTTTAGTTTTGTAATTTTTTTCATTACAAGATAGAGTTGGCCAGATTCCGCAATTACAATTGCCTGGGCTTGACCATTTTGCATTTAACTATTTCAGTTTTGTTTGGCCGACTGGCAATTAATCAAAAAAGACCGAAAGGGCATAGAAAAATCATAAATCACACAACAAAAGGGTGTGTGTAATGTGGTTTTTTTTTTGGGGATTTTTTCGAATCAGTGTGTGTGAGGTAACTGCACTCCTTGGCCACCTTTCGTCAAGTCCTCTCTTCCGTTTTTCACGCAAAGTGGATGGTATAACATAATTATACTAATTTGCATTTCGGGCGAGACTGGGACAGGGAAATGTGGAAAATGTGCGTAAAAACTATTGTAATAATAAATCAAATAAGTGGGGAAAAGGATTTGATTATTTTGATAACGAATTGGTAATGCACTTTAAGGAAATAGAGGGAATATTATAATAAAAAAAATAGAGATAAAATATAATCAAATTGAATATTATAAAAACAATATATACTTACCTTTACTACTTATTATACTTAATATTATATTACTTATACTATAAAAAATAAATATATAGATGGCCTTTTTTTTTTATTATTAAAGTTTGTTAAAATCTTAGATATCCAAAGATCTACTGAATTTCATTATTATTATTAAATTAATTTTCTACTCATTATTTTGTTACAATTTAGTTATAATTTTTAATTAATTTTCTATTACCTCCCAAAGAAAAACCTCCCAAAATATTCCTCCTCAAAATCTCTTAATTTATAAAACCATATATTAAAAGACCCCAAAAAGGATTTTCTTGTACGTGTACATATATGTAGCTGCGCCCAGTAAAAAAAAAGGAAACTATAATCAAAGTTGAAAACAAAAATGAAATACCGAAACCAAGGCGGCGTATACGTAATATAATTCTTTGTTTAAGCACGCAGGTCACCTGCTGCTGCAGGACACCCTCCACCTGAGCTTAGTCCTCCAAAATCCCCTTCCTCTGTCCCCTATATCCCCTATAACCGTTTCCTTAGTATTAGTTAATGGCCAAATGGCATTCGAAATCATGAAGCACACATACGCCGTGTGGGCCGTTGACCAGGCCCATGGAAAATTTCCTTTTAATTTTATTATTTTCACATAAATTTTTTTTTCTTCTTGTGGTTTCCCGCCTTGACTGTAGTTAGTTTTGTCCTTTGTACGGCTACCCTCCTTTTTTTTATTGCATTTTAATGGAAATTTTTTGGGGTAACATGCATGAAATAATTCGCCATTCTTTGGTCTTCATTTATGCCTCCTTCTGCGTTAATGCGCACAACTGAAATAAAAATTCATTACAAAATTAAATAATTTCATTATTTGCTGCGTTTTCCGCAGGCTTGGCCTGGACTCAATGGTTATTTTTATAGGAAAATTGCGTTTCCATTCTAATTTCTTTTTTTCGGCCGTGTCTCATCAATTTTGGCTGAACTCCTCAAGGGGTCTTCACAGAAATGGGTGCGACATTTCATTGTTGCACGTTGAGAGGAAGAATAATGCAACTTGAAAAATATAGTTCCTATGAATTTAAGTTACTTACATTTCTTAAGCGTAGTCCACCATAACAATAATGCAACTTAATTAAATTATATGATAGAACTGACTGGAATGGTAACTTTTGAGGAACTTTTAAACCAATATTTTAACTATTTCCCAACCAATTTAAAAACAGAATACCATTTGTGAATCAGGGATCTAATGGTCTTCGATCTGCATTAAAATCAGAGAAACAAATTGTGGACCTTTTAAAAAATTTCCAAAAATGGGTCAAAATTTTTGTTCCCAGTTTTTGACTGAAAATGATGCTACTCGGAGTTCTAAGATCGGGAAGGTATACCATTTCCTGATCTGTAAAGTATTTTAAAAGTTATGGACATTATTCCATTTGGAAAATCGAAAAAAACGAGTATTTTTGACCATTTGTGAAGTAGGACTCCAGTTCCCTTCAATCTGTAACAGAAGGTGGAACAATTTTATATCATTCTAACTAATTAGTTCATAATAGCAATAATAATAAAGGGTGTCATAATTATCCTCAATTTTTCAGATCAATTTTAAAAATATAAATTGTGTTGTTAAGTAGTTTCCGGTTTTTTAGGCCATAATTTTATTCGATTTTTTGTGTGTTTTTTCCTGTTTCCCTATTTTAACATTTAACGATCATAATAGCTCTCTTTCCACAACAAAAACCCAACAAACAAAAATATGATAATAAAGTTAGGGAAAAAAATTTTATATTTATGCCCACGCAACGCTAGAAAAAATCATTCAAATTAGTTCCAGGAGGGGAGAACAAGCAAATGATGCGAAAAACAAGTCTGTGAAAGGGAAAGGAATCTGAAACCAAAACCAAACCAAACCAGACCAATCCAATCAGAGGGAATGAAATGTGCAAGTGAAGGCGAAAACCGCTGACTGAAAGAAACTGAACTCCTCCCAAAAACCAAAAACACCAAAAAAAAGAGGAGCTGAAGAACTATTGAGCCTAGGAAGGAAGCAGGAATCCTGGCGCCTACTGACGGCCCATAAAAATAACACAACACAAACAGCAGCACAAATCTCATCTGTATAGTTTTATATACGTTCTTGTGTGTATTTTTTTTTTCATGCGCTTGTTTTTAATCTTTGACTTGTTTTTCGCCTACTTTTTTTTTTTTTTTTGCCTTTCGGGCCAAACAAATTTGCTGGCCCAGACAATGTTATTGCATTCTGGCGACGCTCACAATTTTTGGCCTGAATAGGGGGGGGCCCTTTGGGGTGGTGGTTTAATGGTTTAACTCACTGCCTCACTGTATAAACGGAACATATATCTGTGTCTGTGGTGCACTGGGTCTGACATTGCCCTTGTCTCCCCTTCGGTTTTTCCGGATTCCGGACTGTTTGTGACATTTGCGAAGGAGCTGACTCCTTTTTGCGGGCGCTTTGTTTGGACCAGGCCCCCGCTGACGCCAGTTGGCCATTAAATTGATAAGCGAAGGGCACGAAAACAACAAAATATAACGCCAGCTAGGAATTTGTCTTGGCCAACTGCATGGAGTGGTTGCTGGGTCTTCAGACTCGATGCCAATAGACTGATAGACCGAGAAGTTGAATTTTTTCGAGAGGGGGACACCCTAACCACCCTGAAGAGGGGTGTAAATGAAGACAGGGGTTACGATACTTGGATAGATTGAACCTTAAATGGTTTGTAAAATGGCAAGGCAGGACTTCAAGTCCCATAAAGCTAATAAAGAAAGAATATTAACTAAATAATAACTCATAGGGATTCAGACCTTTAAAGCAAACAGAACCATCAACGGAAATGAAAAAAACAAACCCCTCCTATATTTCAAATATTTTTTAAAAACTTTATCATTTGGTGAGGGGACACTTCAAAAAACAACTTGCCAATAAATGTCAAAAATATAAAATGGCAATAAAACAAGCCTGTCAAAGCCAAAAGTTCTACTGACAGTTTAAAAAAAAAAAATATAATAAAAAAGAAGAAAAAACAAAGAATGGAGTCCTGTCTGAAGTGGCACAAAGACATTAACATGTGGCACACATTTCCAGTGACCGCCAGTGGCAGGAAGTGAAAGTCAATGACAAAATAAACCAGAGGGATACAAAAGATTTTATTTCAATTGAGATTTTTTGGGGGACAACGAACGAAGGAGGCCTTTTCGTTGGCCAATACATTAAGAACTTTCTGGATAAGCTTATCCCCCCTATATTTTTTTGACCATCCCCTCACAAATTGTCGCCTTAATAATGCCAATGACAACTACAAACAATTCTGAAAAACTTATTCCCCCCTTAAAAAAAATCAAAACAGAGTTGGATGATCAATAAGGATAATGATTTCTAGGAGATTACTTTTTTTCTAGCGAAACAAATTTTAAAGGACAAGAGGATGTTGGCCGTTTAATGGAATTTTCTTTTAAATACAATATTCAAAAAATAAGTCATTAATTTATAGCTTTAGCAACAATTAAAGGGAATTTAATCAGAATTAAAATAAATAAAATGCAAAATATAACTCATACGCAAAAAATATTACTCATACGCAACGTGTGCCGTGCAAATTGCAAATCTTTGAAGCTCTTATCTTGGCCAATCCGAGCCACAAGGCCAAAAGAGAACGCAGTTTGGCCAAAGAGCTATTCAAGTTTAAGAGTGCATTGCTGTTTCGTCAAGTTGAACGAAAGCCAAGTGGATCTGCACCTTGTTTCGTTCAAATGGTTTGCATCTCAACTAAACTACTGGCCGTTGGAAGTTTAAAAAATTCTTCGAAATGCCAAAAAAATTCTAAATGGCAGGCCAATTGAAATGCGGAAATGTTGAGTGATTTATTTGCTGATGACTCGAATGGAGTAATTTTCTCAGGCTCTCGGGGTTTGCAGCGTCATTTTGTTGGTTTAAACCCATAGATCCATAGGTCCATAGTGCGTGTCTGTATTTGTGTGTGTATTTTGGCCATATAATTACCGGTTATTGTACGCCGAAACTGCGTCGACCTTACGCACAAAATGCGTGTTGTGTTAACAACGAAAAACTAAACTTCAAGCCCACATAGAGCAGAGCCTCTCACACATCTGAATCGAAAAAAATCACAACTCGCCGGACGCTTGGCAACACAAAATGTTTGAACAAAAATGACAGCCAAAAAAAAAATGAATTTCTGGTTTTTCGTTGAGGCTCTAATCTTGGGCCTAAAAAATAAAAACAACAACTTCAAGAAACTATACTTTAAACTGAAAACATAAGCTCTGGGGTCGAACAAACACAGACGCTGAAAAAGCCGGAGGAGCAGCAGAAACCGCACGCAGAATTTTATGCGCTTGGCAAAAGATTTGATTTCGTTGTCTTTTTCTATCTCTATTGGGGTCTCTTTCTTCTCTTTCAGTCTTCTGTCATTCGGCATTTGCTTTGTGCTTCATTTTCGTAGCTCAGGCGTTGGAGTCATAGGCTTCGTTTTGAAAAATAGTCAGTTTTGGGGGCTTGTTGAATGCGGTACTTTTTAAAAAAATATATTTCAAAATTCCAAATAAAAAATTAAAAAGTAAAGAAATATGCCAACTTAATCTTTAGTATGAAAATTATTTATTACTTCGTTTTAGGTCTTGTTAATAAACTTTCAGATAAGTCTTTCAGAATTTCAAAATCATTTTTTCATGAATTGTGTTTTTTTTGAAAGTGGATTCATAAAATTCCCTTACAGTTTGTGGTTTGAATCATTTTTATCTTATTTCTTTTGAAAAATCCAATTTTAAATGACTAATTATACTTATTGCTAAAATTGCATATTTTTTTGAGTCAACCGGAAGTGAATAATCATCTTGCAATTTTTAAAAAACATTTAATTCCCTATTTGATATTAGAATATATTTTGTAGAAGCGCATTAATAATGCCTATCAGACCCAAAACGAACCAAAAGCTTTGCTAACGCATAATTTTTAGTGTGAGTTTTTTTTTCGGGTTGCCTTCAAGTGCCATGCGCCTATGACTAGGTCTGTGCGTGTATTCGTTTGTATCTGTGTGCGATTCGCGTCTATCGCTATGTGGCAAGTGCAGGAGTGTGAGTGGGTTGCTCATGTGCGTAACGCATTTTTCAATCGCCATCTCTGTCCCACCCGAACGCATTTTGTTCAACAAAAGCTACCAAAAAAAAAAAAAATTAACGAATCTTTAAATAAAAAAAAAAAGCAACAACTATAAGTCAACCCAACTCAAGGTTATGTTCAGGGCTATACGCATCGCATCGACAAATGAATTTTGTTTTTGTATTTTGTTAGCAGGCAGTATTTTTCGGATTTTTTGGTTAGTGCGTTTGCCAGTTTTTTGGGTATATGTTAGTGTCTATATAAGTAATATATATGTGTATATAGCTCACAACATTTTTCAGCGTTTTTGTGTGTAGTTTTTGCAGCTGCTAATCAAAATGCCTAATGCTCTTGGGCCGCTGTCGTTGGGGAGTGTAATTTATAAATGCCCAAACTTGCCTCTTTTTTTTTTTTGGCCAAGTGGGGGCTGTTGGGGAGTTCACAGCGATACGCATTATTTACGCAACTGATTTGTATTTGCACTGCAAACTATATACTTTATCTGCCATTAGCTGAACAGTATAGTTTGTAGTAAGGTTTTGGGGGAATATGGTATATAGTGTGCCTATAGCCAGCCCCATTCCAATTAACATCACAATTAAGTTGTTAACTCTCAAGGCATTCAATTAGAATGACATGGAATAGGGTTAAATTAAATTTAGAATTTGAGAGAAATTATGTATTATTTTAGATGAGAATTTAA
Organism: Drosophila ananassae; assembly: GCF_017639315.1. Classification (NCBI taxonomy): domain Eukaryota; kingdom Metazoa; phylum Arthropoda; class Insecta; order Diptera; family Drosophilidae; genus Drosophila; species Drosophila ananassae. The sequence continues at coordinate 13,594,162 of NC_057930.1, forward strand.
TATTGTAAATTGTAGATAGTTTAAGGTTTGATATTATATTTATTTTGTATTTATTATCTATTGAGAACCAACTCTAATTGCTTTTATTAAAATCTTATTAACTCAAAACCCCCTACTTCCAAAGGCCCTATGTTTGCCCCCTCTTCCTTGATCATAAATCAAGGTTCGATTGTAATTTTTAATGAAATGCATGACACTATAAAGATCGAGTTAATCGACCAACTTTGATTTGAATATCAAACACCTGAACAGACTCACGTGCATTGGACATTCCAACGGTTTTTCAATTGGCCCTGCACCGGAGCCAGAGGTCACAAAACCCCAAAATCGAAGCCGAAGAGGCCAAATCGAAGGGTAACCTTGAAAACAGCCGATAGGTTACAAGTTTATGGCTCAATTTAAATATTTTAACAGCACAGGCGGAAAGTGATTTCGGGTTGAGTTTTGATATTCAATTGCACGCTATAACTTTTCACTTAACTACCGGAAAATCGGATTGTTTTTTTAAGGCGTTACCGCGTCAGGTGTTGAGAGTCTCAGGCTTTCATACAAAATTATGGAAAATATATCTATTTATAAGATGAGTATTTAAGGGTTTCTAGTATATAAGATATATCATATCATTTAATCAATAAAGTAAAGTAGTTATAAAAATGGAAAGTTAGTCTTGTTTGGAAAATGATTAATGAAGTTTTATGATTTCTTTGTTAGAGTTTTTCTTAAAGACAAGATTACAAAGAAACCCCTCACTTATTAAATATTGTTTTAATAATTTTAGAAGAGATCGTGTTTGGAAACGTGTTCTTAGTCGACTGCGGAAATGAGTTTGTTACGCACATTTGAAAAAAAAAAAACACTTTATGGAAGGGCTAAGGTCTCCCATAGCAGAACCAGCAACAACAATAAATTTAATTGATATACGCATTGATAGCAGAGCCCCAACAACAACAGCTCCAAGTTGTCGATGTGAAGGGCATTTTTTATAGGGCTTGTGGCAGGGGCAGGGGCAGGGACTGGGGGCTGCGGCAGGGGGCCCTTAAGAAAAATGCTCGTGTCTGTCTCTTGGTGTGTGTGTGTGTGTGTGCGTGTGCTGGTGTTCAAGGTCATTCCATTGTCGATTGTCGATTCGTGGTTCGTATCTCTCTTCTAGCTGCGTTTACAACGACTTACAAGCAAAAAACACAAAGCCCACGAGAAACAACAAACAAATTTAAGAAAAATTAAGAAAAACTTGCAGCCAAACCTTGATGAAGTCACTGCAAGGCCAGTTTTTTATTGGACTCAAGCTATTCATATTTAATATTCAAAGAATTACAGATGTAGACTCGTTCTTTTTGTGGTTTTAAATCGGAAGTTATTTAATCTTATCTCAATCGGTTGGAAGGTTAAATCAATGCAAGGGCTATTACGTTAAATGATTATGTTAAATAGAACCATAAAAACGGATTTTCTAATCAAATTTAAATGGTTAACTTACTGACTCCACAATTAAGTAATCTAGACTCTCAGCCCAGAAGCCCAGAAGTCATATCTTTATTTCCATTTTCCCGGCCCTCATCACAACTGTCAACTGTAAATCAAAATCACATAAATCAGGGAGACACCCGCCTCGTAATTAGTAGGTCCCGTAATTAAGCTGTAAACAAAATGGGGCCCAAAACAATGCACTTGGCCTAAACCCGAAGACACGAAGGTCCGCCCACGCACATATACGCATAATATACGTATATTTGTCACCATTAAACGCTGGTGGAGCCCAACAAATCAAAGTCAAAAAACTGAAGTGCTCGGCTAAACAGAAGCTCAAAAGTGGGATGGATACATGAATGACAAAACCAAAAGGTAAAAGAGGCAAAAAAATAATGGAGGAAAGAGGAAAGAAAGGTGAAGCAAGGAAATCGCGTGCTTGTCACACCTACAAAAATGCCAGGCCAGCATCTGAAAGCGCAAGTGTGAATGTGTAATTAAATTTTATGAAATAGTCTCATACATACAGTACTCGGTACTCTATGTATTATGTGTCTAATCCCACCCATCCACCCACTCTCAGCCATTCAAAAGACCTCTTTTCAATTCAATCCGCGACTTTTGGCACGCCCCCTTGGGTTTCCCATTACACGCGAAAGACATTCACACTTGCGGGCTGAATAAGTGCGTTTTAATGAGTTGTACAGTAGGTACTTTGTATGTACAATGTTTTTTGATTTATTTTATTGCTTCAGTATAATTTTATATTTATATTTTCTGTTTAAGTATATCTTTTATTTAGAAAACATCAGACCACCTTCATGCTTACCTCAATAGTTTGTCACTTGGGTCTGTGGCATATGAGAGGCTTTCCAAAACATATTCGTTTAAAAATAGGCAACAAAATATTGCAAAATTAGAAAGAAGACAAACGCATTAATCAAAAGGCGTACAGACAGCAACAATAACAACAATTTACCAAAATATTTGACAGCTGTCATTCGAGGCACGCATTTGTGTCTTTTTTGTATCGCGAGCTTCTATATATTTTTTTTGGGCATGCAGCTTACGCACTTTGTAATTGAAAACCAAATGTTTAAATATTTTTTTAAGAAATTGTCATTAGCAGAACAGGAAATACTATCTATATATATTGCTTACTTAGTTTTCTTTTTTATAATAAAGCTAACGCATTTGCATTTTTAGAAAACATACACAAGTTCATCAAATACATATGGATATAGTTTTCATTATGACTTTGTATATCTATGAGCTCCCCGCTGCGTTTCATTATCAAAACAGCTCTCATCGCTGCCACTCATACGCACACTGCCATATGCCATAAATACATATATATGCGGATCATGGATCACACGCACTATAGCCTTGGGTCGGACCCGGGCCCGTCATAGAACAACATTCAAGGTTAGAGGGTTACTGACTTTGAAAAATGCGATAGAGGCAATTTGATTCTTTTTTATACATTTTTATTTGAATTTTTTTTTAGGCTGCTGCTGCTTGTGGAGCGTTTGTCGAGCAGTCGCAGAACTAACAACAATTTAATTGAGCGTTTTTTTTTTCGCATTTTCGATTCTTCAGTCGCAGTGCGTGAAGAACGGGCGAATGGCAACCAAAATATGTCATAGAGCAAAAAAATGGCGATCTGGGGAGCTGGAGAAGCTGAATGAAGGAGAAGGATGGAAGCATTTCTTAAGATTCGGAATAAAGAGTACTTCATAGCCTGATTAAAAATATGTATTACTCATATTTATATTCATTTTTAAGAATAAACACTCTAACTAACAGTGTAATTAATGAGAATAATTATCCACTCCTTCGCTCATCGGACATCCCTTACCACAACTATAATTACAGGGTATCTAAATTCAGGCACAAATAATAATGACAGGTAGTTTGCCTATGAGTCTCACCTTTGTGTGTGTGAGTGTGGGACGCTGCAGGTAGCAGGTAAGGCTTTGTTCCCCCCGCCGATGTTGTTTACTGGAATAATTCTCATTGCCCTCCCTTTACACGCACTTTCGTAAACAACTTTTGGAGCCAGATTTTTTGTTGGGTTACTGCGGCTGTTGCTTTTTCGCATTTATATATATTTTTTCTAATTTTTTTTTTGTCGAGTTGTATAGTGCAAAATGGTTGCCACAAACAACAAAGTTCTAGCTCGATGTGTATATGTGCAAGGGAATAAAATGGCTTGGATTGAAATGGTATGGTGTATGGTATGGCATGGCATGGAATGGAGTGGGGAACTATTATTTTTTGTCGGGGCATCATGTGATTGTTGGATGAAATAAATCGGAGTGAGGTCATTCTTTATACAAATGGCGATGTTTTATGCGTTTTATGAACATATTTTATTTGGCGAAATTTTATGGCAGGAGAATAAGTGAAAAATATAGTATTTAAAAGCTAATCAATAAGCTAATATAGCTCACGTATGGAATTTTATTTAAATTTAAAAAAAAAAGCATTTTTAAAATACAACTTGTCGTATACGTAATATATTGCATTTCAACAAAATAACGCATACGACACGTTGGACCAAGTTTATGAAAAAGTTAAGCATAACGTTAGGGCTTAAATTTTTGAAACCATTGCTTCATTGTTTGTTTTTTGAGTAATCATAATTAAGTAAAAATAAAAAAAAGTTATATAAACTTAAAAAATTCCTAAAAAGATTAAATTTTTTTTAGAAATCATTAAATTAGTGTTGTTGTATTCTCATAATTAGTTTTGATTTAAAACAAAGACCTACCGTAAATATTACTCATACGCCATGTATGTATGCTGCACAAACAAATGGATGGAAATATATTAAGTGGGAAATAACAAAAAGCACTTTGCCATCAACCGGCCACAAATGTCAGGCACTGACTGCTTGAGTGCCGAAAATTTCACCACGAGGTTATTGCACTTTCTAATGCTGAGCAAAAAAAAAACACAAACCATAGAACAATCAGGAAAAAAAACGCGAAAAAAAAGCAAAATCCAAAAAAAAAAGTCAGTAGGCGACGCAACACGCAGCAACGTCAGGCGTCAGCGTCAGCGTCGGCAGCAATTAAGCGCCGAGCAAAAGTTCTGCCAGGGTATTGGTATTGGTGCAAAAAGTAGGAAAAAAATTCCACCAAAATGGCCCATGATCAGCATAAATACGCAACACGCGCACACACACACACTCAGACACTCAGCCACTCACACACACACACACACACGAGGTAGAAGCAGCAAAAGCGCAGCGAAGAACGCACGATTTCCGAAGCATATTGCCGAACGCCTTCGGCTATACTCTGCGCTCTTCTTTCTAACTTTCTGTGAGTCGCGGGAGTGCGTGCGGGAGTGCGTGCGGGAGTGGGTTCTCTTATTTTTTGTTGCTTTTCGGAATTTGTTTTTCTAAATTTGATGATGCAATACACGCATTTCGGCGACGCCAGACTGCCAGAAACTAAATTTCAAGGGCAGTAAAGCTTGCCTAAAAGATACCACAAGATCCTAAAAACAAAATTACTCATACGCCCCATATGTCTGACCATAAAACGCACCATAAAACTGTATAAATATTTGTAATATTTGTTCTTCATAGTTTAATATTCACTGTACCTTACACACACACACACCTCTACCTATCCATATATCTCTGTGTAGGTGTATCTGTGTCTGTAAATGCTCCCCAACTCTTTCGTTGCCATTTTGTTTTTATTTTATTCCTGCCCCCTTTCTTAGCACGCACTCTGCACTTTGCTTCGACGACTTTTGTTGTTTTTTTTGGCGGTTAAATTAAATGGAATGGGAGGGAATAGAATAAAATAGGTTGTAAAAGGGAAGAAGGAATTGGTGGGGGCAGTGGTGTGTTTTTCATGAATAATAGGCGCGTTAGAAATGATGGCGATTCATCAAAGTCCATTCTGAACAAGTTTTTTGCATTTGAAAAAAACAATAAAATCAAGAAACTATCAAGAAAGAACATTTACAGAAAAGATAAACAGAGAAGGGGAAACAGAAATTATGGATTAAAAAGATGATGACTAAAAACATAAAACGCACAATAAGAAGCTTAAATACCAGTGCATTAAAGATTTCTATTCCTTCTCTAATTTTATAAATTTCAAAAAGTTTCTTGCAAAGATGGATTTTGTCCCTGTTGACCAAGTTAAGATTGTGTGGCTAAAAAGCGCACTTTTAATTCACATTTAAGTCTATATTTAAGCCATTGCGTATCTTTTTAAAGAAAGGAATACACTTCATGAATCAGCGGTCTAATTGCCACCAATCTGCATCTAAATTTCATGAAAACCCAGAAGAAAAATTTTGTCTCGATTTTTGGCCAAAATCATGATGTTACCCCTTTGAAAATTTGATAAAATCGGCTCAGATTTTAGTTGGCAAGTTTTTGATGTAGAATTATAGTACTCGAAGCCCCAAGATCGGGAAGGTATAACATTCTGTTCTCCGATAATTATTTTCGATAATAGGGCTATTTTCCTGAAATAAATGGATGCGGAAAGCCCTGTTGACCAAGTTAAGATAATGTGGCTAAAAAGTGCACTTTTGATTCACCTTTTAGCCTACAGTTTTGCCATTTCGTATCGCATTTAAGAAAGGAATACCATTCACGAATCGGCGTCCTAATTGACTTTAAACTGCATCTAAATAATATGAAAATCGGGAGGAAAAATTTTGGCTCGATTTTTGGCCAAAATGATGATGTTACCCCTTTGAAAATTTCGGAAAATCGGGTAAAATTTTACTATGCCAGTTTTTTGTCAATAATAATAGTACTGGAAACTACAAGTTCGGGACGGTATAACATTTTGCAATGCGACAATTATTGGCCAAGTTATTGAAAATAAAGTCTCTCGATATGTATAAAAAAATGGGATTAGCTCTATGGCCTATATATGGTGGATTTTGGCCAAAATTTATTGATCTTCATTGATCTGCAAAGTATTAACCAAGTTATGGATAGTTTTGGATCTTTTTGACACATATTTTGTAAATTTCTGAGCCTATCTCTCGCTTCCTAGTTATAAAATCTTTATGGATCGACATAAATGTGGATCGAAAAATGATTTAGGGCTGGACAAGTTGTTCCCGTGACCTTGAGCGGCCGTGAAGTCCCCCTCGAATTTTATGTTGAGGTAGCAAACGAAACGGAAAGAGTGTGATAAAAAAAAATGTTAAAGGAGATGGGTGGAGGAGGAGGAGGGGGAGAAAGGGAGCGTATAAGAAATAGAAAACAACTTTTACTCAGGTTCTTTGTTATGATTAGCCATTCGCGGCGTACGCACATAAATTCTAATTTTACTTTTTGGCACGCACACAGATGCTTCAGAACTTATACAAAAAATCTCATAGATACGCACAAGTATAGTTTTTATCTCTTTTTGTATATTTTTAAGTTTTTTGTTTTGGCAATTTTTTTTTTTATGATACCATGAAAAATGAAAAGCTAGAGTAAAAAAGTTTTCTTATAGTAGTCATTCAATTTTTTATTGATTTATAGTTGTTAAAATGTTAATAATTTCAAGATTTATTACTTAAATAGTCATTTCGTTAGTTTTTTTTATTAATAACTATTAATTCCAATTTATTGTCTCCCACGCTGTATGTCAAAAATATATTTATGTTGATCATTGTTGGGCTGTTTCCAGCAGTCATTGCACTCTGACCGAAACAACAGCGCCGAAAAGATAATACTCAAAGCGAAATTTCGCGAAAGCCGCAAAAAAACGCTGGAAAAAAATAGCAGCAGTGGAGGGGGAGAACCAAAAATTACCGCATCGTGCATAGAAAGGTTCATTGACTTTATTAGAAACGCAAAAAAAAAAATAAAATAAAATAAAACAAACACATATGTGTGCCTCTGAACGAGTATGTGTGGCCATATCTGTATTATTCGCAACATGTTGTTGCTATCCTGCACCAATCAGCAGCGTTGACGTTGACTTTGACGTCGCTGCCCACGTCAGCGTCGACTGCGGTGTCATTAGAGACAGCATTTCCTTTCCTTAATGCCAGATCTCAAATTCTCAATTCTTCTAGATTCTCTTTAGAGTTCTCATTTCGGGAATCGGTCACAATTTTGCAAAGGCGGTAGTGGCAGTGGCAGTGGGGGAGGGCCATCCGTTTCGAGTCAGGTAGCTGGTAATTGCTTTTACTTTACAAGTTCTGTTTGTATCTATGAGATACATAATTATAGATACATAATTATACAAGAGTGGGCTACTGTTTTTATTATTATTTAATTAATTAATCAAAGCTACTTCTTATGCATATAAATTCAAATAAATAAAGAATATTGCTCTATAAAATAGCTCGTTTATTTCTAACTTTTACTTTTCCCAGTTACGCAATATCATTATAATTCTCAACGCACTTCTTCAACCCCGCCCATGCCCATGTCCGCCATAGCCACTGACAAGATCCATTAATAATTCACCATATACTGCATACAAATCCAACTAATTTGCATATAGATAAATGGTTCTCTAACGAATTGAGAGATCTCTCGGCATAGGCCTAGACACCAGCATAGACCCCAGAAGACTCGAAGCTCGAATGAAATCAGCTTCGATAACCTTGAAAAATTGTACAAGCGATCATTCCACTCTATGCATACGAGACTTGGAACACTCTCAGGCCAGGCCAGGCCAGACCATGCCAGGCCAGGCCATATCGACAAAAATACTGCGTGAAGTTTGAATACATTTTTTGTTTGTTGGGGCTGCGCTTGCTTGTTCCTTAGGCTGCTAAGCAATTAATTAACCAAAAGTTTTTTTTTTCGCTATGAAATTGATTGGTTAAGCTGGGGAGGATTCGAGGGGCGGTATAGAGGAAGTTTCAGATGCGTAGGCCCCTGCCATTCACTCGATTCTTGTGCGTTTCTGGACTTGAGTGCCGAAGCACAAGAACTCATTGAACGCAATTTCAAATTAATGAATATTTTTGGAAGTAAACGAAAATTAATGTTGGACTAGAACATTCGACTAAAATCATTAGCAATTCTTTTAAATAAATTTTATGAAAAAGTAAATTACATATTTTATAAAATAGTAACTTCTTAATAATACTATATTACTTCTTAAATTGTTTTCTTTTTATCTTAATTGTTAAGCTGCTCTTTCAGTTGAATATGTGAATGATTTCTCAAATTACAAAACAGAATCTTGGACAAAAAAAAAATAAACTGGTAGTGCAAAGCATCAGCAGCCGCTCAAAACCAGTGACCAGGGCTCGTGAATGGAGGGAGGGTGGCTCGTTGGGGGGTTAACACAGAGGGCCAAGAATAAACGCAGAAATAACAGAGCCCACAAAAATGACTTTTCAACCAAAAGAATAACAACCAGCCAGAGTCAAAGCTAAGCGAAGCGAACCCAACGCTAAGCCAAACTTTGTCTACCAGCTCTTGGCTGGTTTCTTCATTCCGGCTCTACTTCTACTTCTATTTTCATTTCTACTTTTAGTTCTCTATTTTTTTGTTCAGTTCAGTGCGTGGTCTCCACCATCTTCCATCCTCCATCAACTTGCAAGCGATGACTCTCTGGTCTGCTCAAAATAAAATAAAAAATAGATAGAAACACTGCAAGAAAATCATACGCCCTGTTGGCCGGCTATAAAATAAAATAATTCTTTAGCTATGTAAAGAATAATATTAAATATATATAAGTATATAGAAATGTATATATGAATAAATTTATATTAAATACATTTTTTCGTTAAAGGTTTTGACCTAATTATAGAATTCCCTCGATAAATATTAAGTATACGCACGGTGTTCAAATAAAACACAATTTTCGTTTTAAATTTTTACTATATTATTTCTTTATTCATTAATAAATTATTTGTATATTCATATGTTCAAACAAAGTAAGAAACTTTGGCTTAAAAAATTAATCATACGCCCTGAGTGTCCATTCATTTATTATTAAAAGTTTATAAAACAAAGTTAATAGGGAAAAAAGTGAAGCTACTTTTTTAATATTATATTTTAAAACTCCTTAATCTTAACATTTTTTTTTAAGAATAAGAAATGACAAAGTTAGAAAAAAAAAACATTTTTTTTCAGTGCACTAAAAAACCCGCCGCATGCGTGTGTGGATTGTTGTTGTTGATTCAATTCCAATCACACGGTCCCCGGCACACACTCGCCTACACACATGCATACCCTCCAACACACACTCGCACACACACTCACACACACCTATAGAGAAGCGGTTCCTGTTCTCTTTTTGCAAGTTGCGTTCTCTGCTAGCGTCTCTGCCTCGGCCGGCGTTCTTTTCGACTACACTTTGACTATTCTTTCTAGTTTCACCTTGAAAAGTTCATTCACGCCAAACGCAACGTCCCAAGTCCGAAAACCGCCGAACCGGGCGAACAAGGGGGCTGGCGGTGATGGGGGCAGGGGACAAGAAACTTGCACAAAAATAACATAATTTATTTGGACGTAGAATTCTCGTCGGACCTGCGGGACTCGGACTTTTGGGGGGCTGGACGCAAAAAAAAAAAGAAGAAAAATAAAGAAACTAACACACACGCACACTCACATCGGATGGTGCTAGAGAGAGGTATATAAATTGGTCAACATTTTCAATGCAAATATATACACGCATATTTTTTGCTAGCGGCCATTTCTTCTAACTATTTATGGCCGCTTTTTATTTTTATTTTTGCCTTTTTGGAGTGGACTTTACAAGGGAAGTGAGGTGAGGGGATGGGTCCACAAAAAACAAGCCATAATGCTGGGGAATCGAGGCTAGTAAGAACACTTTCGGTTCTGAGAACTTGTTAGTTTTTATGGCTCTCTTTCAAAAAGAAAAACTAAAGACATAAATAAATTAATTGCTAGATCTACGACAGATACTTAATTCATAAAAATATCATTCAATGCAATAGTTTAACTGACCTTAGCAAAAAAAAAAATAAACCATAAACCAATAAAATTAATAATTCCTATATGAATCACCGCAAATCAGCAAGTAGTGTTCCCCCCTTTCCAAAACGGGTCAACCACCCAGCATAAATCATCAAAAACTATTTCGCACCAGCCACAAAAATTGATTACGATCCAGAATAAGGAAAGCCAGCAACAATATTCGCACACCCCCACACACATCTAGAGCCAAACAATAACAAACTATCAACATTCGCGAAATAGAAATGCGAAAAAAATACAAATTAAGAGAAACAACAATAACAACAAGTGTGCGAAATGTTCAAAACAAATGGCAAAAATTCGGTGAAGTTCAAGGTATGAGCCATTAAATACAAAACAACAAAAAAAATCAAAAAAGGCAACCAAAAAACTACAAAAAATTAGCTTTAACTATTGTGGGCATGGGGCGACTATGGGTGTATATGTGTGTGTTTTCAGATAAGATTAGACATATAGGCTTTTCGGGGAATTGTAAGTAAGAAAAGAATAGAACTATATTGATAGACAGACAGATGGAGGGCAGAAATCCATTGATAAGTACTATCAAGTAAAATTATTAAATCGATCTATATTAGCCAATAAAATATATTTTTAATAAACATTTTGAAAAATCTGAGAGTAAAAACACTCTAAGAGTGCGTGGTTCAATCTTGGCTTGAGTTCTACATTTTTTCTATTATTTTTCATTAATATATAATACCGCAACAATAGAAGCCATAAAAAAAAACTGTCTGACAAAGCAAACCTACACTATAACACCGAAAACTTATCTAGCCGATCGTGCGTTCTATTTCGCTGACAACTACAATCTTTTTTTTCTTTTCTATTTTTTTTTTGTTGGGACAACGCATGTCTGTATATATGTGTGTAGGGTTTTTTGATAGTTTGTTTAGCTTTTTTTTTATTATTATTTTTTTGGGGTCTGGCAAGCGAAGCGTGTGGCTGTTCCTATATAATCTATGATGATAATTATGTTAGTCTAGGTCTGGCCACCGGCGAACTGTGCGTATGAATATATCTAGGTATATGTATGCTTTCGAGCGAATGTCATCTGCGGCTTATTTTTATCAAATTTTTTTCGTGTGCTGTTTCTGTTTTGGTTTGACATATATTAACCATTTTTATAGGTTGAGTTGGCAGAGACAGACAGCAGACAGTATGGGAGATAACGCCAAATCGGGGGTAATTGTATGCAATTATTAATGGATTACATAAAAAGGGTTTTGATGGGTAATAAAAAAGTGTATATAACAAATCATGAGTGAATATTAAATATCTGTTTCTTTTTAAGATTTTAAAATGGTTTAAATGGAATATTAAATAATCTATTTCATAAAAGTTTTCTTGAAATATATGCTCTAATTGTTTGTTTTTTTTATAAAAATAAAATTTTAATTAAAAAAATGTTTAGTTTTATTACTAATAAACTTAATTATTCAAATTAACATTAAAAATTAAAATAGTTATTAAATTTAACGCCTAAGACCACAAGAAACGCCGATTCTTCGTTAAGTTTCTCCCCAAAAAGTATGCAACAGTTGTTCGCTTCGCTCAACTGATGGATGACTTGCTCCCCAAATCATAGTTGTTTTCATTTTATATTTAAAAAAAATGCAAAACCATAACTACCATAGAACCCAAACTACCAAAAATTAATATGGAAACATAATAAAACTTTTAAATTAAACAGATTACAAAAAACACACACATCAAATAGCAAGTAATTATCCTTCTCCCCCAATATGTATGCAAAATAAAACTTTCTGCTGACCGAAATAAAAACAAATTATAAACAGACCTTTCCCATTATTTTTCACCTACTTTGGGTGAAACACACACACCCACACCCACACACATTCAAGGGATGTGGCATAAGGGCTTGACCTGAATTTGCTTATCGGCGAATAGCATCTGAATGACTTAAATATCTCATTTAACGCCAGACCAAGTATGGGAGTTTATATATATGTTTGCATGAAATTTTTAAAAAGGGGATGGAAGGATTTTTTGGGTGGTTTGCACTTTTGGACCACAAGCCCACGCACACACGCTCACTTATTTACAACTAAATATAATAAATTTCAACATGTTTATCCCCATATCCTCCTTTTATTTTTGCCTTTTTTTGCACAATGTGTGTGTGTGCCGGGTTTATCCTGGTTCTGGCCCGGCTAAGAGTTCCTTTTCCTATCCAGTTCGGCAATGCGTCCCTTCTTGGCGTCGTGTGTGTGCGTGGAAAAGTGTGTCAGAAAGTTTTTTTCTGCTATTACTTTCACTACTTTCGAGCCGGAGTCGTTTCTGGGGTGGGTGGTAACTGAAACTGTGCCATGGAATTTCTCTCTTTGCCCTTCCGGGGATGACTGCTGAGTTTTCTCCCCCTTTTCCTTGGATTATATTGTAGCTGTCGTACTTGTAATGGCCCAAATTAACGATGTTTGCAATTAATATGTGGAATTGGCTTGCAATTTGCTGAAAATTTGTCATACTTGTGTCAGGAGATTGGTGATTATTTGGTCATTATTGTCAGTCTACCGTAATGATTTACTTTCAAGTGTTCTTGAAGTAGTTTCTAGCTTTAGTTCTCTATATCCTACCTCTAACACTTTAGGTATTAATAATTTATAATATTGCCCTTTGATTTCAGATATCCGCCTTCGCGAGCCTTTATTATCAAAAGGCCCCTGTCAAAATCAGGGATTTGAAGTCAAAGTGGAGTAAACCACTAAAAACTTATCGCGCATATATAAATTTTAATTAGAGCTCACAAACACAGACATCGCTGCTGCGAAGTGAAGTCTAAGCCAACAGATGCAAAGATAGGCAGCAGGAGGAGATACTTTCCCTTTTCCGACCTTAATTAATTTTTGGCCCAGTGACATTGTTGGCGCTGCGAAAAGGTGGAGAGAATTGATTTTCCTTATTATATACCAAAATACCGAAAGCAAAAGTGAAAGTGAAAGTGCAAAAGCGCAGCGCACAAGAGTATCTGAAGGATACAGAAAAGAGGGTGGTGCGGATGGGATGGAGCAGAGTCGAGTGGGGGTAGTTGTTGTCAAAGTAACGAGTAGGCTGTCAGGCTGTCAGCTACAAGACCCCCACTTTCTCCTCCCTTCCAAAGCACCATCCTCTTTTCGGTTGAGATCTTTCCTTACTTTCTCCTCCTTTCTTCCAGCCACCTCTTCGCCCCTCTTGCTTTCCCCCAACGCCTTGTGTAAACGCCTACAACTCGGCCCCCCTTGTGTCAGAAGTAAGTAAACTAAAAAGACAAAAGCCTCGCCTAAAAGTGTGCTACACATAAAGAAAAGAGGTGGTGCTAGCTGAGGGGGTGGGGCCTTGGCCAAGTATGTAGGCTGCTGTATTGGCTGCTGCTGGTCCTTACACCAAAAAAAATAAGATTAAAAAAATTTTATATTTTAGTTATTAAAAAATTCTACAAAATCTTATTTATTTAAAATTTTTTTTTAATAATTTTTTAATTCTTCTAAAATTAATTTTCTGTGTATTTATTGTTGTTGCTTTTGGCTGCACGTTGCCGGGCGACACGGACTTTCGGCCACGAGCAGCTTCAACAATGCAACAACAACAGTGACAACATTAACAGCTACAGCAGCAATTCCTGCCACATTGGGGTTGCCACATGCCACACGCAACTTTTGCTTCTGCCGCTTCTGCTTCTGCTTCTGCTGCTACTGCTTCTCTTCTTCTTTCATAATATTCACCCACCCACCCACTGCCCTCATCCCCTCATCCCCCGCCCACTCGCACCACTTCCTTACTGGTTGGAAAATTCGAATGTCAGTTGTAATAGCTTCGGCATATAAATCAATAAAATGATTGTACGCACCTTTTTTGGGGCACTCTGTAGCCCATACCCCCCATTTAAACCGCCCTCCACCTGGCTGTTCCGCCCTCCTCCTTGGCCGCTCTTCCTTTCCTTTCCTCATACTTTATCGAACCCTCCTTGCTTCCTTGCAGCTTCTACTGCTCCTGGCAATCGGTTGTCTGCCAGTGTGTTTATGTGTTTGTGTTGCTGCTGTTCCGGCTCCTGCTGCTCCTGCTGCTGCTGCTGCTCCTGTTGTTATTGCAACCTTGTTGCCAGAACATTTACAAAAAGGGGTGGTACAGCGGGGGCAGTTCAGAGAGATATATAGACTGATATAGTTCCAACTTAATAGAAACTTTTCTTCCTTTAACTATTTTAATATTTATTTTTAAAATTTTATTATTTATTAAACTCTAACCCCTAACTCTTAGAGCCACCCTCGTTGGTCCCGCCCCCTCCTGTGAAAGTCCCGCCTTCTGGGGGCTTCAGGTGCGCCTGCTTGTTGCTATTCCGGTCGCTTCTGGCCTGCCCCTGAATACCCAATGCTCCTGTCCTTCAAGTTTTTGCCATTTTGCTGACTGTTGATGATGATAATGGGCCTCCCCCCAATATATATACTTTTTTTTTTTTTTTGGGCTGCCATGGTTAGGGGTGGTCTCTCAATGGGCGTGCCCTATCCCGTCCAATGCGTAGAAAGTAAAAATTTTTACGCATTTTTGATTTATGGCCCCGGCACAAATAAATTGTCGACGTTGTCAACTTGTATATTGAAAATGCATTGGGGCAACCGGGGAAAAATAAGAAAATAACAAGAGAAACTCTTCCAGTTGAGAGGAAATATCAGGAAACATAAAGTAAAATCCAACTTAAAGCCGGCAATCTGGTCGGCAATAATGTTAATGATTATGGCCGGGAATTGAGGCAACAGCTGTAAAGTTGTTACCTAAAAATTACGAAGGAAAGGGAGCATCCAGGCACCTGTGGTTCACATATGCAATGGGCCCGGGGTGGCCATGGAAGGTGGCTTCCATTCGCTAGCTCCAGCCCTGGAGCTCTGGCTGTGTTGGCCATTAAAAGTTTTTACAATGCAGACACACGCACTCCGGTTTGGGGCGCCCCAAAAAAAAAATGTGCAGGAAGTGGAGGAATTGCTGGGGTGTATAGGAGGAGGAGAAAGTAACTGTAACGTGGCACTTTTCACAACAACAACAACGACAACAGTAATGGTAACTTTTTTCAAAGCACACAATATTTTTGTGCTCTTTTTTTTTTTTTGGTGTTGGTTGGCATGGCCAACGGTGCGCATACTTGATGGGCCTCAGTCTCAGTCTCAGCCTATGCCTGCTTCCTGCCCTTCTTCCTTTTTTTTTTGTGATGGAAGACCACAACACATGCGAACTAAAGTCCTGGGCCTGGTTCTGGACTGCCTCTGGCCTCTGGCTAGAGGATTTACGGCTCCTTTTTGCTTGGTAACAAGTTGGACAAGTCAAGAGGCCCTTGAGCTTGGATTCTGTGCCTCAACCGGCCGACTTGCTTAGAAAAAAAGTTTGAATTGCGCCGAGAGCCTGGCTTGCAGGTTCCCGGGGATAAGCTACTTAAATTGGTCTGCCAATGGGATATGCCATGAGTTCCAAGGAAATGACCAATGGCACTTTAAGAGATATTAATGGAAATTTGGCAGTCTTAATAATTTTTATAGAAGTATATTTTAAATCACTTTAAAATGAGTTAAAAAGTGCCTATTGTTTAATATTAGCCATAAAAAGCCCGTCACTTCATTAAAGTTATATAGAAACCGTTTCACATTTAACTAACGAGTCCTTCCAACCAGCCTGCATAAATCCCCTCGGTCCATCACCCCTCCATACACACACACGCAACCCCATGGGGGCAGCCACACACACACACACTCACTCTCACACACATCCAGGCACTTGTAGCCCAACGAGGATGGACAGAGGACTCGCCTGACGTTGCTGTGACAGCAAAGATAACGCAATAACAACAGCATTGGCAACAAGAAAAAAATCCAAAAAAAATAACAACAACAATGTCAATGCATGTGGCAAGCAAATGACCAGCAGCAAGAACCCCAACACACACTCCCACACACACACACAAAACACTCCCACAGTCACAAAAACCCGCTGAGCATGTGATCTATGCCTATCTGATGTATTTTAATGGTGGACACATATATTTTTCATTATTGCTTTGGCCAGCAGGTGGATGTGGCAAGTATAAAAAATAAATATTTGTATACTCTATATTTAATATTAAAAAAATAAGAAATATATATTTTAACTGAAAAACTTGGCAAGCATATGAGGTAGAAGAAGTAAGTACCTGGTAATCATGTCTTTAAAAAAGACTATGTCCTTATGAGCTATCCTAGAACACCCCAATAAATACCCTGCACCTATCCGCCAAGTATTACTCTCGTTAGCCTTCATTCTTCTCCCTCCAAATCTTCCCACTCCTTTGGCATTACGCATACGCAGTGTCTGATTCTTTTTCCCAACTCGACATGGACCAACAATTTATTTCTATACACCAGAGGCCGCGACTCTTTTTTTTTTTTGCGTTGCCCAGCTGTCACGGATGTGAATGCAATGCATTGAGTGTCGGACCAGGATTCAGACCCAGGTCCTGACCCAGACCCAGATCCTGGAGCAGTATCCTCCTTCCTACCCATTGCTGCTTATTTTATTTTTTTTGTGCAGTTGCCTTATCTGTCGTCCTGCGAGTGTCGTGCTGCGGCATTTTCATGATGATATGTGTGTGATGGGGCAGGAAAGCATATAGGATATTCAATGCTGTGGCAGCCAGCGATATTTTTTATGGCCCGTTGAGATTGCAATTTGAAAATCGATAAATTGCAATTAATTTAATGGTCGCACCAACAAGACACCCACAAAGAAAAAAGTTACGAGTATACTTGTGAATAAATCATAGAGGCTGCAGTGAAATATTGTCTAAAAAATAGAGGGACCATCTGAAAAATAAGAGAAATTAAATTGAAATTCGTAGCTTTTCAAGGAAACTTCAGCTCAGGGCACTTAATTACTCACAATATAAGGCTGCCATAGATACCATTAGGACCTAGGGACCTAGGCCTAGAAAATATAAGTAATAACTAGGGAGGAATTCTTTGAAAAGTATAGAGAATTGTTGGCAGAAATTAATAAAAGTACGGAAGTGAAGCTTCCATTTAAAAATAAATATAAATTTAATACTTAATCTGTAATGCAGCTCAAGTTTGGAAGTCGGACAAGTTTTAATTAAAATTTGACAGTGGCGGGAAACATATTTTCCTCCCAAATGCAGCAATGAAAAAACAATTTTCACATTCCGTGCTTGCCATTTGCATAATTCCCACCCCTTAATTTAAGGGGGGGGAGCTCGTGAGGAGATCGACTGGGATTGCTGATTAGCAGTCCCCCAAGTTCCACCAAAAATTTCCAACGTTGGTAACTGCGGTCCAGCCGGGCAGCATTTAATTACCTAGGAGAAAGTACATGGAAACTGGGCCCGAGAGTTTCAGGTAGGAGGAAAGTGGCAAGGAGAAAGTGGAGAAAGGAGAACAGCAACAAAGGCATAACCTAATTTTCTCAAATTTCCCAAGCAACCAGACGTGGGCAGTCAAAGGAAAAATCGGAAGGAGTCGGAGGACTGGCAAAGGTAGCTGAGGTTAGAAGCTGCTGGTTAGAAATTTCGACAAAGCCCGGCGAGATTCGAGTTAAATCGCTTCAAGTTTTTGTTTTCTTTTTTGTTTTTTTTGTTTGCAATTTTTGGGCGTTTTTTGGGGAAATCACTGTAACAGGGTGTTCTGGATACTAAAAATGCAAATGCACAAAAATGAATATTCAGGAGAAGGAAAACGTGTGGAAACAGGATAAGACTTATAAAATGGTGAAGCCAGAGGATGAGTATTGGAATCAAATAAATGAAATAAAACAAAAAGAGTAAATGAGCAGAAGAATGGTAATAAAAAGTATTATATTCATGGACTTGATCTACATAGCTTTGATTTATTTCTATATATAGGTATATATAAAGGATAAATCTTATAAAATGGTAAGGCAAGAGGATAAGTATAGGAATCTAATAAATGAGATACAAAAATAAAAGTAGATAAATAAAAGAATGGTTACATAATTTTAGTTCATTCTTATAAGAAAGTGAGTTAAGAGATGTGATGGACAGTCTTATCCCAACACTTCATACTATATTTCAAGGATAACTAATAAAGGATATTAATAAAATTATTCAGAGGATGAGCACTGAAATCAAATAAATTCATTAAAAAACAGAATTAAATCAATAGGAGATAATAATAAATAGATAATAAAGAGTTAAGATCTGTGATGAACAGGATACTATATCTCAAGGATAAGACTTATAAAATATAAGAAAATAAGAGTATTATTTTACGATAAGAAAGTGAGTTAAGATCTGTAATATATTTCTAAGGAATACTCTCCTTGACCTTCCAATTCATTAAAGTTTACTTCTATTCCTGTCCCTCCACCCCCACTCTCTCCCCACACACTCTTACATATTCAATTTTGCATTATGCTCATGTACACTAGGCATTACAACAACAACAAGGAGAACAATAACAACAAAAGACAACAGGAACAATATACAGGACTCAAACAGGACTCGGGCAAAGGCAAAGGCAAAAGCAAAAGCAACAAACAATGATTTTCATGGTACGTAAAATTAATTAGGGCACTGAGACAAAAATCCTCAAATTTCAATTGAGCCGCACAGCTCCTGTCAATGGGGGCCATTGGGAGTGAGAAAGAGAGGGCTTAGGAGATATGCAATGAAAACAAGAGAGCGGAGAAGAAGCGCCAAGAAGGAGAAGAGGTGGAGGAACCCAACTAAAAATACCATGGAGATATATGAGAGGGAGTGGGAGTGGTAGTGGGAGAGGTAAGGGGGTTGGAAGCTGCTGGCGAAACATAATTACTCTGCATCTGTGTGCGTTAGTGTCGGTGTGTTGGTGTGTCAGTGTGCTGGTGGTGGTGTGAGTGAAAGCCTCAGCTTGTGCGTAGGCTGAAGCACAGGACCCTATGCACTGAGAGAAATAATTTCTTATAGTAATTATAGTTATTATAATTAAAAATTTAATTAATTTGTTGCTTAAAAATTAAGAAAAATATGTTTATAATTATTTGAATTTTTTCTTGAAATCTTTAATTTTTCACGGTGCACTTCCTTTCAATGCAAGCCGACTTATGTTGCTGCTCCTGGTACTGCTCCTGATGCTGTTGCTGCTTCTGTTGCTGATGTTTCGTGTTTCCTGCCACTCCCCCCCATCCCCTTGCACCCCTCCTATGCGCCCAACAAACTTTTACATAGCATTTCGGATTTTCTATATCCTGCCTATCTGTGTGTCCTTGTGAGCTTATGTTGGTGTTTGTTATCAGCAGAAGAGCAATTACAGCAACAACAACTGTCGTCTCAGTCGCTTGTGAAGCTCAAAGGATGCCGAAATTCCTGGCAAAGACACAGCACTTTCAGCTAATACATAATTACAAATACATTTAATCCAGACTGTTTTTTAATTGTCCTCGAATGTCCTCGAAGAAGGGTTGAGATCAAAGAAGGGAGTGCTGGCAATGTTGTGATTGACATTTTCTGAGAAGCTCACAAATCAGGAGTGGGTGGAGGAGGAGGAAACTGGACCTTGAAAGGGGTTTTCCAGATGGGAGTTCCAGAGTAGAATGCAACATTTGTAGTACAAGTGCCACCCGAAACAGACAGCCCGGCTTCATTTAATTAATTAGCAAGTAAGGTCCTGGGGAGAGAACTGTTTTGACAGGACTTCGGAAAGGATTGTCAGTTTCAAAGAAGAGTTAAGAAATAATTTATTAAAAAATATAAACTACTTTGCTAGTCCTGTTTAGATAATATACTTTAAAATCCTTTTCCTTTAAGGACAATCTTAGACTTTAAAATTGCAATTAATTTTCGAGTTAACCAACCTACACACAGCTCCCCTCCCCCCTCACCACCCGAAACTCATTCCACAGTCGGCCGCAAGGAAAAGGCACTTTATTAGAAAACCGTAGAAACTGTTTGGATAAAAAAAAAAAAAATAAAAATCAGGATGTGGAAAGTGGAAGATGGTGGAGTCAAAAGCATCTGACAACATAAAAACCTCAAACCTCAAAGAGAATTTTCGCCACTCCTCCTGGGCACAAAAAGTAAAAATAAAGCAGAAGGTCCTGGCCGCAACTCGGAAAATTCAGTCCCTCCTTCACCCTCTCCCCCCTAAAAAAAAGGAACTTTAAACTAACGCACCGCAAGCCAAAGCACACACACACACACACAGTCGAACTCATTTCTATGCAGTGCGTGGCACATTGAAGAAAATGGAAGGAAAATGTAAGAAAAATGTGAGGAAAATGGCGAAAAGAAGCAGCAGACGACCCACATTGGCATGAAGGCGAACAAAAAAATGGCCAAAGGCGGAAAATGCTTGTGTTTTTCGCTTTTCTTGCACTTCCACGGGTAGGAAACAACAAAGAGACGTCCAAACTACGCAATTTACTGAAAAGCAAGCCTTGCAACACGAACAAGTGGAAAGGACACGGCAAAGGAGCAGGAAGTCAGACAAGCTTCTATATACAGAGGCCTGATGGTCTATATAGTATATGCCACATAGAGCCCTGGCCAAAAAAGAGGCAACAACAACAACAACAAAAACAACAACCGCAACAAAGTCAACGTCACTCACACAGAACCAAAGAAACAGATACACTGAGAGAAATATAATAAAAAATTGCATTAATTTATTTATTTTATTTATATATTATAACAATTAAATTATAACTTTGCAGTATTAATAAAAATTGTATTAATTATTAAAAATAAAAAAAGGGAAGCCCTTTAAACAGGATTTGTTTTTTCTATGTAAGGACTAAGGATATCCCTAACCACCTAACCATTGAAAATGCCTTCTCAAAATATATCAAATTACATTCTGTCACTGTAGAATCCCCAAGCCTCCAAAACCCATTCCTCCTTGTCAGCACACCCCCCCCCCCTCTCTATGTGCTCCTTTGGGGTCCTTCCTCATCGCCACCATCATCTTGGGCTGCCATTCACCCGCTGCACACGCACAAAGGGCGCCAAAATTACAAACGCAGCGAGTGGTCCTCCGTCAGTGGGTGTGTGTGTGTTGGTGCCCCCCGCCCCCCTTTTTCTGGCAAGGGGGATGGAGTATTCTTCTTCTTCATCTCTCGCCCATAAAGGACTGCAGTAAATTCCACCTCCCCCGCAGGATAATGCCGGGAGGGGGGGGGGGGGGGGGGGGAGGAGGCCTCCCATCCTCAAAATCCTGTATATAGGCGCCGGCGCACGCACATCTGGTCGAAATTTATATACACAAAGTACAGTACATAAAAGCTGCAACCGAAAAAAAAACGCACACGCAAAAGGGGGTTTGGGGAGTGGCAGGAAGAAGGAGGTGGGATATATATATCCACCCACTCCCCCTCCCCACCGCCACTCAAACCCATCAACCCGTGTCAAAGTCATACTCCCACCGAAAAATAAAAATAAAAAAACTCCAACAACGCCCTGCATTTTTTTGCTATTTACTTTACTTTTGGCTTTACATTCCTTTTTTTGGGTTTTTGTTTTTGTTTTTTTGTTCTTGGCCGTGGATTTTCTTGAACGTCCTTGATCCTTGCAACGCACAGCCATAATAAAAGCACTAACAAGAAGAAGCACACTGGCGCCTGCTGGTCGTCTTCCCAAGAGCGAACACGAGAGAGAGACAGCGCGAGTCGTAGGAGGGGACGGTGGGCGAAGGACAAAGTGGGAGGGGAGGGGGTGCAGAAAAGTGCCGGCAGGACGCCTTATCAGTTGTAAAAACAAAACCGGAAGCCCGCACAGGAAGTTGTCAGAGTGAGAGCGAGACAGGTAGCATTACGAAGAGAAAGAGAGACTTGGCGCGATAGAGAAGGAGCCAACGTCGTCGAACTTTCAGGGTGAAAGCGAAAGCGAAAGTTGAAGGCAAAGGACAAGGCTGTCAAGGAAAGTGAAAGTTCTCCCCCCGAGAGCGAGACAGAAAGCGAGAGAGAGAGCCAACGCAAGCGCATTCTCAAAAGAATAGTTATAAACAATGCAGAAAATGCCGAGAGCACTCGAGAGAGAGAAAGCTTAAGAGAGTGAGAGTAAGAGAGGCGGAGAAAAGTCGGCAAGTTGCAGTTGGTCTCAAGAAAACTAACGGCAACGAAGGAAAGCTTTTGCTGCTTCATTTTTAATGGCCTCAATGTCCTTGGATACTTGCAGGATAATAAAACAGAAAGAGAGAGAGAATGGGAGAAAGGAAGGTGCTAAGGAGGGTGGTGTCAGGGGGGGCACATTGGTAAATGGGGGGGAAAGCAGCAAAGTCAGCTGCGCTGCGACTGCGGCTGAGACGGCGACAGCGACTGAGACAGCGACTGCGACTGCGACTGCGACTGCATTTACTTTCACTTTCAGCAGCAACCCCAGGCAATCCCCACCATCCCCCTCCCTTTTTATTCCGCTTGCATATAATGTACTTCGCGACTGTATTCTTGTTGTTTTTTTTTATTTGCCGGGAAAACTTTTGCCCTAGAGCTTTTGCATTTTTTTTTTGTTCGGTGCGTGGGGTATATTTTCTTGAAAGTTTATTTTCGACTGAGTTTTATGTGCCTGGCGGGCTGGCTGGGCACCAGGACACAAACAGGACACTGCAGCACGACGAAACGGAAAGAAAAGCAACACAAAAAAGAAAATAAATAAAACACCCAGGGAGGCGTCCAATGAAAATGACAAAATAATGTAATTTGGGCCGTAGATTTATGCGTGCTGCGCCTCCGCCAAAAAGAATTTTCCCCCCCACAAGCTCCCAAAATATTTTCCTTCTTCATGCAATTTGTTAAGAGGAGGGGGAGGAGAGAGAAAAAACGCAACGTTTTCGTTTCCTTTATTCAGGATCTCAGGATGCCTTCCTGCTGCGCGTGCCTCACAATTTTTCTTTTTCGCCGAAATGTTGCTTTTCTTTTTAAGCCGCTTGGGCGAATTTAGGGCAGGCTTCATTCCCGCTTAAATCCAAAATAAAAACGAATCCTGCCGCAGGAACTTTAGTCCTTTTTTTTTTGTTTTTTTTTTGTTTTTTGCTTAGCTTTAGGCAGGGCGAGAGTTGTTGACAAACTTTCCAGCTGAGAAGCAGATAAAGACTGGGGAGGGGGGATCGGAAATGGATATAGGTATGGAGGTATGTTTGCTAGTAGGATGGAAAATTTAGGGAAAATTAGAGAAAAATAGGAAAAAATATGTGTGTTACTTGATATTATAGTAGGCCTTAACAGGACATAGGTTTAATAAGTTTTAAAAAGGATATGGAACATAAAAGATAACACTATTTAGGCAAACTAAGAGACCTAAATTTTATTATATATGATCTATTATCTATTATTTATATTTTATTTTAATATTTAATGTATTCTCATATAAAAATATATAAAAAGAATATCTAATAATAAGAAAAAATATAAAAAATGAAATGTTTTTAATACAAACTAAGAAGAAAATATATACAAAATAATATAAGAAAAATATATAATTTTTGAATACAAACAAAGCAACATAATTATACATTATTGACTATTATTTATATTTTATATTTTATATTAATGTTTTTATTTTATTTTATTAAATTTGGTGTGATCTTCCAAGAGCTCCATACCATTGACTGTTGAACTGATTTCAACACTCTTATCCCCCCCCCCGAAGAAAAGACTATGAAACATCATTATTCACACGCCTTAAAGCTCCAACCACATCCCTCGGCTCCATTCCAATAAAATATGAAAACAAACTGGCCAGCATTGGGTCCATTGTCATGGTCACCTAATCCGACTGCCCGAAAAATGGCCTGCCCGACTTGAGCCCCGGCTAAGAAATAATAATTTCAAATGCAAAAAGCTTCGGGTCGGGACTCCTCCCCTTAAATGACCGCCAGCTGTGCCGAATCTTCTGGGTCTAAAGCACCGCCGCCGCTGCACATGCCACAAGGCATGTTGTAACTTAACTCGGAATTTGTGAGTTCCTCTACTCGGGGTTCCTCCTGATGCTGCACAGATGATTTAATTTTCATTTTTTTTTTTTCTGGCAAGGGGGGTGAGAGTCAAAGGGGTGAATGGGGGGCTACTGCAAGGAGTTGCCGTGGGTGTAGGGTGGTCATCGGGACTGTCAGTCATCGGGAGCCGCACAAAACTTTTCGCCTGCCTCGCACAATTTTCCACTTTCAACTTTTCCAAAGCGGGGGGATGAGTTAGAGAGGAGGTCGGAGGGTGGGAGGGTAGTGCCCCAGAGCGGGGGTGGGTGCTAGGCTGAGCTTTATGCTTGGCTGATGTTGCGATAAGCAGGAAAAGTCGTCGCATTTCCACTTGGAAATTAATTTTCCAGGAAAATGTTTACTTTTTAAAAAATATTTATTTCTAATAAAAATAAATAATTATAAGTCAAATTTTATATTATGCTTAGAGCTAAAAATTTAAATTTATTTAATAAATAATCCCTTAATTTTTCCCAGTGTAAAAGTTTTTTTTTTTTGTTCTGCTTCTGCCGCAGCCGCAATGCTGCACACGCCACACTGAAATTTCTAGAGGGAGCTGGTTGGGGGAGGGGGCTGGTGGCAACTGTCCTGAGGCAGGGTTGTAACTTGGCCCACTGTTGTGTAGTAGTTGTTGTAGTTGTTGTTGTTGTTGTTGTTGTTATTGTTGCTGTTGTTGTAGTTGGCGCCAGTTTCCCATGTAAAAGTTGGTGAAAAGTGTAACGCAGCCGAAGCCTGACAGAGTTAAATTGGAGTGAAGGATGCGGTTGATGCGGGGGCCAAGTATGGGGGGGAAATTGGTGGTTGGGTAGCTCTTAGAAGCAGGGGGTAGAGGGGGGGCAACTGTTGTTGCCACGACGCCTACGCGGCATAGTTTTAACTTTCCTGTCCTACGCACTGCCAAAAAATTAATTTTAGAAGCCATGACTGGTCGGGAAAAAGGATATTAGTTTATTTATTACTAAGAAATTTATTAAACATTTAATTTTTTTTTATTACTAAAATTATTTAAATATTTAATCTAAAATAAAACAATTATCTTTAACCTACAGATCTTAATAAGAGAGTATGTCCTTTTCGTTATCCTTACTAAATTTTTACTTTGTTTTTTTTGGCAAAAATTCACGCACTTTTCCTTGCCGCCTGCCCCCATCCGCCCCTCTCCCCCCCTTTTGGATGCTTCGGTATGTGTGGCAGAGTACATAGAGGCACTGTTATGTGCGCAGATTTCCCTCCAGCCTCCCCCTTTCCCCATTTGGGGGGAAAATAGACGGATACGGGGCCCGACATTCGCCTTTCGCTTTCACTTTCACTTGCCACCTACAGAGGGGGAGGGGGGAGGCAGCAAACTTTCGACATCAAAAAGAACTACTTTCGATAATCACAGAGCTGGCGCCAGAGGAATTACATTTCGGCCGGCTGTGGGAGAGTTCTTCGCTCGCTTTTTACGGACCTAACTCCGGAGCTGCTGAAGGTTTTAAAGTTTCGGTTGCCTACTTTTATGCGCATAACATAGAATCATACCACCATTGCCATTTTTTATGCAATTTTTTATTGGCATTTTATGCGTTGGATGATATCAGCCAGGGAACGATTTGTAAATTGCCAACAATAACTCAAGAGGTTCGCTTATTAATTAAGCTAAGCGATTCCACCCCTAACGGGGGGGATGTGAGCAGACTCCAATCCAGTGACATCATAATGGGAAAACTGCAATGGAAAAACTGTGAAAATTCGGTGGATGGATTTTTCATCTCTTCCGGTCTGAAGTCTAACCGGTTTTGCCATGGAAACCCCTTTATCATCTGGGGAAAAGCTAAGCCGCTGCAGTTGCTAATTTAGGAGGTAGTTTTCCTTTTGAACAGGGGTGGCTCAGGACTCAGGGTTTGGCAGCAACTTTGCGGGATGCTGCAAGTGGGGGATGAAAGGGTTCGATGGAAAGGTAAATAAAATGCAATTTGACAAATTCAGAAAATATGTCCAGGCAACATATTAATGGAGAGTCTTGAAACATAATATTAATTTAAGCCCTGATGACTTTGTTTTAGTTTTTTCCTACTTTTGTTTAAATGGAATAGAAGCATTTCTAATTGTAATAATAACTATTAGTTCTTAGACTCCTTTAAACATATATCTTAAATAAAATTAACCTTTATTTAAATCAGAACTTAAAAAAAACATTTAAAATAGACAAATAATACTAATAATAAACAAAATTAAACTTATGGTTTCAAATACATTTTAATATTAAAAGAATGATTATTTGTTAACAATGAGTATTATTTTTAAACAATAACTCAATAATTTAATAAAAACAAAAACATTTTACATCAGACTAAGAAATTGATTAAAAAAAAATTAAATTGAATCTTGATCATGTTTTATATATTTTTTTATTTTCATTGTGGTCAAAAAAATAAAAAGCGATTTTGAGTGAAACATCCTACTCTTTAGGAAGCTGAGGCGTTATTACTACCAGTTTTGCAAGTTTATTATAATATTATATTGAAATTTAAACATTCTTAAAAAAAATGTGGGAAAAAACTTCAACGATAGATGGCGCTAGTCAGTGTTATGACTATATGGCAACCCCCTAACAACGATCTTCGCGAGCGAGAGAGCGGAAAAAGTACTGTCGACAGCAAAAGGAAGTCCTTCGCGTTATAAAACATTTAAAAAATAGCATTTTGAATAAAATTTAATAAAATTAATCATATATTTTTAGCAAAATGAACCACTGTGCCTCGCTGTCCGGCAGCACTACTAACAGCTGACAAAAAAAACATGGCAGCCCTGTCCCATCGCTTTGCAACCCTGTGCTCAGCAGGCAAATAGCGACGAACGTCGAAATTTTCGACTTGAATATTTTTGTGATTTATTTAATCCGACTAACGCATACCCACACAAAATGCTGAACGCCGTGTCGCGAGCCTACGTCCGAGGCGGTGTCCAGGCGATTTCCACCGGCCTCAAGGCCACCGGTGTGGCCATCAACTCCATGGGTAAGGTTCCCAATTCAGCGAGGAGGCCCAGCAGGCAGAAAACACTCATTACATAATGAATGGAAGAGGAAAAAGTGTATTAAACCTCTTAAAACACAAGGAAATTTGGCAAGGACGAAGTTGACAGGCACCATCGAGGAGAATTGGCAAACTTCCTTACGTAATTTCAACATAACCTCGCACAACAACAACAACTATTCGCAAGGAGGGGACGGAAACTTGGAACCACCACATAGAGCTCTCTTCCTTAAATGATGTTAAGGACTATGGTCTATAAATATACAAAAACATTGGCCAGATATTGTAGAACTAGAATGTAAACAAAATGCTCAAAATGCACACCTATAGGGCTAATATTATGAAGCATTTTAATCCAGATTGTTTATACATAAAAGACAATATTCTTGTATTAGTTGTTAACAGGTATAACAGGTGGTTAAAAGGTTGCAAATACTACTAACTCTAGCAAACTATTTGTTAGAGCGCAGATGTTAGAATCAAAGCAGAATCATAATGCATCTACAAGAGACATTATTTACTCACTCTCGTGTTTATTTTTTCAGCCAACCGCCAGGGACACACCGACCTGCAGGTGCCAGATTTCACCGACTACCGCCGTGACTCCGTCAAGGATGGCCGTCGTCGTAATGAGACCGCCGAGGAGCGTAAGGCCTTCTCCTACCTGATGGTCGGAGCCGGAGCTGTCGGAAGCGCGTATGCGGCCAAGGGTCTGGTTAACGCCTTCGTGGGATCGATGAGCGCCTCCGCCGATGTGCTGGCCATGGCCAAGATCGAGATTAAGCTTTCGGACATCCCGGAGGGCAAGTCGGTGACATTCAAGTGGCGCGGCAAGCCGCTGTTCATCCGCCACCGTACCGCCGGTGAGATCGATACTGAGCGCCAGGTGCCTACAGCCTCACTCCGCGATCCGGAAACCGATGATGTGAGTGGTCTTAGAGTGGATCCATCTTTGTGTAACAAGGGTATCCAGAATATTTAAGAAATATATTAATTATGTTATTTCGTGCAGCAACGAGTGATCAAGCCCGAGTGGCTGGTGGTCATTGGCGTGTGCACGCATCTTGGATGTGTGCCCATCGCGAATGCCGGTGACTTTGGAGGCTATTATTGCCCTTGCCACGGATCCCACTACGACGCTTCGGGCAGGATCCGCAAGGGACCGGCGCCCCTCAATCTGGAGGTGCCCACCCACGAATTCCCCGATGAGGGAACTCTCGTGGTTGGCTAAAGTGGAGAAACACCCAGAGAGCTGTTATCGTTTAAGCCCCAAACTACATAGTGAATGGATTGATGTAAATTAATAAAAACAACCAAACAAAACGGCTGAGAATAAACAAAGTATTCATTCGAACTCAAGAGGGAGCTATCAAGAAATCAAGTGGTAACCAAAAATTATACAGTGTCAGAAGACTAGCAGAACAGATTCAAGAAACAAAGATGTTTTTAATCCAAAATTTTGTTTTTTAGGAATTGTATACTAAATAATATAAATAATGTTTAATTTTAGTAGTGGCTTAAGCCAAACATTTTAATTATTGTCACATTACTAAAGACTAAAATAGCTTCTGATATTAGTTCTTCTGCCTTTGAAGCTCCACTTTTAGACTAGATTTATTAGTTTTGAAATTTATTGAAAGGACAAAAAAAAGGATATTCAAACAATTTCCAACACTAATTAAAGCCAAAGTGGCAACCTCCAACAGCTGAGCAACAAATTTCGTGGGTCTGGCAGCTCTGCTCATTGTTTTGTCTACGACTTTTGTTTGTTGACTTTTTAATACGCGTTGAACTGCTCTCTAAAATGGCCGAGGAAATCGATGACAACGAGTTCTATAGAGAAAACTTTAGCGCCGACTCCGATTGGGAAGTGTTCAATGCCCAGCTGGGCGAAATACTCCAGAAATGGGATGTATCCTCCGATTCTGACGTGGGCAGAAGTCTACGGCCCGAGGAAATCTTTCATTGCAAGTGGAAGGTGCAACAAGAGAAGCTGGACATACTAATGAATCGAAATGGCATCGAAGTGGAGTACCATCAAGCCGTTTTAGATGAGGATGAACTGACGGCGCGGGAGGAGATCAAGGAAAATACATGCTTGCAACGCACCATTTGCCACGAGGATCTGATGAGTTTAGGAAACAGTTTTGGTCCGCCAATAAGGAGCACCCAGGACCTGCACACGCTCGCCAGGATCTACGGCCTGAGAAGGTTTATTGTTATGCATCCTGCCAGCCCGAATCTTAAATACATGAAGTCCACTTCGGAGTTTAATTTCTTTTTAAGCGCCGCTGCTGTGGTGGCTGCGGAAGTTCAGAGTGTGGTGCCCATTTTCGTACAGATCTACGATCCCAAGTGGAACTTCTACACAGGCTTAGCCTTGGCGCCTGCTCTTAGGACTAACTTTAGGCTGATTGGGCTGGAGAAAGCTCCGCCAGAGTGCCGTTTTCTAATGGGCCTCCTTACCCTGTTCAGGGAAAAGGTACCTTCTTCCTATAACCAGGCGGCCAAGATATCGGTTTGCACCACTTACGCCTTAGATACCATGCGAATTCGCATGCCCATGTATGTTCCTTTCGATCATGGTCTGAGCTCCGAGGATATTGTTGTGGATGGTGAGGTTTTCCAGATAGAACTTCAAAACTTCTACGCCCTGCCACACGGCTATACACCGGAATCCTGCACGGAAATCTACTTGGTCTACACCTGGCCAGAGTTATCGGAGCATGTGGCCTTCGATAGTGAACAAAGAACCGATTTTATTCCATCGAAAGCTCCACTGGGAAAAGTTTACCTGTCCGTCGAGGCGTCTTCGTACCTCTCTTGTTGTCTGAAATATTACCAATCTGTTGGAGAGATAACTCGTTCACTAGAATCGTATGTGGGCAGAAATTTTTCGGGTATCAGTAGCGGAGCTGAAGGTGCCTCCAATCCTCTCGATCGAATCACCTCCCACAAACTATCCCCAGGCAGAGATCGTAGGTACAATCTTCCATCCCAGGCTGGTCTAACAAAGCGTCTGCCCGGACCCAAGACAGAGAGCGAGTTAAGCGAACTGCTGGCCTACCTGTTTCCTGATATGCATCCGGATATGGCCCTGTATCCATATTCAAAGAACAACTTCAAGGATAAGGTGCGTAGAACACTTAATATAATTAATTTAAAGCTTAAATACTTGTATAAAATATAAATCAAAAGAAAATCAATCTAAAATATAAATTGGCTACAATTAGCCATCCCTGTGGGCCACAATGTCATATTCATACATGTACATGTGAAGGGGACACCCTGCAACATTGTTCAAAAAATCTAAAAAATATTTTAGATTTGGCAAAGATATAGCCATCGCAGTGGGCCGCAATGTCATTTCCATACATGTGCCCATTTTTGAAGGAGACCCCCTGCAAAATTTAAATAAAAAATCTAATAAAATTTTAGAAAAAATCTAAAAAATATTTTTTTCTCAGATTTTGATGCAGAATAGAGGAGGATTTATTTACGAATCGTTTGAGGTATTCCTCTCAAGGATCGGATAGAAATTGGCAAAGATATAGCCATCGCAGTGGGCCAGAATGTCATTTCCATACATGTGCCCATTTTTGAAGGGGACCCCCTGCAAAATTTTAGAAAAAATCTAAAAAATATTTTTTTCTCAGATTTTGATGCAGAATAGAGGAGGATTTATTTACGAATCGTTTGAGGTATTCCTCTCAAGGATCGGATAGAAATTGGCAAAGATGTAGCCATCGCAGTGGGCCAGAATGTCATTTCCATACATGTGCCCATTTTTGAAGGGGACCCCCTGCAAAATTTTAGAAAAAATCTAAAAAATATTTTTTTCTCAGATTTTGATGCAGAATAGAGGAGGATTTATTTACGAATCGTTTGAGGTATTCCTCTCAAGGATCGGATAGAAATTGGCAAAGATATAGCCATCGCAGTGGGCCAGAATGTCATTTCCATACATGTGCCCATTTTTGAAGGGGACCCCCTGCAAAATTTTAGAAAAAATCTAAAAAATATTTTTTTCTCAGATTTTGATGCAGAATAGAGGAGGATTTATTTACGAATCGTTTGAGGTATTCCTCTCAAGGATCGGAGAGAAATTGGCAAAGATATAGCCATCGCAGTGGGCCAGAATGTCATTTCCATACATGTGCCCATTTTTGAAGGGGACCCCCTGCAAAATTTTAGAAAAAATCTAAAAAATATTTTTTTCTCAGATTTTGATGCAGAATAGAGGAGGATTTAGTTACGAATCGTTTAAGGTATTCCTCTCAAGGATCGGAGAGAAATTGGCAAAGATATAGCCATCGCAGTGGGCCAGAATGTCATTTCCATACATGTGCCCATTTTTGAAGGGGACCCCCTGCAAAATTTTAGAAAAAATCTAAAAAATATTTTTTTCTCAGATTTTGATGCAGAATAGAGGAGGATTTAGTTACGAATCTTTGAAGGTATTCCTCTCAAGGATCGGATAGAAATTGGCAAAGATATAGCCATGAAAGTGGGCTATTTCCATACATTGTTTAGAACTTTGAAGGGGACTCCGTAGAAGGTACCTTCCTTTCATATTTCTTATTATTTTAATTATTTTCAGAGGGTAGAATTATCTAGATAGACTTAATTTTAGTTACTGAAACCCAACTTGATCCACTTGAATACTTACGCTTATATAACCCAACATACTTTTCAGTTCGATCCGATGCGCATCAAAAGTGCTGCTGCCGACTCTTTGGTCTGCCGCCTCAGCTGCCTCCTGGCAAACTGCCACGCCCACCTGGGAGGCGTCGAGGGCATGGCTCAGTTGTGGGCCGCCTTCACTCGGCAGCTCCGGCTGCTGTGGGATAACTCCTTGACAGTGCCAGGGTAAGTGGAAGCCAAAATGAAAGACAGACTACGAAAAAGCCAAGTCGTAACAAAAATATGCTTTATTTGGAACTCGATGCGTACGAATCTAAAATCCGAAAAACGAAACTTTCCGTAAATAGTCTAGTAAATTTAGTTTGCTAATCTGTGAAGCCGCAAAGTTAACATTTGAATTCGATTTACAAGTAACAATATAACGCACATTTATAATGGGACGCTCCTCAGTAAGCCCAACAGTGGGGGCTTGGTGGTGTTCTCTTCTTCAAAATCGTGTTGGTGTCTTCGTTTGGGTTTTATAATGATATTCGATCCAAGTCAGCGATAATCTACATTATTTGGCAGTTTTAGTGTTGGTGTTACTTATTAAAATATTCCTCGTTTGTGGTTGGTGTTCTTTAAGTGCCGCTAAACTAAATTCAAGCAAGTGCTTCGTTCCTCCTCCCTGTGCTAAGGCAGTTTAATTAAATTTTAATTGTTTAAACACTAAAATTGATTTAATTTTTTTACCCACTAGTTTTGGGATATTGATTTTTCTACTTGTCTTGAAACATTTCATTTGGAATTTATTGCCTAAGTTTTATTGGAATATATTTGTTCTGTGGTTCTTCTTCTAAATAATTGCTCCCGTTTTCCACCTAAATTGTGCTTACTTCTCTAATGCTCAAAGCCTTGTCTATAACTATATATTTAGTTCTTAGGAATAACGTTTAGAATATAATATATGGATATTTGCTTACATCTCTAAGTATTTAGTGCCTCACATGGGCGTTGTTGTGAAACTGGCCCGGGATGGGGCCAGCTCCTGCCCACGGGCACTAAATATTGTTAACTGTCAACTGTGTTTCGCTCGGACTCCTCCGGATTGTTTATCCGGACTCGTCCCTCCAACAATAATGATAATGATAAGGCTAAAAACGGAAATCGTTTGAAACGCTTAAGCCTAATTATTTCTATATACAAAGATATACAAGATATACCTGTCTGAGACAAGCAGGCCAAAAATAATAAATAAAAAAACTAAAAACTGTTTCAATTTTAAAATGTAAATTTTATTAAAAATCGTTCTAAAGAATAAGGAAATCATAAGAGTTAGAATAGAACTTAGCACGCAAAGGTTGGTTTCAATTGAAGCTTCTGTACAAAAAACGAAATGAAACTGACTTCAATATTAAAAATTAAAAATAAAACTGTTTGGGCAGTAGAATGGTTTGGTTGAATCGATTCAAGACTGGGATAGACAAACTCAGAATCATAAATCAAATAAGAAAGTTTGGTTCAAACTGTGGACTAGAAAGTGTTAACGGGGGGAATCTTCTCTAAAATGATTATTTAAACAACTTTAAATCGAGCTAGAAATGATAATTAAAATTGAAAGTGGGAGTGGGAGTGATTTTGAGTAAACTACATTACAATTGGTATTTGTTCTAAATTATTTACATATTGCTTGTGTTTTGTGCTATTCCAGCGACTTCTATGCCTGTCTATCCCAGCATAAGAACGACCCTTGATTCCTTACACTCTAAGCATTTGTTAATCCGATTTAATAGCTATTGTGTTTAATTAGTACCGTATTGACTTAAGGTTGTAGTTCTTTGATTGCTCAACTAATTGCAAGAAGAACTAGCGGATGTGTGTGGGGGGGTATTATTGCACTCTAAACAGCATACAAAAATATCTATTCTTTCTCGGTTATACTTTAAGGTGTTTTTGCATTTTATCGCAATTGTTATGCATTATGCAAATTGTGAGAGGCCGCCGGGAGTGACAACGGCAGCGGCATTTTGGATTTAAGATTCAAGAGGATGGGCGGCACTCAAGGCTTGGTCTCAAGGCCCTGTCTCCAGATGGGTCTGCTGCCTCTGGTGGTGTCTCAGTGTCAGCCAATGTCAAGTTCAGCGACAAGGACACATCCTGCTGCTGCTGCTCCTCCTCCTTCTGTCTTACTTGCTCTATGCTTGACACCGAAGTGCTGGCCGCCAAGGATGAGCTGCCATCGTCCTCCTCTAGTTCTACTGCCGCCTCTGTTGTCACAGTGGCCATCACCTTCTCCTCCATACCATCCTCCTCCTGGCTTAGACTACAATTACATGTACAATTACAGCTATCACTAAATGTATGCGTCTTATAATTGGTTGCATCATGATTAAGATTATTATTATATAAAATATTGTTAGTCGTTGCTGTTGCTGTTGCTGTTGCCATTGCGGGTAACTGTAAACGGAAGGCATTGCTGCGGGGTAGTTGCTGTTGGCGTGCTATTGCTGTCGCTGATGTTGCTGCTTCTGTTGCTGCTGCTGCTGCTGCTGCTGCTACTTCTGCAGTTGTTGCTGTTGCTACTTTTGTGGGATGATGATAAATGATTTCCTGACGTTCATATTCGTTAAAATAGTTCTCAACAACAATGCCACTCGCTGCAGTGTCGGGTGTTGCATCTACCATAGCTTCTGTCAGCGTAGCCAGCGGCAACTGTTGCAGATTGCTGGTGTTGCTGTTGCTGTTGTTGCCTATTTTGTTGCTATTATTGCTGTTGCTATTATGGAAATTGGCTGCTCGAGGCACCACATCAGGGGGTGAGGTGCAACGTTCTGTCAGTGGCATATAGTAGTGTAATCGTTGTTGATGTTGCTGCTGCTGCTGTTGCTGTTGCTGCTGTTGCTGTTGCTGTGCTGACTGATATGGCTGCTCCAATTGCTGATTGTTTCTATGTCGTTGTTGTTGATGTCGCTCATTCCTCAAATGTTGCTGCTGCTGTTGTTGCTGCTGACACCGGCCATTCCCCGCCTCAATAGCCGGCGTCAGATATTGTCAGAAAATGCCATCCCAGTTTAATACAACATTGAAATATCAGGATAAGCTGAGCCGCCCTCATAATGGCACTAAACCGTTCCGCGTCGTCGGATTGCGGGCCATATAGATGTCCATGTCGTGATCCGTCCAGTTGTCCGATGTGTCGCAGTAGTTGTTCAAGGTGTGCGTCGATCCCGCCTGCGAGTATCTGGAATGGCAATGGTAGTAGTATTAGTAGTAGTTTGGCCCGTTTTGGCATCGATTATATCAGAGATTCACTGCAATACAGCAATACGCATTGCCCAATGATTGACTTGACTAAGCAGTCCAAGAGAGGTGCTTCGAAACCAAGCGAAACGCAATTAAATTTAATCGAATCCAAGCAAAATTTATACAGCGGGATAGAAGGGGGTTGCCTTGGTTGGATGGTTGGTTTAGTGGTGAAAGGAATGCATGTATTCATTGTTAGTTACAGAATTTTTGTACATGAATGAAAGTTTGATTTGATTGCAGCCATGGATAGTTGCCAATCAAGACTGCACACAGTTTGTCGAGAGGAAGTTATTCGAAAGTGTTGCAGTTTTAGTCTTGAAAACTTCCATTCCAAATAGGGTCATTCATTGGCTCGAGATGGGAAAGGGAGTTACTAATTACTAATTACTTTTGATTCAAACACAAAATAAAGAAAGAAAAGGGAAATATTAAATTATATTCCCACGATTTCGGGGAACTCATAGCCAAAAAAATAAAAACAAATAAATCATTATATATTGAAAGGCAATAAAATGACTTCATGAGCTTTAAGATTCTATTTCTAAAATCCCACCCGGTTCATAAAAAAGCTAATTAATTTAATCACCCACCAAAGTCATAAAAAACTCATTCAATTAGAAAACTTTGAAGGCAAGACGTAAATAAAGAAACAACACAAATTCGGAGAAAAGAATTGAAAGTGTAATTCAACACTTGTGTGATTTGTGATAATCGCCTTTGGAGCTACGATTTTTGATTTCTATCTAACGACAGATGGTGTGACTTATGGGTGTGGGTGTTAGTCTTCGATCCGTGATTCGACGCTTTCGATGAGGTGTTCGATGTACGTTCTACTTACCGACTTCCCGGTCGATGGTTATGTATGTGCGTGGTGTTCAGTTGATCGCGTGATCTGGAACGGGGACGCGATCTTCTGGCACTGGAGGCGATACTGGCCGGGCCACCGCCACCCACCATTCCGCTCATGGCCATTAGGCTGGTGACGGGCAGACCGCCGGCCACTCCGCCATTGACGCCGTTGCCACCACCGCCACCGCCGCCGTGTATGGATCCGGCGTACGAGGCCCGGGACATGCGCTCCGAGGCGGCGGCCAGGGATTGCCGGGATTGTCGCAATTCCGGTCGGGAGTTAACCAGATTCGAGGGGAAGGCGCTGTTCAGGTAGCCTCTATGCGAATTATTCGAGAAACTGTGCTGCGACTGTCCATCCGCCAAGGATCTGCTGTGGGGTTTGGGTTTCGTGTTTTTTGTGCGTATGTTTGATGCGTAAAAAATAAATTAATACAAAAAAAAATAAATGAAACAATCGCAAATAAATAATAATGAAAACAAAAACGAGGCAGCAAGCTGGCAAGCAAATATTTGTTCGATGGGGGGAGTAAATGGGCGTGTCAACTCACCTTGACTTGCCCACCTTGCCGGGCATTCCGGAGAAGTGGCTACGCATGTCGTCCGGCTGGTCGACGGGATAAATGCGAGGACGCGGTATGGAGCGACCACTGTAGGCCGACACTTGATCCCATTCCTGAAAGAATTAAGATTCAAATAATGGTTTTAGAACAAGTCAAATTATAATTATATATCCTTGAAACTATGCACTTATCAGCAATTATTTGGCCTGACATTTTGGCAAGCAACCTTGCCAAGAAGTGAGTCGAAGATTGGCAATCTGTAGTATTTATCCGCGCTGCGCTCGGTTTAATTTGTTGTCTTCCATAAATACAATCAGCAGTCATCAAATCGCGACTCTGCCAACTTCCCGCAGTCATGGTCTAACCCATTCCCGGTCCTCCAAGCCAGCAAATAGCCAACTATCCGGACAATCAGCCAGTCAGTTAGTCAGTCAGTCATGCAGTCAGACAGCCAGCCAGCCAGCCAGCCGGGCGGGAGCCAGCCAGGAGGAGTAGCAACAATTTCTTGGCAAACTTGGGGCCAGAGATACAAGTTTAGCTAACCAGGAGCAGGGTGGACCAGGGGGTATAAAAGATATTTGGAATGGGAGCTCACCTTGTGATTGTTAAAGGCCGATAGCGTTGCAATGGAGCCAAGTGGTCCGGGTGAACCGGTCGGACCGCAGCAATTAACGGGCAGACCTCCAATTGGCAGCGGACTCTTCTGCTGGTTGTTCTGCAGTTTGCGGGAGCGCCTGTAAAAGTTTTTTATTTTGTTGAAAAGTAGAGGATAAGACAGTACCCTATGCGAGCCAATAATTGCATAATATTTAATTGCTTAAAATAGAGTCATTTCACGAAGAGTTCTTAGCTGAATAGCTATTAAGATTCTTGTTGCCAGAATAGGCATTTAAGTATAGATGCAATAGCTGGAGTATCCTTTGGAAGAGCATAATGAGGTTGCACTTGAAGATGATCAAGTGTTTGGTAGATATGGAGCATAAATAGAGGCAAAGCGTAACAAATTCAACGCACTGCGCACTGGTGGGGAGACATGAAAGAGCCACTCTATAGAAATGTGGAAACGACTTAAGGACCTGCGATAAATCAGCTAGCCACTTTGCACAGCAATTGGCTTTGTCTGTGGCTCAGTTGTTGGCCCATAACTCATGGTCATGGGTGGAAAAAAATACAAAAATAAAATGGAATATATATGTATGTGCTGGGATAGAGAACCCACCTGCTGGCAGCAATGAAGACAATCACGGCCACAATGATGGTGCCACAAATGGCGGCACTGGCCGCAATCGTTATCTTGTCCATGTTGGAGGCCTGGGAGGCCACTGTCCTCACTTCGCGGCACTGCTGATACGGCACTGTCTCTGGGGTCACATGCAGCTCCTCCAACGATATAACACACACAATGATGCACTCCTGGGCCGGGACATTCTTGATCTTGAACTCCCGCTCGCTGGCCTCCAATGGGGGTCCCTGTTTAAAGGCTTTCTCGCCGAACAGTCGGTAGACCACACGGAAGCCCAGGATGTTGGCGGTGTCGGAATCCCATTGGATGATTACGGAACTATCCTGTCGGAAGGCGTGCTTCACCTGCACCTCGTTGGCATCGTCGATTCGAGTTCCCCTCTGCGGCGGATATCCCAGGACGAGTGGCGGCCTTTGCGGCTTGTGGAGACCCGAGCCTCCAGCCCCGTTGGTATTTCCATTGGTCACTCCTTGACGCCATCCCGGTGCCTGCTTGCCATTTCCATGGCCCGCAGAAGAGGAGGAGGAAGAGGAGGAGCTGCTGCTCGTGGTGATGGAAGTGGCATGGACTGTTCCAGTTCCATTAACCGAAAGATTCGATGCTGGCGAGGCGGTGGTAGCCGATGCAGTTGTTGCAGCTTTGGTGGGAGGTCGAGTCTGGAGAGGATGAAGTGCAAGATTGGAATATTTGTTAATACGATGGAGATTCAGTTTTTAGTGATGTGGATTCCCCTCCACATTATCCATTTAAACTCAAGAGTCCTCCTCGTTCTATCACCTGAACACTCACCGTGCTGCGCTTCGTTGTTGGCTCCGGCGTGGTGGTTGTGGTTGTCGTTGTGGGTGTCGTTGTTGAAGTCGAGGAGGGGCTGCTCACACTGCTGCCAACGGGTGAGGAGGCGGCTGTGCCAGTACCTGTGGCAGTGCTTGTTCCAGTTCCCGCATCCGTACCAGTGCCCGTTTCATATTCCACAGAGTCGGGGGAGGCCGATAGCGTGGGCTTCAGGTTATCGGCCAGGCCGACGGGACCACGAAGGGCCGCATCGGCGATGTCCGGACAGCTCAGCTCCTCGGGCTGAATCGAATAGAAGCCACGGTCCCGGAAGCGGGGTGGAGTGCCACAGAATTGTGGGTTCCGTTCCCGCGATGTTACCTGAGGGCAGGAAAAAAGGGAAGCACAGGTTGGCAGGTTAACGAAACGAGCTTGTTGGCAAGTTTGTTGCAAACGAGTTCTAATCGGAAATGGTCCATTTGGCAAGAAGACCAAGATAAGGGCAGTGTTTTTAATGGACAAATTGGAGGTTCTTTTATGGAGAAATGGAGATACAATAAATGTTTCAAGACCTCTTGACATTATCACTTTAAAGGTTAAAATAAAAACCAATCTAATAAGAAAGTATTATATTTTTTTGGGGATAACTTCTAACACATTCGGTCAGTGCAGTAACTCACCTGCAGGTCTCCATTTCGAATCCACTCGGCCACCCATCGCAGCTTGCAGTCGCAGTGGAGGAACCTGCCTCCCAGGGACAGACCTCGCAGCGTGGCATTAAGGTGGGTGAAGGCGCCCTCGGGCACACTGCTCAAGGGGTTGCCATCGAGGGCCAGGAGAGTGATGCCCGGGTTGCCGCGGAATGCTGCCTCCGGCAGAGTGGTCAGCAGATTGAAACCAATGTCCAGGACCCGAAGCTCCTTCAGCGAGTGGACGGCTCCGATGGGGAACTCGGCGAGCAGGTTGTTCAGCAAACTAAGCGAACTAAGAGTCTTTCGAACGCCAGCGAATGCCGTTTCGCCAATACTCTGGATGAGATTCCTCTCCAAGTTGAGGGCCGTCAAGGCATCTAAGCCATCGAACACCCGAATTCCACCAGCGCCCGGCAGCTCCTTGATGCCGTTCTGGGAGAGATCGAGGAAAGCCAGGCTCTTCAAGCCTCGAATGGATTCCGGTACGCGGCGCTGTTTGGTTCCTTTGAGATTCAGGTTCTTCAGGCTCTGCTCCAAGCCCCGGAAAGCGCCAGCTGCCAGGGTCACATTGTTGTCGTTCAGCTTGAGGGTGGAGAGCTTGGTCAGCCCAGTGAAGGCATCGTCGGGTATTTGACTCAGCTGGTTCTTGGACAGATCCAGCAGATTCAGCTTGCCCAGCACTTTGAGTGCCTCCACCGGCACATCGGCGAGCAGATTATCCTGCAGATTTAGATTCCTCAGCACCGACTCCTGGCCCTTGAAGGCCCCAGCATCTATCCTCTGGATGCCACAGCTCGAGAGCTGGACATTGTGAAGACTCAGGTTGCTGAAAATTCCCTCGGGCAGCTCCGAGATGGATGAGTTGTTCACGTAGAGCAGATCCACGGGCTTGAGGCGAGCATGGCTGTTCATGGCCTCCAGAAGTTGTTGGAAATCCACCTGCGAGTAGGATTAGAGTTAGTAGTATTAATTATATTATTAGTTGTAGATGTTAGTTAAAATACTAAACTTAAATAATAAACCTACCTGATCACATTGCACGGATAACTCACGGCCCAGGTTGTAGGCGCAGATGCAGCTCGTCTGTAAATCGGGCACATCCCTCTGCCAGGGACACTGGCCGTGGGCGGGACTAATCCAGGTGGCCAGGATTAGTGGGAGTAGCAGGAGCAGGAGCTGGGGCGTGGTCGCTGCTGGCGTTGTTCTTGTCGTTCGGCCAGGTCTCATCTTGGTGCCGGCATAGAGCTGCAAACAAAAATAGGAGAAGACAAATTTGCGTTAGAGAAGTGGGTTGGAGCTGGGAGCTGGAGGGAGGCTTGAAAAAGTGAAGGTTGTCTGGGCCAGTCGGGCCATAAATTACCCAATTAATACTGTCGCCTGGCA
Organism: Drosophila ananassae; assembly: GCF_017639315.1. Lineage (NCBI taxonomy): Eukaryota > Metazoa > Arthropoda > Insecta > Diptera > Drosophilidae > Drosophila > Drosophila ananassae. The sequence goes on from NC_057930.1 coordinate 13,634,954, forward strand.
GGCAAATCTCCATCCAATGTGCTCGTTTTGTTTTTTTTTTCCTCCCCCTCTTGAGCATATCTTTCTTTGGTCAGTTGGTCAAGGATTGAATTGAGGAGTGAGAGTGAAAGCAAAGGATGCACAGGAAAAAATCTATCTTGTTTGTTGAAAATCTTTTAATTTAATTATCGTTATTCAGTGGAATCATTTTTTTCAAATGCATGCTTTATCAATCAGTTTGTCAGGCTACTTTCGATTTCATTTTCATGCTCGTTAAGCAACAAACAGTCCATGAAAGGATCCCATGCCAGTGTCCTGATCCTTGGGGCAGTTTAGTTTTGATTAATTTGCCTGTCTGCCTGGCTGCGCCTGTCAAACGAGGTGCTTCAGCACCCAGACACTTTACTCACAGCTCCTTTGGGCCATAAAATAGGCATAAAAAGGCGGAAAGGACGATGTCATTCGCCAAAGCAAGATGTAGCGAAAGTAAATCCTTTTGCATCCCTTTTAGTCAGGACTCTCCACAAAAAGTCCACAAATCGCTGAAACCAGGAAGGAAAATTCGCGGCATTTTTTTTTTTTGTTGGCCATTTAATTTAATTTAGCGACCTCCTTTCAAGAAAAAGCCAAGCACGTGACGTTTAACCCTCTTTAACCTCCTTTTCCCCTTTTCTCCCAAGAAGCGAACAATGGCCAATGACTGGAGGGTCAGCCAAGAAGCTGTTGACCTTTTTGCATAATCATGAGTTATGATGACACACAGTTTCGCTCCCCTTTTTTTTTTTTGGTGGTCATTGAGGCTTCTTTTTTGAGAAAATTCTTTGTATTTCTTGATCATTGTTATATTATGTGATTTTAGGGGGTTAAGAGTAAAGGGGAGAGAGAGTAACCAACCAGGTGAATGGACTTTAAGACTCCCTAATTTTGAATTTTTCTTTAAGAAACTTGCAAATTGAATATTATTTCCATGCCATTGGCATTTATGGCTTGCGGATAAACCGCAGAATAATAATTAAACTGCACGCTTCGCTGCAGTCCAAATAATAATCAACATTTTGTCTTTTGATTGATAGTTTTTTTCATCTTCCTACTCGGCTCAGCTGTGTGTCACGCCTCCCTGCATCCATCAGATACTATTTCCCCTCAAGCTGTTGTTGCAATCTCTGAGGTTGATGTTTCAATTGTTGGTTGCGCCTGACTTCATTTTTCATGGCACTTTGGGTTTTTTGGTTTGTTGTGTTGGCTTGTCTCTTCCTTAATTCCACTTATAAATTGCATTACGTGGCTAAGTCCGACCAAAAAAAAAAAGGCCAGAAAAAATATTTCAAGCTTCACTGTGCACTGTCCCACCCCTCTATCTCATTTTCTCTGAATTTTTCTCTTATAGCATGGGTATGCTCTATGCTCGTTTCTCATTTCTCATTTCTCACT